>NC_087445.1:10000000-10319810 GCF_036321535.1 Camelus dromedarius
AGGAACATAAAATCAGCTAAAGTACCAGTAGGTGGGGCACCCTCAAAATAGTGCAATAACTGGGATCCCATTTCTTAGAGGTTTATCACTACAGAGTAAAAAAAGAGTGCAAACAGCTCAGTTCAAACTGCAAGCTAGTAACAGCTAATGCTATGGAAATAGCTCGATCCTGGAGAAATTAAGCCAAAGGCTTTTCAGCCAAATTCAATAGAACAGCCCCTACTTCAAAGGAATGAGCCAATGACTGAAAAACTGGCAGTTTCAGTGAAGTAGTCCCTGTTCCTGGAGGAATGGGCCAGCAGCTTGTCAGCCAGTTGCAGTTGAAACAGTCTAATCTTGAAATCAGACCAAAGTGCCTAAGGAGTACTTGCACACAGAACAAGGCTTTAACCAGAAAGGAACCTTAGGGTAGATTCTGAGTAAAGCCTAGAGATGTTTGGCTGCAAAGAGGGACGTGTTCAGATCCAGGAGAAACTCATAACTTCAAACTCCAGCGTCCGTGGGAAAAGCGGAGGGTTTATTTTGCAGATACTGCACCTATTTGTTCACCAGCCCTGGAACATTTCAAGGTCATTTATGGTCCCCATATGGGCCACCAAATCATTGTCCTAAAACAAATAGACTGCCAGGTATTTCTCTAGTAAAGATGGGTTTATTTGGTGTCAGCTGAGGGGGGCAGACATGGGGTTCTAGAAGGTGAGAGGCCCAAATGAAAAAATACACAAGGAGTTGCCATACCGCTGGACAGACTGCAGCAGGAGACACCACGGGGTTAACAGCATTTTATTCCATTGCCACAGGGCGGTGCGCGCACCTGTGATGTGTCTGTCTTGCTCGTTTCTGTTCTCTGCCAGCACGTGCGCAATGTGAATTCCTTTGTTCGTAGGCTTACAGGATGTCTCTAGCAAATGTGTCCTTCTATGTTCTTTGTTCTGAATCTTATATAATTGATGCATGCATACAGTCATCATTTACTGAATACTACAAACATGCTCTGATCATGGCCTTGGGTCCACGGCCTTAACTCATCTCAAGGCCAGCTCACATTTGGTATTAGCAAAGAGTTAGGATTTAGGGTCTACATCCATGACGAGGCATGTGCAAGTCCCCACATAGCAAGGGAAGGAGAACGCTTTTATAAAGGAGAAAAGGAAGTTGGGATGGCTATGATAATGAGCCCATGGTTTTTCATTTGCTGAGTCCTGTGAGGAAGGAAGAGGAGCCTTTCTTCTTTCTGTTGTGCTCTGCTGTGGTCATGAGGTGTGAGCGCTCCCCTTTTTGGTCTCCTGACTCTGTTTATTTGAGATTTCTGTTTATTACTTTTCTGCAGACTGTATTTGTATTAGACATAAAGAGAATTGCAATATTGTGTGTATTACTTTGTTATAAGCTTCTGTCATTCAAAATTATGTTTTCAAGACTCAACCACATTTTTGCATGTAATTGTAATTCATTAATTTTCATTGCCTGTATTCCTTTAATGAATATAAAGCATTTTACAGTTTGTCATGCCAATAAGCAGTGGGGTTTACACAGATTTTTACTTCACGAATAATGCTACTAAGAATACATGTCTTCTGATCCATACACAGATGCATTTCTCTAGGGAATACACCTAAGCATATAACTGCTAGATCATGGTATATGCTTACTGTATGGCAATACAGTTTTGATTTTAACAACTGAAGTTAGTGCAAACCTTATTTGCTAAGGGCGTGGAACTCAATTAGAGTGTCAGCCACATGTTCAGGGTTCCCAAGGCTTCCCACATTCCTGACCAACTGGCTACAAGTCCAGAAGAGTTTCCATAACCTCACTGAGGTTTGAAAATTTGCTAAACAACTCACAGAACTCAGGGAAGTGGTATACTTAGAGTTGCAGTTTGTAGTAATGGATACAAATCTGAATCAAATGAAAAGATATATAGGACAAGACATGGGGTTTCTCAAATACAGAGCTGCTGTGCCTTCTCCCCATAGAATCAGATTGCATTGCCCTCCCAGCACACAGATGGATTCACCAAATATGAAGTTCCACTAAACCTCAGTGTTCAGAGTTTTTGTCTTGGGCTTTACATGGACATCATTGATGAAATCATTGGCCACATGACTGAACTCATTCTCCTCCCCTCCTCCTCTTGCTGAAGGTTGGTCTGGCTCAAAGCCTCAACCCTCTAAATATATAGTTGGTTTTTCTGGTCACTAGCCCCATCCTGAATTGTCTGATTATCATAAGCTCAGATATGGTCCAAGGGAGTTCATGAATAATAGAGTCACTCCTATCATTTGGAAATTTTCCAGGATTTTAGAAGCTATGCCAGGAACTCAGAACAAGGACTAATTTTTTTCATTATTTAACATTTATTTGTAAATAATATCAAATTGTTATTGAAATTAATTAACCAAACCACCCTGTCATGAGGTTTTTATGAGTCCCTATCCCTTCATATACCAAAACTTGTTCTTTTCTTTTCTTTAATTTTCTTAAAATTGCACCTCTTTATTCCTAGAGATATCAATTGTGGTTTTATTTTGTTGTTATTGTTCTTGCCTTATTTATTGCACATAATTTTACTTCTGTTCACACAGCTGGAGACTGTATTTGCTTTTTAACTCTTGCATACATCTCACTGTGGGTCATACTGACCTTGTCAACTAAAACTTCTGGTTCTCATCAGAAATTTCCCTCCCTCTATTTGTGCCAGTGACATTTTACACCAGGCTTAGGGAAGCTGAGTCTTTTCTCTCTTGATCTCCTATCTTTTCTTTACCTCCCTTGTGCTCTCTTCAGTGTTTATTTGTTTGTTCTCAATCCTCAGAATTTTACCTTTTTTTTTATGCCGGTTGATTACATTATGTTCTCTTTCTTTTTTTCCTTAATTTGTTTCTTTATTGAAGTAGAGTTGATTTACAGTGTTGTGTTAATTTCAGGTGTACAGCATAGTGATTCAGTATTTTTGCAGATTACATTCCATTATAGGTTAACACAATATAGTGTGCATGGTTCCCTGTGCTATACAGCAAATCCTTGTTGCTTATCTATTTTATATATAGTAGTTTGTTAATCCCACACACCAGTTTGTCCCTTCTTCCTTCCCTTTCACCGTTGGTAACCACAAGTGTGTTTTCTGTTTGTGAGTCTGTTTCTGTCTTGTATATAGGTTAATTTGTATTTTTTTTTTTGACTCTGCATATAAGTGATACCATATAGTATTTGTCTTTCTCTGACTTATTTCACTAAGCATAATATTCTCTAGGTCCATCTATGTTGCTGCAAATAGCAGTATTTCATACTTTTTTATGGCTAATTAACATTTCATCATGTGTGTGTGTGTGTGTGTGTGTGTGTGTGTGTATCTTCTTTATCCATTTGCCTCTTGATGGACATTTAGGTTGCTTCCATGTCTTAGCTATTGTAAATAGTGCTGCAGTGAACATTGGGGTGCATATATCTTTTCAGATTAGTGTTTTTTATTTTTCCAGATACATACCCAGGAATGAGATTGCTGGATCATATGGTTGTTCTATTTTTAGTTTTTTTAAGGCACCCCCATAGTGTTTTCTATAGTGGCTGCACCAACTAACATTCCTACCAACAGTTTACAAAGGGTTACCTTTACTCCACATCCTCTGCAATATTTTTTAATTATAGACTTTCTGATGATAGCCATTTGAAGAGGTGTGAGGTGACACTTCACTGTGGTTTTAATTTGTGTTTCTCTAATTAATAGTGGTGCTAAACATCTTTTCATATACCTTTTAGCCATCTCTATATCTTTTTGGAAAACTGTATATTCAAGTCTTCTGCCAATTTTTTGATTGGATTGTTTGTTTTTATGGTATTTAGTTATATGAGCTGTTTGTATATTTTGGATATTAATCCTGTGTTGATTACATCATTTGCAAATATATTCTCCCATTCTGTATGTTTTATTTGTTTTATAGATGGTTTCCTTTGCTGTACAAAAAGCTTTTAAGTTTAATTAGGTTTGCTTATTTTTATTTTTTTTTAGTCTGGGGGACTGATCCAAGAAAATATGATTGCTACAACTTATGTGAAAGAGTTGCTATGATTGCTATGATTTATGTGAAAGAGTGCTTTGCTTAAGTCCTCTTGTAGGAGTTATGATTTTATACCTTACATTTAGGTCTTTAAACCACTTTTAGTTTATTTATATTTATGGTGTGAGGGAAGTTTCAAGTTTCATTGTTTGACATGTGACTGTCCAGTTTTCCCAGCACCACTTGTTAACTGTATTTTCATCCTTGTATATTCTTGTGTCTTTTTGTCGTAGATTAATTGTAGATGCATGGGTTGATTTCTGGGCTCCTTATTCTGTTCCACTGATCTGTGTGTCTGTTTCTGTGCCAATGCTATGCTGTTTCAATTGCTGTGCTTTTGTAATATAGTCTGAAGTCTGGGAGGGTTATAACCCCAGCTTTGTTCTTTTGTTACAGAATTGTTTGGACAATGCAGGGTCTTTGGTGGTTCCATATAAATTTTAGCATAACTCCCTATAGTCTTGTGAAAAATGTTCTAGGTATTTTTTTATAGGCATTGCATTAAATCTGTAGATTCCTTTGGGTAGTATGTCCATTTTAATAACATTAATTCTTTTAATTCAAGAGCATGTATTATCTTTCCATTTCTTTTAATCATCTTCAGTTTCCTTCATCAATATTTTATAGTTTTCAGCATATAGTTCTTTCACCCCCTTTGTTGAGTTTATTCCTAGGTATGTAAGTTTTTTGATCTAACTTTAAATGTGATATTTTTCTTTCTCTTTCTGATATTTCACTCAGTGTATAAAAATATAACAGATTTCTATACATTATATTATATCCTGTTGAATTCATTTCTTAGTTCTACTAGTTTGGGGGTAGACACTTTGGGGTTCCCTATATAGAGAATCATGTTATCTACAAATATTGACAGTTTCATGCCTTCCCTTTGAATTTGGATCCTTTTTATTTCTTTTTCTTGTGTGATTCCTGTGGCTGGGACGTCCGATACTATGTTACATAGAAGCGTTGCAGGCCGTCATCATTGTCTTGTTGCTGAGTTCAGCAGGAAGGCTTGCAGCTTCTCACTGTTGAGTGAGAAGCTGGGTTCTCACCCATGGGTTGTGGGTTTGCATTAAACGACCTCTACGTGTTGAGGTATGTTTTCTCTATACCCACTTTGATGAAATGTTTTTATCACGAATAAATGTTAAATATTGTCAAATGCTTTTTTACCTTCTACTGACATGATCATGTGATCATGCGTTTTTTGTTTTTCCTTTTATTAATGTGGTGTATCACTCTGATTTGTATATGTTGAACCCTTCTTGGGACCCTGGAATAAATCCAGCTTTACCATGGTATATGATCCTTTTTATGTGTTGTTGGATTCAGTTTGCTAATATTTTGTTGAGGATTTTCACATCTAAATTCATCAGATACTAGTCTGTATTTTCTCTCTCTTTTTTTGTGCTGCCTTTGATTTTCCAATCGGGATAACAGTGGCCTTAAAAAATGAATTTGGGTGTGTTCCCTCCTCTTCAATTTCTTGGAATAGTTTGAGAAAAATAGATGTAAGTTATTTTTACATTTGGTAGAATGCCCCAGTGAAGCTGTCCAGTGCTGGCCTTTTGTCTGCAGAGATGTTTTCTATTACAGGTACTATTTCACTTATGATGATTCACCTGTTCAGTTTGTTTGTTTCTTCTTGACTCAATCCTGGCAGACTGTATTTTTCTAGAAATATGTCCGTTTCTTCTATGGTCTCCAATTTGTTGGCATAAAACTGTTCATAGTATTATCTTATGATTTTTTATATCCCTTTCATATTGGATGTTATTTCTCCTCTTTCATTTTTTATTTTATTTGCATCCTCTCTCTTTTATTCTTGGTGATCCTGGCTAGATGTTTATCAGTTTTGTTTAACCTTTCCAAAAGCACCAGCTATTGCTTTCATAGAGCTTTTCTATTTTTTTAATCTCTGTTTTATTTATATTCTCTCTGTTCTTTATTATCTCCTTCTGCTGAATTTAGGTTTTGTTTGTTCTTCTTTTTCTAATTCTTTTAGCTGTTTGCTTAGGTTGTTTACTTGAGATTTTTCTTATTTCTTGAGGAAGACTTTTATCACTATAAACTTGCTGCTTAGAACTGCTTTTGATGCTTCCGATAGATTTTTTAAGTCGCTGTTTTTATTTTCAGCTTGTCTTTAGGTATTTTCTAATTTCTTGTTTGATTTCATCATTGACCCCCCCTTTTTTTTTTTGTAGCGTGTTTAGTCTCCATGTGTTTATTTTTTCCCATGTTTCATTTCTATGGTTGATTTCTAGTTTCATACCATGATGGTCAGAAAAGATGTTTCAAATAATTTCCATCCTCTTAAATTTGTTGAGGCTTGCTTTGTGACTTAGTATGTCACACTGATGGGGAGTGTGGTTGATGCTGGAGCTGCAAAAGTCTGCATGAGACACAGCTTCCCATCTGCTCCATGACTGTTGCTTGCCTGTCAGTGAGGGGTCTGCCCCCTGGTTACTGGAGTGTAATTCCTCTATGTTGGGCTTGAGTAGACTCTGTTTCCTTTAAGTGTGTGTTTTTTCTCCTCCTCACACTTTGCCCCAGAGGAGGAGAGTGCTGAATTAAGTGAGACTTGTGTGCTCACAGAGGTCTAAAGCCCCGCCTGTGAAGGCAGCTGTGGCTCCACTCAGACACAGCCCGAGTTCACGTCCTTTCCCCTGTTGTGGTCATCCCAGATCCAGTGCAAGTTTGTGGCATGGAGTGGGCAGAGTCACTGTTCACTCTGCTGGGAGTATTGTTCATGGCTTTTTGGTCATGGGAGCTCCATCGGCCATGTTGCCATGAGAGGTCCTTGCTGCCTTTGTGGTGTTTTTGAGTTGTTGCCAGCAATGGCCACAGTGACCCCACCAAAGCCATATCTCAGGCCCCTTCACCACCCCTGCTTTTGTAGATTGAGTCTTTTTCCAGGGTCCAGCTGCCCTAGATTGTACACCAAACTCTGGCATGGAATGAGTGGGGCCAGGGTGTTTCCCCAGCTTGGATTGAGGAATGTGGTGAGGTAGCAGCCTCTCATGCAGAACTTTCTCCATCCTGTCTGTTGGCTCACCAGCAACCATGTACTTCCTGTGGGTGGAGCCTAGGCTTCTTCAGCAGTTCTATCTGTCCCAGTGATTCTCCCAGCAACCTAGGGGGCTTGTCTCCTCTGAGTAGGACCCCAGGCCGGGGCACCCAGTCTGTGGCTTGACCTATTCATTCCCCAGGGTGAGTGTCTGCCCATGCAGTCTTCTTTCTTAGACCCCTCACAGCGGCACAGATCCTGAATGAAAACCTGATGGGTTTTTTCTTTTTTTTCCATTCTACCCAGTTAGATGGGAATCTTTCCTACAGCTTTGATTATATAGGAGTTCTGCCAGTTTCCAGTTAGTTTTCTGTGAGAATTTTTCGATGTGTAAATGTATTTTTGATATGTTTGTTGGGGAGTTGAACTCTACATCATCTTACTCTGTCATCTTGATCTCCCTCTTGCTTTCCTTTTACTAATGAATTTGCATACCTTTACATATATTTAATGTCTCTTTGGTTATTTTCTTTCATATTCTGTAGAACATTGCTCAAGTCTTTGGCCATAATTCTTCCAGGGTTCGTATCTTTTTAAACATTGATTCATAAGCTTTATCTATGGATTATATATTGTATGATTTGTATATGCTGGCTGTAAATTCTTTGTAAGTTTTATGTGTTCCAAATGTATTTGCCAATACTGAAGATGAATTTACCACTATCTTTAGTTGAACAGAAGTTCTAATTTCAATATAGTCATTTTTTTTTTATTTTGTGCTTTTTGTGGATTTTTTAAAGATAAAAGTTCCTATACTTCATAAAGTTAATCTCTTATATTTTTATCTACAAACTTTTTGTTTTACCTTTTACATTAGAATAGCAATTCATATAGAAATAATTTATCCATTATAGACATGGTCAAGATATTTTGGGTGTGGAAAAAAAGTTACCAGTTCAATCATGAAAAGACTCTGCTCTTCATGTTTATGCAGTATCAAGCTTTATGATAGGTCAAGTATCATGCATGGATGACAAAGTGGATTTGTTTCTGGGCACTATTTTCTGTTCCACTGATTAATTTATTGACACTTTGGCCAATGTATTATGTCTTTTGTATTTTTTTTTTTTTTACATTTTGTACATTGTCTTTAGCTCTTTTGACTTCTTACATTTCAATATAAATTTTAGAATTAGCATATGTATATTTTCACATACAGCATTTTGAGTTCTTAAGGAATTGAGGGGGGAAATTGACAACTTTACATTAATTCTTCTGAATATGAAAATGGGGTATCTTTCTGTTCTTGAAATAATCTTCACTACCTCATTCCTCATTGAAAATTTGAGGTATTTAAAGGATTTAAATTTTTACAAGCTTTTGTCAATGTTTTCAGCAGGAGGATTATCCTGAATTATGTAAACTTGTATTATTTGTAACAAGAGTTACTATCTGGTGTTATAAAATTGTTCAGTTTTTAAATATACTTTATACATTTTGCACTCCATTTTTAAAATTTCATGTTGTTAAATAAAAACAAATCTGGACTTAGATGAGGAGAGAATTTGCTTAAACCTAAGACTATTACAATAGGGAGAATGCTCTATCAGAAATATGCAAGTGTCTCAAAATCAAACCAGAAAGGCTTTTTTTGAATAGGTATGAAGAGGTAGGCAGTACTTCAGCAGAAACTTTAAGGAGAGTTGGATAAGCAAGGGAAAATGATCAGCAGGGCCCAAGAGGGAAAGTGTCCCCCTCTGGTTAGTCACCTAGAATAAGTTGATAAGGGGGCATATTCTGCTTTCAGTGCTTGCCCAGGTCTTGCAGGGAAAGCAGGGTTCACTGAACTGTTGTCCAGTGAAAAGTCCTGACTTAGGTTTAGTGAAGACAGAGCAGAAGATAAGAAATAGGCCATTGTGAACACCTGATTGGTGTCTCTCTTTTTAACCCTTCTTGAAAACATTTTATATCCATTCTGCCTTTATGGCATACTAACTTAGTTCCTATTATGCATTCGTAAGAACGTTCTCACTAAGGCAGTTGAGAAAATATCCTGGGAGTAGTGGAAGGTAGGAGTAGACAGAGTCTTCTCTATTGCAAAGGGCTTTCTGTTTTGCTGGGAGAATACATCTGAATTTATCCAGGGTGGAAAATGGGGAAAGAGACTTAACCAGAAGTTCTGTAAATGGCCCCAGAGAACACCTGCACAAGGTGTATTTATTATTACTTAGAAATAATTATGTCTTAGCTGCTCACATGTTTGAAGCCATCATTCTATCAGTAGACATATAAGCTATAAAGTCATGAAGGAAGGAAAAACAATTGAGTTCAATGCTCTTTGGTAACAAAGAATTCCCATTAAGTGGAGTATCAACAAAAAATGGGCTTTCCATGTGTGATGAGAAGGTAATTTACACATTTCTTCCCATTGCTCTTTGCAAGTACTTTCTTAAATTTAATTCAATCCATATGTTATAAATTACCATAGTTCCATATATGTTGGTTGTCTTATCTTCATCTTTCTATAACAAAATAATAGATTAGTCTTCAAATAAACATTATTTAAAATAGCTAAAGTGAAATAGATTTTAACATATTTTTATGAATTGGGATTCTGATGAATTGTGATACTAGAAAATATTTCTCTGGCAATATTAAATGACTATGTCTTCCTAGTTAATTACCAACTTGCTAGGTGTAGAAATTTACTGAAAAGAAATAATAGGTCCGTGTTTATGGATTGAGAAACTGTATGATTGATGGTGTTACCAGCCAGGAGAGAACACTGATGAAACATTGTTTTGGAAAGGCTAATAGGATCTTGCAAGTATAGATTTAGAACTCAAAAGTGTAAAAAGGAAGTTAAATAATGGATGAGATGAAATTGGCCAGGGAGCATAAGTAGTAAAAAGTATACAAACATAAGAAGAAAAAGAGACTAAATCTCTGGGAAACACTCAAATGTCAGGACACTGAAGATCTTGAAAGAAAATGAGCAAAAGTGCAAGTCAGGGGGAAAACCAACAATGCTTTTTTGATTACAATAGAGCCAAAGAAGATGAGAGTATCAGTGATTAAAAAAAAAAAAGCAAAGACAAGAAAAATAAGGATCATTATTGTTAAGTTCTATAATGTTCAGATTCTAAAAGAAAGAAGGATTCTGTTTTCCATTTGTGACCATAATATTATAAAGATTATCTGTAATTTTAAGATATTTTTCCACCCACTTTTGTTAGCATCCTGATTGTATATGAGATTAACATAAAAGTGCTTAAAGAAAATAAATCAAAAACAGATGAGTTAATTTTTATTGAATGATTGTATATTGACCTAGTTTTAGGTCAGTTTGAGTATCTGAGTCAATCTAAAACATAAAAGTACTTTGACAATTCAGTAGGTCATTTAGTACTGTTTCATTGGTCTTGCATGAGATTGTATATATTCAAGGATTGTCCTGGATGACATATATCTGTCTCTGTACCAAATAGCATAAAATGTAGCAATAGAAATACTTTTTCCATGATTTTTGTGAATCACGTATTTTTTCTTGCTGAAGTAATAAAAGACCAAAGCATTCAAATAAAATCCATCCTCCAATTAAAATCAGATAATAAATATGAACTTCATATCCTATTATGGGTGGTAAATTGGAGGAAAAAATTTAAGGCTAGGTCTTCACTTTTTCAAACATGATGGGCTAATCTCAATTGTCAGTGTTCCTTTGAGTATAATTAATATGTTTCTGATCAGAATCAGGAATGTGGGAAGGAGATGGCTAGATAAAATAAGTTGTAGTTAAATAATGATCTATGCCCATTGAGATTATGTTTTTCAGAGTTGCTTTTGAGAGAGAAATCCATATTTTTCTTGGAGTTACTGGTACCTAAGTTCACTGCCTTTGGATAAAGAGACACCCCGTGTGTATAGCACAGTCATTAAGGTTTCATCTCTAACTTCAGATGTCTGTAATACAGATCAAGGAAGCATCACATGTGAGGTCACAGGGTGTTATGCCAACACCTAGCCCAAAATAGATCTTAGTCAGAAATCTTGTCATCAATTTCATGTGGTATTTCTAATGAAGACAGAGCACTTACTGATTCACTTGTGAGGCTTCTTAAACACTCCTTCTCTGATAGGAGGCTCTAGCAGACAGTGGGGCAGGATTGAAACCCCTTCATGTCTGCTACAATATATTATTCAAATGTGTCAAATCTGTTTTGCTATTCCTAGGACCTAAATGACTCAGAATGAACTGCTTACATGTATATACAGAATCACTCCTGAATAATTTTTTTAAATGAGGCGCTGTGACACTGCCCATAAGGAAAGGAACTGTCTTCATGCACTGTTGTTTTTCTTCCCATCCTACCTTTTCTTGTTCATATTATCATAGATCTATGGGTGCATATTTTCACTTCCATCCTGCAATTTGAAATAAAATGAAATGGCTTAATAAATAATGAGAATAGCATGATTAGCTGATTTTTTTTTATCTCAAAAGAGATTTGTTCTCTTTTTCAATCAATGTAACAGTACAAACTCATAAGAGATTGTGCGGTTATTATTAAAAGGGAGAGAAATCTGCTATTGCTATGTTTGTTTGCCATCAGGGCCCCCTCTGGTGATCCTGCTCACTTCTTGTAAGATGTTGGACCCTTGTGATATATAGGATTAACTCACTTGCTCTAAGAATATCCCAGAAGTATCCCTCAGCACCATCTTCATGAAGAGGATGTCAACTACATTCGTAACTACTGTCTCCATTGTCCGCTTATTGTAATCATTTTATAAATACTACATTTCCCAGCTCAGATATTTTACAAAATCCCTGTAATAAATATCTAAGCCAATCTAAAACATGAAAGTCCTCTGATAGTTGAGTAGATCATTTAGTAATGTTTCCTCTGTCTTCCATGAGGTTGTGTATATTTCAAAGATTGTCCTGGATTACATCCATCTGTTGGTGCACGAAACTGTAATAAAATGTAGCAATAATAATGTTTTTTCTAAGATTTTTATAAATCACTTTTATTTGTAATAAACAGAAGTCTAAGAATTTTTTGAAATGTGAGGCAAGTCTCACATGTTTCCTGAAGCTGTTATTACTTGAGTTTTCACGTGTAGGTCAGTGATTCATCTAAACAAAATATTTTTGTGTTGTAGGAGGTGCAGGTTGGGATTCAGCTTTTTTTTTCCCACTCAATTATCTAATTGTTTCTTTTCAGTTACTTGAAAGATAATTCTTTCCTTAAGTGATCTTGGTGGCCTTCTTAGAAAATTTATTGACCACGTACATTAGATCTACTTGCAAACTTTCTATTCTGTTCTAGATGTCTATCTCTATATCACTACCATATTGCCTTAATTCATGTTGCCTTATACTCTTGAAATCAGATAATTTAAGTCCTCTTAGTACATTCTTTTTAAAATACTGTGTTGGTCATTCTGTATGCATTCTAAAATTATCTTGTTTTCTGGGATTTTAATTGGCTTTGCCTTTATGCATTCTAAAATTACCTTGTTTTCTGGGATTTTAATTGGCTTTGCCTTTAATGAATAGATCAATAAAGCGGACAATTAACATCTTAATGTTGGGACTTCATATCCATGACAGTAGTATATATCTACACATATCTTGGTATCTTTCCAAATGTTTCCCTCTAATCCTTTGAAGTTTTTGGAACAAAATTCTTGCACATTTTTCTTTGAGTTTACCCTTAAATATTTTACAAAGCTATTGTGAAAGATACTCTTTAAATGTCATTTTCCAGTTTACACTTGATTGCAGTATAATAAACTTTTATTTTACCACTTTGAGAAACTCAATAAATGTAGTAGGGTTTTTATATAGATACTTAAGATTTTCTACATAAGCAGCCATTTCGTCTTCAAATAAGGCATTTGTTTCTACATGTCTAACATTTTACCATTTATTCTTTTATCATGCTTTATTGCACTGGCTAGGTCTGAAGATACAATACAAATCAAGTGTGAGCAAATAACCTATTCTGTGTGTATAATTATTTGTTAATCCATTATTTCTGATGCTTTTTTTAAAAAAAACTGCATTAAAGCAACATAGCTTCCCTGTTAATCCCACTTCACTCTTCCCTCTTTAATTATTTCACCTAATAGTCACTGACTGCCTGTTATGCCTTGAGTGTCTCCAGTGTGAACAGTGTTGCTAATTAACAGTGAAAAAATACCATATTGCTCACTCTAGATCTGTTCATTGTAGGTGTCTATGCCTGGGGTTTACCATGATGTGCTCTCTGCCTGTTGGCTTGTATGATTTTTCCCAAGTGTGTGCGAGTCCTTGAGCAGGTATTGTATATACCTGAGCATCATCCATGCTTTCACAAGAGAACTTTTGGAAAATGTTGAATAAAGGTGGATTTTTAAAAAAAAATTAAAAATCTTTTTCTTTTTCAAAAAAGAAAATCACAAAAATTGTAAATTCATAAAATTTCCAAGTCATGCGGTAAAGGAATATCTATTTATCTCTTTGGAAATACTTTTATAACTGAGTCCAGTTGTTCGGCCTTTTTTTTGGTAATATAAGGATATGCGATTGATAGTTAAATGAAAGCTTTAGAAATTCTTACTTTACTTCTCCTTATTTCAGTTGCTTTTGGCAAAGTCAAACTTTTTAGCTTTTTGTTTTTACCAAGCACTGAATTGTGTCCTTCTCTTTCACTGTTGCTCTGTAGTCCCTGTAACTCTTTAGTACTTGGAAGTGATCATGTTTATTCTCAGCCATTTGTCCCACCTTCTGTCATCATTAATTTGAAAACAACTTCTTTTGATCTGAGAAAACTGAAATTCTCACCAGTATTTTGTAACATCATAGGTCCTTTTGTATTTTTCTTCTTGTAATTCACATATGCCAATCTCCAGTTTTATTTTTCACAGTTAATTGTATCTCAGCAGTTTTCAAGAGCTGGATCCAACTGAATCATATGTTATATTATTAATCATATGGAATTAGGATACTCTAAAATAATAGTGCACTATTAATCATTATAAATAACTGCCTCACATAATCTGTTCTCCAGTCTCAAAGCGAGTCTATTTGCAGAGGGTCACTGTTTCAAAAATAAAATCAATAGATGAAGTCACAGTAAAACGTGTTACATATAGTCTGGAGCTGGCTTGTGATGCAAGTAATGGACTGTTTTTCACTCGGTGTCAGGATCAGTTTGAGAATTCACAAGTGATCTAATGATTCTGCATAGAAGTTGATGTTCATCTTTATTATCAAAAATATATATATTTAAGGAAAATTCTAGGCAAGTGGCAATATTATTATTTGTATTTTCCTCTGATTTATCTTTTTAGAACAGTAAGAGAATTTAGGAAACAGATCTGGAACCATTGCTATGCATTAGACTCCTCTATGTTTTTCTTCTATCAAAATATACCTGTCCAGGTCCTTTTTAGCCCAAATGTAACAACAACAACAAATTGCTTGCTCAGTTTTATATATATATTTTATACACACACACACACACACACACACACACACATATTATTTATAATTCTATGTGAGATTTTAAATATTTATTCTCCCAGTATCATCAGATGTTGGTCTCTTTGTAATAGACTCAGTTACACACATTTTCCTAAGTATTACTTATTTTTGTTTATTTGATTAAGAAATGATGCGATCAAAACCTATCTTACAGTTATGGCTTCCATATTAATTTAATTTCTGGCAATTAATTTACTTTTGTTAGTGACTCCTAACAATTTCTTAATATTCTGGGCCCAGAACATCTGACCATGTTACTGTCTACCCCTTCTCATCTCTTCAGTCAATAAATTCACTAAATTCTGTCAATCATTTTGTCACAATTCCTCCTAAATACTTCTCAGTTCTTTCTTTCGTATATTTATGCCAACTTGGGCTCTGATAACCACAGACAGTGTATCCTAACTCCTCATCTCTAAATTCTCCCCATGGTAATTTTCACCATATTCCCACAGAGATGAATCTTTAAAGTAAAATTTTATTTTCATGATGCTATTTACTCTCTAGATGTAAAAGCTTCAGTGGCTCCCAACTGTTCACTCATGACAGAGCACATATCTTAATCTTCATGACCTAAGCTTTACCTAATTTTCAAGTTTATTCTCTGCTTTTCTGCAGTCTTAACCTCCTAGTCCAGCTGCTTTAATCCACCTGCTTGCTCCTCCTTAATTTCCTTCATCAGGTATTTCCTCCAGACCTCTATTCATTTCTCTCTTTCAGTCTCCCACATTTCCTTAATTTCCCTATTCATTGCTGTCACAATTAACGATTATTGTGTGCAGTTCACAATTGCCCAAATTAAGAACTGTGATGTCTTTCTTGAAAATAAACATTTTTGAGAAATTTACATTTCTTTGTACTATTGTTTTGGAATTCAATAAATCTCTTCGCTTCTGTCAAAGCATGCTGGCTGGAAATTCAATTTCAGTCCTTAAAGGGGTGATGGGGGTGCTGTAAAGTTTCAATCTCCATAGTGTCTGACAAAATGCTATTTATACTGATTCCCCAAAATAGGAAAAGACATTCTGTAGCCATCCCTTCATAGCATCCATTGATATCTTCTTGACTGAATGCACATGTCCCTTGAACTCTATAATGCTGATCTTGAGTGCCATTCCCAGGAAGTGAAAATTAAAAGGGAGGCCAGATGCAAATTACAAGGCTAAGGACCCGTCATAGTTTAATATTCCACCCCCAAAATTCTAGCCATCTTGGCCTCCAGAAATTCTAACTTTTAGTTTTCAACTCAGTGAGATCCTTGGTTTCTCACTGGGTTTCCCCTCCTTCTGCTGTGGTCTGAAAACTGTCTTCAACCAGTAAGCTCTGGCAATCACAGGATTCACCATCTCCCAACTGTATTTTGGTTTTGTTGTGATTGTTATGAAAATTCGGAGATCACAGTCCTCTTGATGCCTCTTTTGTAATATCTAAAAAGCATTATTTCACATGTATGTTTTATATATTAGTTAGGGACACTTTTCGATAGAATGTAGTAAACTATCTACCAATGGCTTATTTAAATAAAGCAGAAGCCAGGCAGATCTGTTCTGTATGCAAGTTTCTCTCATTTCAAAGAAGAAATTCTTACTATGTCTTTTAAGGCTTCCTGTTTTAAAGTAAAGAAATATTTCATTGTAAGACTTCCTATTATGTTTTAATTATCAAATCTGGGACACATGCCCTTTCCTGGAGTTTGGGAGGAGGGTGCTAGAAATTTACCTTTCCTAAGCTTAAACAAATACAATAAACACAGGTTATTTTAGCCAAGATAAAATGGGAAAATGGCAACTATAGCACTTAATGATTAAGCTACTTTGTCCAGAATTCTTCTAAATTGTGTGAGTAGAAAGTATTTTCATATTGACTCTTCTTTTACAAACTAAATATATATATTATTTTTCCAAAAAGGTAAAAATAAGTGAGGGTTAATTGTTACTCTGTTTGAAAACACAGTCCTGAGAACCTTGTTAAACCCCACAGCATAGAGCTGATTAGAGTGTAAAATGGAAATATATGCAATAAGTTACTACATAAGCCTTTCAAAGCATGAAAGGAATGTTCTTTGACTTCTGAGCTAATATTTCTAACTTGTCAGTAACTACCACAAAATTCTCAAGCCTTTATTTAAATTTCTGAGTTATCTATGTAGTTATTTTATATACAGTTTGTCATAAAAACTATACATTTGCAATGAATAAATGAATGGTTAGGTTTGTTCCTCTAGTTTTCAACATCTCTTTCACTTGCTAACACAAAATCAAAATATTTGTCACTATAATAGTTTACATTGGTCAACAATTATGTGTTAAGGTAAATATAGATTCTTTAAGAAACATGGAAACAAAAATATTTTAGGAGTAAAATTTGCTTATTTAAGCAGACTAACCATAGATTTCTGCTATTTGACTTGAAATCTAAACATATTAAAAAATACACTTACACGGAAACTATATACAACATAATTTTTTATAAATTTGATATAGAAGATCTCAGAAATGAAAAAGAATTAAAGTATTGTTGGTGATTGTTTTTCACATTGGTTTTATGTGTTGTTTACTGCTTCAAGGAGATAATAATGTTTTATTTCATATCCACAGAATAGTAAATAAGGTAATGATATATGCCACAAAATGATTTTTGTGAATGAAACTTGATTTAAATTAGGGAGTACAGGAAATGTAAGATTCAACATGAAAGCAAAAACAGAAAAACAGATAGGATTTATGACTAGCTGTTCTGTATATAAGAATAAATTGATCTGTTCAAACTGTACAGGATATTTTTCATATAAATGATATCAGCGTGAATAAGTAATGGTTTTCTTAGTAACTTATGCTTTGTATTGCAAATAGCCTGTATTTATAGTGATTGTGTATCAAGGGGAATGAAACAGTATATGCACTGTTGGCAAATGTGTGCAATTTATTAGTTTGGGCGTGAATTGAATTTATTTGTCATATTGACTCACCAGAATATGCTTGGTTTATGCAAAGGCTTTATTATTCTGGAGGAGAAGCAAAGTAGCTACGTTCTTCAGAATTTAAGTTTAGAATTAAAACCTTCTTCTGTTTTGATCATTTGTATCCAATAATGAAATATAAAACTTTCATTCTTTTTGAATTGTTTTAACTTATTGTTTATTTTTTATTTTTTTTTACTGGAGGCACTGGGGAATGAATCCAGGACCTCATGAATGCTCAGCATGTGCTTTGCCACTGAGCTATGTCCCACCCCCAAAAAAACTTTTATTCTTATATCAAGTTTCCCTCACCATGAAAACCAGAAATAACCTAATATAAAATAATCAGAATTTATTTTGTGAGGGATGATGGTAGACTCATATGTGTAACTTACATAACATTTGCTAATCAATAAAAATTTCTTTTAAAATGTGCTTCTTTTCCTCTTTTCTTTCTTCTAGTATATGTAGCTTTATTCACTATTATTTTTAAGTAATTTTAAAATGTAATCCCTTGTAAGAATGGGCCATATCAAGAGGTGCCTCAGAAGAATTCAAATCCCACTCCTATTCAATTGAAAGAATACTTTGAAGCCTTTTAAATATTTTATACAGAGTAGATTACAAATGAAGCAGATCATAAATCACTTAAATTACAACTCTGAACATTATCTTTTAATTAATGTTCTAGAAATTAGTTTATAAAGAATATTTTGTTTGAAAAATAATCTCTTAAAGTCTATCAGTAGAGTGTGGGAGGATTGGAATATGAAGACTAATATATTCCATATAATTAAAAATAAGCTTTTAATTCAATTATAGATGTTAATTGTAGATAACAAACCTTCATCTGAATTTCAAATATTATCTGAAAATTTTGCTTCTGGTTTCACTGAGTGGCTCCTATCAGAACAACCTTTCCAAAGATAGCAACTGAAAATTTGGTGATGGGGGACCTCCTTGAAAGCATCAAGAGAGTCAAAAGAGAAAAAAGAAAAAACTAGAAAGGAGTTAACTTTTGAAAGAAGAGAATGGCACTGGGTACTGGGAAAACTTATTTTTCATTTTTTATGCCTGTTACCTGGGAGCAGGCCCAAGTCTGCACCATTCGGGGAACTCTGGTGGCCAGTCCATAGTCACACTGGCATGAAGAACCAGGGGAGGGAGTTTTAGAGCAACTACAGAGATAAGAAAATTAAGGGGAAATCTCAGAAACATGAATGCCAGAGAGCGAGAGCAACACGTACTGTTCACATTCGCTGCCCGGATGTCTGACTTAGCGCTGGACCATGTGTAAGTGAAACTAACATCACAGCCCAGAAAAACAGAACTCAGTTGAAACTGGAGCTGCCACCCATCACAGAGGAGAAGAGCTTTGTAGTCTGAAATCAGCCTGCTTTAAAAATGAATATTCTTGGAAAGACTGTGATATAGTCTAAATTGTCTCCAGTGTATCATTTCTAATATCCAAGTTACTATTCAAAACTACTCAAAATATAGGGGAAAAAATTCTGGGACCATGGCCCATTCTCAAGAGAAAAGACAGTAGAGACCAACTTTTCAGTCACCTAGACGTTAGAATAAGTTGACAAGGATTTTCAAGCAGCTGCTATAAGTGTGCTCAGTGTTGTAAAGGGAAATATGCTTGTAACATGAAAATATAGGAAATCTCACCAGAGCAACAAAAAACTATTAAAAATATAAATTCTAGAACTGAAAAATACAGTATCTGAGATATCAGTTAAGTCAGAAAACACATAAATCCCATTAGAGCACATGAGGCATATTTTTCCTTTTAGTAACTTTACAGTTGTTCATATGCTCCCAGTTAGAGCTTATTAACTTGATGAGCTTATTCTAAAGCTGCTTTATGGAAATAATAATGCAACTGGCATAAAAAAATGAAATTAAATCTGTACCCAATCCCCCTTCCCCATTTAGGACAATGAAGAAAGACAAACTTCTTTCATATATATCTGCTTATCAATTATCTGTTCAAGTTACATTCATGTGGCAAAAAGCGTAGTCAATTTATTAAGTCATCTTTGCAGTAGGAAAGAAATTGGAGCAGATTCCCTCGCCAAGTATTTCTCCCTCTTGGTATATGTAGGCAGCTGATTAGCTGTGTTTCTGCTCCAGGGCATGGTGGGGCTCCCCACGTCTTCTCATCGTAGGACATAGCCTAAACAAAATTCCGAAAAATGTTTAAAATTTCAAGTAAAATAAAATGTGAGACTGTATGAGGGAGAATATAGCAGATATTTGAACTGAAAGAGAAGAGCAGAGAGAACTCCCAGGATTTGGAGAGGAAAGTGCACCACCAAATACATGAACAAAGATCATCAGCTCAGTGATGATATGAATATCCATACACTTAGGGAAACAGGAAACTTGCAGTTATCCTCTAGGTCAGAAGGTTACATATATTTGGTAGCGCATTGAAATGGGTTGCTGATTACCATAACTGCTTATTATGAGCTTCAAGTTTATTGTGGTGGTGAGATTGACTTTGTAAAATGGAAGGTTTGCTATGTTGTTATTTCTTTGTGCTGGACTTGAAAACCTGTGTCACAAGGCAAATGGAACACTCAGCTGGGCAAACTGGCCTTTGTCTTCAGAATAGCTCCAACAACTGCCAAACAAAAGCTAGGGCTGTGTTGGGTAATATGTTGCTTGAAAAGGTCGCAGAAACCTCCCAGATCAGAAATTTGTAAGTCTTGGCTGCATCACAGAAGAGGTGTCTCTTTTAAAGAACATCTCCCCTAGATCACAAGCTAATGCAGGACTTCCCCACATGAAAGGAGAGAAACATGATGTATGGAGGTCTAGGAAATTTCTTCTGCACATTTCAGATGTGTTTCCCCAGGGCTATTAAGCCCTTCTCACATATTTGACCACAACATCCTTTCTCTCCACTGACAAATGATTACCTATATCACCTGCTTATACCTTCTGTGTATTTCTTTATTTTTACAGTCCCTTTCGCAAAACTAGCGTAGAAGAAACTCAAGGGAATAGAATCTTTAATGATTTTCATACCCAGTTAGTTGTAAACATATTTTGTTCAAAGCAGGTTAATAATGTGATGTATATTTTTATGAAATTTAATATATAAAATTAAATATATAATTGTATAAAATATATAAAATCTAATTATATAAATAATTAGGTTTCATTATATTTTACAAATAAATGTATTTATATAAATATATAAGTAAATATAATGTGGTATATCTTGCACTTTCCACCATGCTTTGTATATAACATTTGTTTTCACTTTATGTACCACCTGGGCTTACTAATTTGCACATGAGGCAACATGAGGTTAAGTCACTTATGCAAAGTCTCAGAGCTTCTCTAGTACAGGAGCGAATGGGTAATATATCTAAAGGGATTAACACTGTGCTTGATACATAGCAGTTACAAAGTACAACTTAGTTCATTACTATGACTTATCATCGTGATGATGGTGGTGATGTTGGTGGTGATTTAAACTGAAGCATTTGCAGTGGGACTGAAGTGCAAATTGTACATCAGGCTGCAACTTAGAGGGTTTTGTTGAAAAACTTTGAAAAACCTGGCACTCTCTTAAATTTTTGAAATAACAGAGGATGTACCTTCGCTGTTTGCTGTACTTTGTAAGGAAATCTGGAAATGCATTGCCCCTCCCTTGAAATGCTAAAATAAGCAGATGGAGACAGTTGGACCATGTGTTCTGTTCTGGGCTTTGCTTTTATCTTGGGAAAATCCCAGAACTTTGTTGGCTCTGGGTTTCTTCATCTGTAGAATGAGAGAACTAGGAGGTCTCTAGATAATGTCCTGTTTCTTTGGATTTTAATATATTTTTAATTTCCAAGATTGTTTTGAATACCAGTATTCCTGGGATAGAAAGAACACTAAGCCACCTCTTGCCCATGGCTGGTGGAATGTCAGAAAATATCGGACCTTTGGGAACCTAGGCCATGGATGACCTGGAAGGGAAGTGTTGACGGGGGAGGAAGTGCAGTGGGGGAAAGACAATCCCCAAGAAGCACTTGCTTCAGAGACTTTCCAATGCTCTGATGCTTCAGGGATCCTGGGTATAGAGCAGAATTGCTCCAGCCTGGGAGACCATGTTAGTGAATTGTACAGGGGAATGTTTGCATGAAACTGTGTGACTGCACAGGTCACATGCCCGTGAAGTCAGCCTTTCTGGAAGAGAGCACAGGACATTGCCATCTAACCTTCTCACTTTGCTGATGAAGAAGTGAGATCCAAAGAGAACTGCTTTACTAATGATGATGCTGATAGCACAGCTCATGGAAAGATCTAGAACCCAGAAATATAGGGGCCTTTATATAACTTGACTTCAAGTTATGTAATTTTTAGGCAGTGGATCATAAAGCTATGGCTTGGGAGAAAGGCCAGGAACACTGTGAAACATCCCACAAGGCATCCCAAGTCAAAATGGAACCTTAGGTGAGCCAAGAGCAGTGAGCTTGCTCTGCAAACTTGTCGTCTTCACAAATGTCCTATTCCACTCATTTCCAAATGTATTATGCCTCTATGACATGACTTCATGGAAGAGGGTCAGTGGATTTTTTTTCTCTCTCTCTATGGGGTCAAATAGGAAATATTTTCAGCTCTGGGAGCCATGTGTTCTCTGTTGCAAATACTCAGCTCTGCTGTTGTAGCATGAAAGCAGCAGTAAACAATTTGTACGTGAACGGGAATGGCTGTGTTCCAATAAAACTTTATTTACCGAAATAGGCAGCAGAGCAGATTTGGCCCACAGGCAGTAGTTTGTCATTACAAATAGATTTTCTAAAAGTTACATAAAATCAATAACCTAATATAACTCATAAACTCATAATCAGCTTATAGAAGTACAGGCATAACCCATTTGATTGCAGTTAGCAGATACTGTGTTTTGTTACAAATTGAAAGTTTGTTGCTATCCTGCATTGAGCAAGTTTTCCCAACAGTATTAGCTCACTTTATTATGTTTTAGTCATTCTCACAATATTTTAAACTTTCTCACTATTATATTTGTTATAGTGATCACTGACTTTTTTTAAACTTTTTTTATTGAGTTATTGTCATTTTAGAATCTTGTGTCAAATTTCAGTGTACAGCACAATTTTTCAGTTGTACATGAACATATGTATATTCATTGTCACATTTTTTTCGCTGTGAGCTACCACAAGTTCTTGTATATATTTCCCTGTGCTATACAGTATAATCTTGTTTATCTATTCTACATATGCCTGTCAGTATCTATAAATTTTGAAATCCCAGTCTGTCCCTTCCCACACCCTGCCCTTGATAACCACAAGTTTGTATTCTATGTCTATGAGTCTGTTTCTGTTTTGTATTTACATTCTTTTTTTTTTTTTTAGATTCCACATATGAACAATCTCATATGGTATTTTTCTTTCTCTTTCTGGCTTACTTCACTTAGAATGACATTGTCCAGGAACATCCATGTTGCTACAAATGGCATTATGTTGTTGGTTTTTATGGCTGAATAGTATTCCATTGTATAAATATACCACCTCTTCTTTATCCAGTCACCTGTTGATGGACATTTAGGCTGTTTCCATGTCTTGGCTATTGTAAATAGTGCTGCTATGAACATTGGGGTGCAGGTGTCATTTTGAAGTAGGGTTCCTTCTGGATAGATGCCCAGGAGTGGGATTCCTGGGTCATGCAATAAGTCTTTTCCTAGTCTTTTGAGGAATCTCCATACTGTTTTCCACAGTGGCTGCACCAAACTGCATTCCCACCAGCAGTGTAGGAGGTTTCCCCTTTCTCCACAGCCTCTCCAGAATTTGTCATTTGTGGACTTTTGAATGATGGTGATCAGTGAATTTTGATGTTACTATTGTAGCTGTTTTAGGGCACCACTAACTGCACCCTATAAGATAATGAACATAATTGATAAATTTTGTGTGTGTACTGACTGATCCACTGAAGGTAGTTCCCTTGTTTCTCCCCCTCTCTTTGGGTCTCCCTATCCCCTGGAACAAAACAGTAGTGACATTAGACCTATTGACAACTCCACAATGGCTACTAAGTATTCAAGTGAAAGAAAGAGTCACGTATCTCTCACTTCAAATCAAAAGCAAGAAAAGATTAAGATTACTGAGAAAGGCATGTCTAAAACCAGCATAGGATGAAAGCTAAGCCTCTTGCCCCAAACAGCCAAATTGTGAATGCAAAAGAAAAGTTCTTGAAAGAAATTAAAAGTGCCACTCTGATAAACACAGGAATGATAAGAAAGTGAAACAGTCTTATTGCTGATATGAAGAAAATTTTAGTGGTCTGGATAGAAGTTCAAAATAGCTACAATGTTCTCTTAAACCAAAGCCTAATCTAGAGCCAGACCCTCACTCCCTTCAATTCTCTGAAGGCTCAGAGAGGTAAGGAAGATGTGGAAGAAAAGTTTGAAGCTAACAGAGGTTTTGTTCATGAGGTTTAACAAAAGAAACCATCTCCATGACATAAAAAGGCAAGATGAAGCAGCAATTCTGATGTAGAAGCTGCAGCAAGGTATCCAGAAGATCTGGCTCAGATCATTAATGAAGGTGGCTCCGCTTAACAGCAGATTTTCACTGTAGGCAAGATAGATTGGAAGAAGATGTGATCTAGGACTCTCAGAGCTAAAGAGGAGAAGCCAACCGCTGGCTTTAATGTTCAAAGGGACAGGCTGACTCTCCTTGTTAGGGGCTAATGCAGTGACTTGAAGTTGAAGCCAGTGCTCATTTACCATCCTGTAAACACCAGGGCTCTTAAGGATTATGCTAATTCTACTCTGCCTGTGCTCTATAAATGGAACAATACAGCCTGGAAGACATTACATCTGTTTACAACATGATTTTTTGGATATTTTAAGTCCACTGTTGAGAGCTATTGCTCAGGGGGAAAAAAAAATAATTCCTTTCAAAGTATTACTGCTCATTGACAGTGCACTTGGACACCCAGGGGCTCTGATGGAGATGGACAGTGAGATGCATGTTCTCATATCTGCTAACACAAAGTCCATTCTGCAGCCTGTGGATTAAACAGTGATTTTTGACTTTCTAGTTTATTATCTAAGAAACACATTTTGTAATGCTGTAACTGCCATAAATAGTGATTCCTCTGATGGACCTGGACTGAGGCAGTTGAAAAGTCTCTGGAAAGAATTCACCATTTTAGATGTCATTAAGAACATCTGTGAGTGATGGACAAGGTCAAATTATCAATGTTAACAAGAGTTAAGAAGAAGTCGATCCTACCCCACCTGGGTGATCTTGAGGGATCTAAGACTTCAGTGGAGGAAGTCACTGCAGATGTGGATGAAATAGCCAGAGAACTAGAATTAGAAGTAGAGTCTGAAGATGGGACTGAATTGCTGCAGTCTCATGATAAAACTTTTAACAAAGGAGGAGTTTCTTCTTATGGATGAGCCAGGAAGGTGATTTCTTGAGTTGGAAACTACTCCTGGTGAAGATGTTGTGAAAATTGTTGAAACAACAAGAAAGGATTTAGAACATCACAGAAGCTTGGTTGATAGAGCAGTAGCAGAGTTTGAGAGGACTGACTCCAAGTTTAAAATAATTTCTGTTGTGGGAAAAATGCTAGCAAACTGCATTGCAGGCTACATTGAAATCCTCATGGAAGGAAGAGTCAAGTCAGTGAAGCAAACTTCATTGTTGTCTATTTTAAGAAATGGCCGGTCACCCCAGCTGTCAGTAACCACCACCCTGATCAGTCAGAAGCCATCAACATTAAGGCAAGACCCTCTACTCGCTGAAGGATCAGATGGTGCTTAGCATTGGTTAGCAATACAGTACTTTTAATTAAGGTATGTACTTTTTTTTTAGACATAATGCTATTGCACACTTAGCAGACTACAGTATGGTGTAAACATACTTTATATATGCACTGGGAAAGCAAAAATTTTGTGACTTTGCGATATTCACTTTCTCATTGTGATCTGGAACTGAATGCACCATATCTCTGTGGTGTGCCTGTAATCTTGAAGAAGTGTCACCTACTTAGTGTATTTTACTACTCATTCATTTATATACACATACAAACATATACCAAATATATTTTCTTTAACAGCTCTCATGTTACACATGGGCAATACTTTTTAAAATCATACAACCTATTGTTTCAATGTGTTTAACATCAAATGGCTATGTTGTTTGTATAAACAAACTGGGAAATAATGCAATGCAGTGTGTTCTAGTGGAAGGGAATGCCTACCTGATATCACGTGAAAGATTGGATAAGGCTTAGCAGTTGAGCTAGAGTCTGACGTTTGAATAGGTATTTCTCCTAATAACTAAGCATGAAGGTGTTTTTCAGGGATAGATATCATCATCTGTAAATGAAGAAACCTTTGTTACCATAAATCATGTCATTCTCCAAGCTGATTTGTCAAACCAAGTTGTGTCATTTTCCTTGGCCCTACTGGTTAAATTTCATCTTTCTTCTCAGTTTTTGCCAAACTTGAGTCTCATCTTAAGTTTCCCATGACATCCATCTATTCATCATTTCAGAATTAATTGGAACCAAGTGTAGTAGGAAATCCCCTCTTAATGGCAATCTAAGTTTAGAAATACTCTTGGACTAAGCCTTTGGGTGAGATAAGAATCATTGATACTGATGCCAGGGCCAGAAAGCTCTTTTCTGCTTCTACCTTACCTACTTACAATGTATGTAAACATCAGTCTGCGTAGCACTGGGTAGCTGAACCTGCTCTTCCCGCGTGATCCCAGCAATCTTCATTGCACTGTACTTTGTCTTATTTCCTATGTTTCATCTTAGGTGATTTCTTTGGATGGGTAAGAGAAAATAGGTTTCATATCATATGTTACACCTGACTGGTAACAGCCATATGGTTTACTGCCTTAAAATTCCTCTAAGCTTTAGGCTCAGAGATAAAGGATGATTTGTTAGTAACGTTTACAGCAGATACAGGAAGGAAGAAGTGGCAGCAGAGGTGTCACACATTGGCAAGCTGTCGTTTCCATGCAGCCTGGTTCTGCATGGGTTGTATTTTCTATTTTATATTTTTACCCTCTCTTTGATAACAAGCAACCAACCATGGCACAGAAATTCTATGTTTTCATGTGGCTGCATAATTTGGGTGCTCAAAAAATAAGATACTTGCTGATAACACACAGTTCTACAAATTCAAACATAGAGTTCCAGGATATTTGTGTTTATGTTAATTATGTATTGGCTTATATGCTAATCTATTTAAAGTCATAGTAAGTGAATACTTCTATATTTGTTGCTCTTCATAAAATCTCTAGCAAATTAGTTTTGGAATATTGTTTAAAAAGAAGGTTCCAAATCAGGGAGAGAAAAAAAAAAAACTGGCATTTGGAGTCAATATCTTGACACCTGCCAAAGGAACGCCGGTAGGCAGCCGCTCTCTCCGAGGTGGTAAGTGGAGATAACCTATGCCATGTGGGTGTCCCAACGGGAAGATTGAATGGAGGCATAGGCTGTCCCTCTCCTTTAGGTAGGGATGCTATCTTAGGTTAATTTTTTTTATGTTCTATTTTATTGGACCTTTGAATGTCCCCAGTAGTTCATTTTGAATTTATCTGGCTGCCCCAAGATTTACAGTGCAGAATGAAGCAAAGTCAGCAAATTCATCTAAGTAAATCATGTTCAATCTTATTTCAGCTGCTAAAAGAGGAAAATGAGGATCTATGAAAACTTACCCCATAGTCGTAAATCATTCAATGAGGAAGATTTTAGCTTTCAATAAAGGGCTCATTTTAAGTGTGGGCATTCAAGAGAAAGGCAAAAATGCATAGAGCAAGAAAATACGAGAAACAAATTGGAATTTTTTCAGGGTTTACCATAATGCTGAAGTGTTTCAAGGACAGTGAGAATGAGTCGTCATCAATCTTCATTATACTAACACGTAAATAAGTTAAACCTGTGATGTTTTTCTGTATGTCTGCCCTAAGTTCTCAGGGTAGAGTCTCATATATCTTTTATCATTTTTAAGCCTATATGATAATGCTAGTGTTTTTTCATTTCAAGGCATAATTATAACATTTTAGAATCTTAGAGAAATAATTTTAGACATTTTATAGTCTCTCTAAATATGTGCACAATGTTAAATATATTTTATCATCATGAATATAATGAGCTTATTTTGGGACGCATACTTTAAGTCCTTAAAACTGCTCTAGGGTGGCATTATTTTCTGTTATTGGGTCACAGTATTTGAGGAACATCTATAGAACAGACAGTTTTTTGTTTTGATATGAGCAGTATTAGTATAGAACTTTCTTACTGATCTATCAAGTAACTTAATCAAAAACTCTGTTTAAGGCAGATTTAAGGCAGAAAATTATGGCAGAAACAGGTGTTTTTTTTTTTTGTTTGTTTGTTTGTTTTTTTTAATTTTTTTTGGTGGTGGTGGTGTTTAACGCATTAACACAGAACACAGTATGTGGTTGTCTGACATAAAACATATACCAATAGAGTTTTTTGAAAATGCATCCCATATAAACACTTACCTCTTATTTTAAAGATAAAGGATTTCAGGCCCAGAGAAATTAAGTTACCCTAAGTAACCCTACATAACGATTCTGAATTAGTTTGAAGAAAAAAAATTAAGGTTTGTTTTACTGATTCTTACTTCTATAGTATATTTGACTTAGAAAAATAAATTATTTGAATTAAATATTTCTAGTTAATATATCTTTATAGGACATTTTGGCTTTTTTTTTCCCTTCTAATAGACATAAGCTGTATACCAGATATTATGGCTGTGATCATGAGATAATGTTATTTTCTAAATCTCATAACATTTTTCAGTAATCGACCTGTAACTGCAAAAACTGATTAACTGTGTAGACTTGCCTGAAGAAAGATATTTGAGATATTCTACTGATACATACAAATATAACAGAGCCTTAATCTAAAAAATGCAATTTTCCCGGGAGTTTAAGTCTATGATTCAGTGTATGACAAGCTGTGCATGTCCTTTTGATTCCCCTCTCTTATCTACCTGTTAATGATACTGCCTAAGATGTCCTTTTGTAAAAACACCTATTTTCCTCTTAAGTGAGCTAATCTTGAGCAAATCTATTAGGTATATTTTCAGTGATTTTTCTTTCTTACTGGTGATTTTGCTGCTAAATTAACCCACTCAATAGATTGCACTATTCCATTCAAATTATTATTCATAGCTTTTAAAATTTATCCCTTGGCCTCTGCAGTTTTTCATTTTCCTTTCCCACATGGGGTAGGTACTGGTCTATAATTGCATTAGCAACCTGGGTGCTCAAGTAATTATATTAACTGATAATAGTTTAGGAATTTCTGTGATTTTTAAAGCATTTATTTCTATATACTGAATAGCACTCATATTTAAAAACATTAAAAGACCTGTCTCATCTTCACTTTACAAGAGCAAGACTAAAAATACAAGTGTGGCTGCTATGAATATTTGGTCCTACTGACAGAAAATTTGAGTACTAAATGATTTGTTATATGGCAGGTCATTCATTTTAGTGCAGTGAAGACATTGTATGTTATCAGAGAATTGTCAAATGATTAATATTACAGATTTGAAATTGCATCACCGCAACTCTAAGAGAGTTAGATTGACTACCTGGGAGGGAATTTGCATATGTAATTTCTCTAGAGATAGTGTGATGGGAAGAGCTAAAAGGGAGTATATTAAATACTATGTTTGTTGTTCATCACATACATTCACCTTGACCAAAGGAGTCCTCCATGGCTCAGCCAGAGAGATAAAGCATGGCTTTAGAGTAATGATGACCTAGATTGAAAACTGGGTTCATCAACAGGTTGAATAAATAACTGTGGACACCTGTTTTATTTCATGAGACTCAGTTTAATTGTATGTTAGATTGGGATAAATTTTCCAGTTTATAGAATTGTTGCCAGAATTGAGATACTCCACATATATAGGATTTAATTTCTGACAAGTGACTTTACTTTTTGTTTTTAACCTGGAGAAGTTTCACATAAAGGACAACTGAACTCTGATAAAGGAGTGACTGTAAGACACAAAGGTAGTCTATATGTTAGCCTAGTACTTAGGGAGAGTACCAGAGAAAGGAAGGACAAACTCCAAAGGATCCCATCTCAAGACGAGGGTTCCAGTCTCCCTGCAGAAGGTATAGCTCACCCCCTTGGATAGCACGGACATTTGCTGGTTTGCCCCAGTTAGAGCTGGCTTGCTGTCACAAGTAAGCAGAAAGCAGCCATCTGAAAGTCACATAGGATACAAGAACTGGTGGCTTGGGTGTTCAGAGAGTGAAGGCTCAGAAGGAACCATCCACGTGGGCCAGCAGAGAAAGGACTTTAGGATGCTGGTCTCAAAGTCAAGAGAGCTATGGGAAGGTGACTGTGAGGCCAGGCAGCGGTCTAGGCATGAAACAGGGGTCAGTGTTCCATTAGATGCCTCACACCACCCCACAGACCCAGTGTCCAGCAGGAGCCCTTCCTCCTGCATGTCCCTGCAGTGTGCCATCTTGAGAAAGCTGACCACCATGCTCACTGTGAAACAGAGATGCTTAAAGGACTGCAGTCCATTAAGGCAGAACATATATGGAAGGTGAGCCTGGAGCTAAGAGGCAGGACACTGATAACCCCGACCCTAGGAAGTTAGTGCTCATGTTGTCCCTTTGGATAGAGGAGTGCTTTTAGAATGGATTATTCAACCCTGTACCACTGAAATTGTATCAGCTTTAAAGTCAAATCATAATTTGTATCAGTGGTTTCAATATCTCCTAAGTGTTTAAGATTCTTGAGGGTACTAATTGTCCCCTTTCTACTGCTTCTCCCCACTTAGTCTCTCCTTCTTCCTCAGAGTCATCCTCTTTTACCTTCTCTTTAGAGTACTTTCTAAGCTGTTTAAGATGCCAGAGGCATTTACACTTTTAGGTGATTTTCTTAGAAATTCCCCCAAGATAATGAAAGCTGAACTGTGCCCCTTGAGGCTTCTAAGAGTGTGTATACAAATTTACATGCACAGGCTGAGAGAATATTGTAGAACTTGAGGAAAGTATCCCATTTGGTAAATTAAAATAAATGAGCATTGAAAAATAGCTACTATAACTCAATAAAAATAAAATTAAAGACAAAAATAAAAATAGCTACTAAAGGAACAAATAGTTTATTTCTTACGCAGCAAATAAAAATGTAATTATTTAGAAGTGTGTTTGCGGAGTTTCTGGTGATACTCATTTTCTGCTGATCATCTCGTTCTGGTAACTCAGCTGTAACTCTGGCTATCACATGCGGAGGGAGACAAGGAGACAAAAACACATTCAGAGGACATTGACAAGAAAGATGAGTGGGTCATGAAACTGTTCAGAAATTTACTTTTTGGAAATACATGCCAAAATATTGACTGATACAATGATATTATGTCTGGAATTTGCTTCACAAAAACATCAAAGTTGTTTGGAGTTGGTGGCCATGATATTGATGAAACAACTTAGTTCCTGCTTTATTAATTCTTGAAGCTAGCTGCTTGGGTGTCAATCCGTTATTCTCTTTTCTTTTCCATGTGTTTGAATAGTACTGTAATTAATAAAATTGAGAAGATAAAAGATATAATTCAAGAAGAGAATAAATAATTGGGAAGATCAGCATAGAAAAGAGGTGATTCTCAGCTAATGTTGACAGATCTACAGAGGGATATCTTTAAATTATTTGGATAGTTGTCATGGACCAAATATTAAATAAAACAAATTAAAATAAATAATTAGATTAGACTTTGAAGGTCACAAGGTAATGTCTAAGATAAATGAAACTAAGTTGTAAGGAAGTAGATTTCAGTTTAATATCGGCTGTATCTTTACACTTATTTATTTGTTAGTCAGTTATTGGGTTGGAAGAGTTTTACTCTGAGAAAAATAATGTCAGATTTATTTGTGAATCAGAGGTGATAGAAAATGTATTCATAATAAAGTTAGGATTTGACAACATTTTTGAAAAACAGGTAAATATTCATGATACCAGCAAGTTTAGGTTTTATCTCCTTTGCAGTGTGATCTAAAGAGGTTTAAGTCAGGGAGAGATGGGATCAGAATCACATTTTATTTCCTTCTGTTTAGACGTTAAAGAAAAGTTTGGGGGAGCTATGAGGCTGGAGAGAAATCAAATTTTTAAGATACTATTTCACTTGACCAAGTCAAATGCGATGTGCCCCTAACTGCAGCGGGAACAGATAGGCTGGGGAGAGGGTATAAATACAAACATGCTGACAAAGCCACAATCTAGGCACTTAGTTACTGAATGAATTGAAAAAGTAAAGTCATCGGAATTTCTGTTTTGAATGATTGCATAGATGTTGTCATGATTTACCAAGACAGGAACCAAAGAATGAAAACAGATTTTTAAAAAGAATAAAAGGTTACTTTGGGATATACTCACTTTAAGACACCTTTGAGACTACCTGAACAAAAACAGACAGACACGTAAGCCTTAGAAGGAGATTTCCTGGAGTCACGGTATAGTGCTTTGGACAGAAAGGGTGAGTTAGCTTTTAATCTTCATTCTTTCATCCATTCATTCATTTTTCCTTCCAGAAACATGACTCCATGTTTGAGTATCCACTGGGACCATATGCATGCAGAGATGCAGAAATATACAGGTTACAGTAGTTAAACCAAGGAAGTGCATTGCTAATCCCCATCAGAAGGGAACTCCCCAAAGTCCTGCCTGGTCTTGGTCTGGAATTTGCCCCATCTAGAATATGCTTCTGGTGTAGAAGTTTAGCAAGGACAGTCACAAGTGGGATTTCTGTCACCTCTTGTAAACCCATCCCTTCAGGTTTTAAAAACCCTAACAAGCTTGGAGTTTGTACTGTTTTCTAAAGTTGGAGATAATGGTTACATCTCACAGTATTTTACACCTGAGATGTGTGGTCTGGCCCCTGTCAATGCTGCATTTGTGGAAGGATCAAAGCAGTGAGGATGGGCCCTGAAGCTAGAGATAGAAAAAGACTTACAGTGCTCAGGCTAAATGTGACACTTGCCCACTGTTGAAATGCTGATGCTAACACCTTTTTTTTTTTTTTTGCTACACCCACCTCAGTAGTTATAAACCTAGAAATCTTAGGGAGAATAAAAGAAAATACTGTATTAGACCTAGATGCTAAAAGAACATGTGGCACTTTATATTTTCCTCAACTATCTCATTGAAAGAGAAATTAATAATACATTTTGGGGCACTTCAAATGTTTCCCCCTCGGGGTAGGGTTTAACAAGATGGGAGAACTCCATGTACCTGAAATCCAGAAGCAAGGCTGTCTGCAAAAAGATAGACTTCAGTGGGTGGACCAGTGGCCTCAATCTTTATTTAAAGAAGATGGGGCAGAAAGGAGGCACCTACATAAATCAGGAAACCATTCTAAGCTACAAAAGTTTTGTTCAAATATGAAATATTTATTTTCTTTGGAATTTACCCATGTTGTTAAATGCTAGAATTTCTATTAAGAATTTCACATATTCTTGTTGGAAAATTTAAGTAGCTGCCAAGTAGTGACATATGTAATATATGATAGTTGAGAAAATATGTTCTTAATAGTGTAATTGAAAAAATCTCTGTATCATATTACTTTTCTTTCAAGTCATAAAAAAGCATTTTAAAATTCAAATGGAAGGAACTTAGGCTTTAATTCAAAGTTATATTACAAAGGTTTCTGCTAAAAAATAAAATAACGTTTCCACCCATAATCCCATAGCAATGTCCCTTTAAACTTGATCATTTGTTTGTAACATCAAGCTTCCTGATTTATGGGAAAATTGGAAAAGGAAAGAAAGTGGAGGGCAGGAGGGTGGGAGGCAGATAATAAAGACTCCAATCCTGGGGTGTTTTCTGTTCTTCTGGCTTAAGGATTTGACAGGGCAGTGGGATAGAAAGGATCATTTCACTTGGTTCCCTGTATCTGCACATGCACCATTTATACGCCTTATATTACCTAGTAACGGACTGGAAAAATGAGACGTGAAAGCAGAAGAAAAAAATGTTCTCTTTTAATCAGACTTTACCTTTAGAGGCAGGAAGACAGAGTTTGTTTTTTCTTTTGCTTACTCTTGAAGAGACTCCTTATTTGGAATCTTGCTATCATTGGATGAAATATGCTGAAATGAAAACATGATGACAAAGCAGATGAGCAGATTATGTGAATGGGAGACCAGGTGGGCACTGAAATGCTTTTAAATTTCCCTGGCTGTATCAATTTTTTTTTTGAGATTTAAATATACTAAAGGTTGACAGGATCATAAGACTTTGAGGAGAACCCAGTAAATGATGTAGCAAACTTGAAACTATTAAGAGTCTGTCTTTCTTGCCAGTGAAGCATGTGATATATCAATATATTTTGTCTTCAACTAACTGTTGTTACTCCAGTTATCTCATGTAATCGAAAAGACACCTCCTAATTTATAACCACTATAGGGGTGAAAAATGCCAGCTTTCCCTATCTCTTCTCACTTAAGAGCAGGTATGTGGCCTAGTTGTGGCCAATGAAATATAAAGAGAAATAAATCACTTGGGGTTGGGAAAGACAGATCTTCGGCTACTGTCTCCAACTTCCTCTTTGTTCCTGATTTGTTCCATTGCCCTGGTGACATAATAGGATATTTACAGAGATACTGCCATCAGACTGAATGTGATTTAGCAAAAGGATCAGAGAATATTGGGCCCATCCTGGTCTTCTCAAGCCATTGAACAAAACTTTGGACAACCTGCCTGCCAGTGTTCTGAGTCATAAAAGTCCTTACGGTTTGATTCAATTTTAGTATGATTTTCGATTACTAGCTACTGAAAAGCACCCAATATGACTCAAGTGGTAAATGAATTACTCAGAGAACCTATCATGTATCTTCTTCTTGTAGCTAATCTTGTACTTAGGAGTCTGAGGTTGGAATCCAAATGTAATCATCTTAGTCCTTTTGGTGAATTAGACCTCATCTGTTTTCAAACTCAGGTTTTTACTATTTCATTCTTTTTTTAAGAAAGATAGCCTTTTAAAAATTATTTTGTCAGAAAATTCAACATGCATGTGGAAACAGCCTTGTCATGGGTACATGAAAAGATTTTTTTTTTAATCTGAATACCTTTTCTTTATGCGCTTCATCTCTATTGTGCTGACTTTTAAAAGCAAAGTGTATTTCCTTAACTCCTATTGGTCCTCTGGTTCTTTTCCTTGGGAAAAAAGAAATGAGACCAATTGTTAATCTGCATTACAAAAAAATGCTGGAGGGTAGACAGTAAATTCTGCTTATGCTTTAAAGATCTGAGTCAGTACCCATGTATGCATCTGTTCACAGTGTAATGAGAGAGAAGCTACTTAAGAAGAAAGAAAAAAAATTACTCAAAAATCTCCTGCACCACTGAGAATTGCTGAGTGTATTAGCTGCTCCTTTTCACCCCTAGTTACTTGTGAAGTCATAAGAAACTTAAAAAGAGATTTGATTTTTCTCATATTAACAAGTCCTCTCATGCTGTTTCATGGGTTAAATAGATCTGGACTAGAGGGTAACATGTGTTAGAATGATGGTCTGAAACACACACCTAGTTTTATATATATCTATGCACATATATATTTATATATATATTCACATATAAACACAAATTAATGGATAATTTTTTATTAATTTTAATCAAGTTTTAAACATAATTTGGAGTAGATCCTATGTGCTGCATTAGCTTATTTAATCCTTGTATCTACCATGTGCAGTATTATAATTACCACTTTAGAGATGAAGGGACTGAAGTTTAGAGAGAAATTCTCCCGAGCTAGCAAGTAGTGGGAACACAGTTGGATTCCATTGAGTCTGACTTGCTAACTCACCCTCTTAATTATTGTGTTTATAGAGGTGGAATACTTTTCCCTTCTTCTTTTCTAGGTTCTTTGGCTGGTCCTATAATTACATTGACATAAGATAGATTAAAGGGAGAAAAACAAATTTTGTACATTCGAGAGCCCCAAAGACATGAGACCCAAAGACTTTCAGGCAGGTGAGGCTGACAGTCTATCCTGAGCTGAGCAGAAGTGGGTAGGGATTTGGGGCTTCACCAGGGAAGAAGATAACTTACAGGAGAAAGAGAAGAACAGATGTTTGGTAAACAAATATTTGTCATGCCATGCAGATAAGTCTTTCTGACAGAAAGAATTATCTTTGGAATTAGCTCTCTTCCTGGTCCAGGCCCTCTGTCGAAATTCTTTAGGCAGTTAAGAGGAAGGCAGACAGCCTTCTTGAGTTCATTGCACTTTGATTATCTTCAGCTCATAATAACTCACCTGCAAAAGTTGCATATTTGGGGGCGGCACAGTCTACTCCCCCACATTATACACACTGACATGTATATACATCGTGGGGTGTTTATAATGGGTTATGACATTGAAATGCCGGAAATGGCATTGCGGTTCCCATTAACATTCCATAACGGGAAAATAACTACCCCAAGGTAATCAGCGGTGTGGCAGCTAATTAAGTGTCTCCCTTTGATCACCTGGAACCATGTGTTTAACAAGCACAAGGCTTTGGGTGACTAACTACTGCCACAGTACAGCCCAGAAAGGTCAAATAATTCTGCAAGCACAGGGAAGGATAGTTGTTTCTGACAATATTCGCTATTTTAAAAGCAAAAGAATGACAAATCTTCAGATTCTTGCTCCAAGGCATGGGCTGAATTTGGGGCCTTTTTGTTACTGCACTGAAAAAAATCACTTCTCTCTTCTGCCACAGAGCTGAGATCACCAAAATAATCTTAGACATTAATTCTGTAATTTGCTCTATTATAAATCTGTTGAATTCACAACCTTTTCTGTTTTCTTTTGTAAGTTCAAGCACTGCTCTAGAACTAATATATCCCCAATAATCGGGAACAATTAGAGGATAGTATATGGGAGAATAAGACTAGCTGGAGAACCTAGATCCCTCAAATCCTTGTAAAACATCCTTTTATGGAAAGAATCCATGTTTCTCATGCAAGAGAAAACAGTCCCTGTATTGTTGAGAGACTACTGGCCATAATCATGAATATATACAGAGATTGAAAAGCTGAATTAGAATAGTGAAGCTAAAAGTTAGTCCCAGGGGGATTTATAGGAATTTGCTAATATGCATAGTCAAAGCCTATAAACTTTGTAAGATTGGATTTTGAGAACACTTAGCCAAGGAGGGGGCTGGGGAACATAAGTTTGGATCAGGCTGGACTCATCAAAATAGTTACTCTCAACAGAGATCCTACGTTACTGAGCTAGCCTAAGTAGACAGCTGCTGCCTGGTTTAGTCAGAGCAAACCTGAATCCAATTTGCTCGCTGACATTGAAAGACTAAAAGCCCCTGTCCATATCTAGAAGAAATACTGTCACAGACTTTGAGATATTGGAAAGCAGGACTGGATCTTTTATGTGCATCCGTTCACTCGTTGTGATTATAACACTGAGCACAGTGGATTGAAAGGTAACTAGAACACGTGGCAAGTCATGGTCTGTGTGTACATCCGACAGGAAGCCAGGGGGCTCCTAGGAATGAACCCGGTTGCTGTGGGGTCTCAAAGAGGAACCTATGTACATGTTGTACAACCACAAATAGATACTATCTTTCATAGCTCTCTACAAAGAGATTTGGATTAATATTCACAACAACTTTATACTGGATGATAAGAAAGAAGTGAAAATTTTGGAAAGCATTGGGTATAAAATGTTGATTACTACTGTAACCTGCTGGAAAGAGTGGGGGCTCGTAGGGTTCATGGGATAGAAGAGGCCTGATTTTGACCTCAAACCCATCCTGTTATTTTGTTTTGTTTTTATTTTCACATATACTGAGAGTAAGAATCTGAATAGATAATTCTTGGAAAATGAAAGCATCCTCCACTGACTATATTGTAAGGGTCATTGCTGAAGGAATGGTCAAGAGAAAGCTGTTGGAGGCTCTTCTCCCTCCAAAAGTAATGATATCCTTGAGAAACCCAAAGATAACTAGTCACCATCAAAGACCTAAAAATTAGAAACAGTTAAAAACCCGCGGTGGGAATTTCCATGCCATTCTCCTTCAAATGTTTCATTTGACCTGTGAAATTTCCTGATAATTCTCAGAAATTTATGAGATTATTGAAGCTTAATTTAAAAAAAAAAACAAAAAAAAACAACAACAAAAAAACTCCAACGGTGTACGCTGTCCTCAATGTTGAAGTCTTACTGGGATAAAGTAATGCAGCTCTTGGCTCATGTTATCAGCTATTGAAGTAGTTTTCTTTTTTTTTCCCAGTAAAATCAATAGCAGCTTTTTACTATTTGTATTAGTTCTCTACTGCTGTAATGCATTGCTGCAAAGTTAGTGGCTTAAAACATCAAAAATATACTTTCTTCTAGTCCTTTAGTACCTGAAAGCAACAAAAATATGTTATCTGAAGTCTACAATGTGTAAGCAGGACTGTGTTCCTTTCTGGGGAGAATCTGTTTCCTTGCCTTTGCACCTTCCAGAGATGGCTTGAATTCCTTGGCTAATGCCACGAATTTGCTCCACCTCTGTTTCTCTCATCACACTTCCCTGTCTGAGATTGACTTTCCTGTGTCTTTCTTATAGGGACCCTTGTGATTCCATTGGGCCCAACTGGATAATTTCCCATCTAAAATTCATTGATTTAATCACCCCTGCAAAGACTTTTGGCCATGTACAGAAATACATTCCCAGGTGCTGGGGACTGGGATGTGGACATACTAGGGGCCATTACTCAGCCTACCACACTCTTGTATTCTTGCTTTGTGTCATAATTTAACTCATGCTAATAGTTAACTCACTGTCATAGTGACTGTTGTATGACAAGGAGAATATTGTGATGTTAATGTCTGGAGAGTAAGTTTGTGCTGTTTATAGATGTTTAAACAATCGTATCATAGAATGTTAGTACAACAAAATAGATTTTATCTATACTTCAGGAAAGCTTCTGGGATTTGTATAGCCTGGAGGCCTATCAGGATATTACCTCTAAAGTAAATTAAATATGGCTCATTTTTGTCCTGCTACCATTAGGAAGGACAAACAACATTTGGATGGCTACCCTACAAAGAACTTTGGAAATATTTAGGTGTCTTTCTGTGGCCCATTTATCAGGTGAAATAAATTGTGAAATTTGTGTGAATCCCAGAGCAAGAGAGAGCAATACCAGCCTATATTGCTGGTGGGTCTTTCAACTAATTTGAAGATGCAGTACTTCCCAAGGTGCCTATTACAGATGGATGGAGCTTTTGACAAGCATTATGTTCATAATTGGGGGGTAGGATCCTGAGGTGGGGGAGAAAAATCATGATCCTTTTGGTAGTCAACTTCAGAGAAGCAACTCTTGGCATGCTACCAGGCTCTGATAAAATGTAGTAAATGACCATGTGACAAGACACTGCCAATACCATTTGCTTAAGAGTGCTGTCACAGAGGATGTGCTATATTCTGTAAACCATTTGTCTATATAGTGCTGTTTCTCTTAGAGCTACAATACCTAAGCCCAGGAATCAAGAAGCAAATATGGGAGTGGTGATTCAATAAAGTATATTATTTGATCATCTCGAAAATAAATCTCATTTTTGCCATTCTAGGTTCATCTTCTATCAGGGCATACAAAAATGGTTACTTAGTTTTGGAAGTTGATAAGGTCTTACTAACTTTCAGGCATTTTATGCCACTATCTCTATAGACAAAAAATAATTCAGATCATTGGCAAGTAGGTTTTCTGTTAGACAAAGGAAGTGAAGAATGTAAGATCTTTTTTGGTGGGCATTATTTAAATGAATATAGCAATTGTAAATTTTAAAAGAAGACTATTAAAGTGTTCCCTAGGAAGGATCACCAGAAAATCAGATTTGTTAAAATTAATATTTTGACCAAGTATTCCAATTAGCTAAGTTGGTTAAGTGAAAAAAACGGGAAAATAGGAGCAGAAACACCATAAATGTAAGTTACAGATTTAGACAATTACAGAAGCAAACATTATGAAGTTTGCTTATTAGGTTACACTAAAAAAATCATATTTTCCTCTTCTTTATTCATACTATTTAAAGGGTGTGCTGATTATGATCATACTTGGCATACATTATAAGATACCTAGAAAGAAAAAAGCCAGGATGAAGAGAAAATACAAGTCATTCAGAGATCATGAAACTGCTGCAGTTAACGGGTTAGAATTGCCTCTCTTTTGAGGAGACAGATGTTATATAGTAAACATATATTATGCATTTATTATATGTCTGATATATATGATAGTAAAGAATACTGTGTGAATATATTGAACTTTTAGTATGAAATAAAATGATGTGTTTCTAATGAGAAACCAAGGAATGCAATGGATGAGTAAGTGTTCTTTTTGAAAGCACACATTTTATCCCATGCCCCTTCCATCAAAATGCCTCTTAGTAAACTGCCCTCCCCGTTCTATGTGGGGCTCCTCATCACTCTTCCAGGCCCCATGACTCAAGTTAATCAAATTAGACTCTTTCTCTTGCAAAAGTTTATCTTTATGAGAAATATACAATGCTATAAAATATTTGAAAGCCATTCCAAAGACTAGCTAAGGAGACAGAATGAAGAAAGTAGTTGTGAATACTTTTACAAAAATCATCAGTCTCCTCAGTTTTCTGCCTCTTCTAAGATTTTAATTATAATTTGCTCAGCTACTTACCTGCCTTCAAATAAATTTATGTTGAATTTAGCCAGAAATATTTTTCTGTTGTTGAAAAGAAAAATAACTTTAGCTTATACATGCATTACAACTTCCCAGATTATAAAAATAAATGATTTATTCATGAAATAAAGTTTATAAAACATCTCAATTTGGATGAATTTGAGATTTTTTCCTTTTGGACAAAGCAATTCTAACTAAATTGAGCTATGAGTGTAGTCATTTTCTTTTCTTTTCTGACTAATTAAACATAACATGGAACCAAGCATTTTTTTAAGCATTTTTATAATTTATGTATTTTTTTTCTGTAGCTTTCCTTCTTCCAATAAACTTCCAAATGGCCATTCATCATTTAAGGCCAAACTGCCTTCTCTTTTTTCTAAGCAGAATTCATTATTCCCTTGCTTGTATTCTTATATGCAGAATATGCATGTAAGATTTTATTAGAATTGTATATGTGCACATTTGTCTTGCTCACTGGACTTAGAGTCCCCGAGGACTTTATGAGCATATATATATATACATTTTTAAATTTCTAGTTCTTAACATATGTGTCACACAGAGGAAATTGTCAATAACTGTGTATTTAGCCAAATATTGAGAACTGACCTATTTCTCATCAAAATGGGAAGCCAGAATTATTTTCTAAATATGTAGTTGTAGAGAGGTTTATAAAAATTGCATAGCAACCAAAGAAGGCAGGAAAGGAGGAAAAAGAATGATTTAACCTCTATTCATCAATATTTTTCATCTCCTAGCAAGAAAGAAAAATGGAGAAAAAAGATAAATTTGCCTATGCAATTTATTCATAGTAGATAAGAAAGAGCTAAAGATGAATTACTTTTCATCTCCAATAGCTAGATTTCAAAGCAAGTTGGCGTATTTTAATGTATGTTCATTTTTCTCTTGCTGTATACCGTAGGGGGAGCATTTTCAAAATCAGAGATGAGAAAGCTACATGGAGACAAAATTTCTTTTATTGTTCTTTGATTTGCTGTTTGCAGGAAGCTAGATTTTTTTTCCAACCAGTTAAGTTTGTGAAGGCAGAAGGGTTAGCACAATCAGAAGAATAGAAGAAAGATGCAGACATTGGAGTCATGACCTTGTGACAAGGAGGTCAAGAGGGCCATTTCAGAGCAGTGGTCTCCAGCATTAGGAATCAGTACATTCTAGGGGCTTTGGGAGGTCATCCATTGAAATGAAGAAAGAATATACAGTGGTAATTTCTGTATACTATATCTATAAGTATTAAAGAAGTTAAGTTCCATTTATAATTAATGGAAGAGTTGACTCTGTGGCTTTGTCGGGTGGCCCTGTGTCAAATATGTCAACACATGGGAGGCAGTCTGAGTAAAGAAAGAGAAATCAACAACTCAGGGCTCAGAGGTTCATAGTCTTTAGTTCTTTCAGTTTATCAGGACACTGCAATTTATATATCCTACATTAAGAAGACTTACAGTTAATGTTATCTAATTTCAACTATATTTACCCTCACAAAAATGGTTTTAAATTATTCATTGAAAGACCTATAGAATAGATAGAAAACTAAACTAATACAGATATAAACAAATAATAATACAAGAGCGGGACTGACAAGTTTACTTCTGTCTCCAACTATGCTATCACGAGTATAATGAAATAAAATGTTTGTCAATTATGATCCAATCCGATATGAGAAGTTGGGCTAAAAAAGAATTAGCAAAAATTAGTGGAGTGTTACACACATATACACATGCACAGATGATACTCATATATGCAGTTATTTTACTGATAGAAAAGTACTTTCCAAAAACTGTGGAAATCATTGGCTTGGAGGACTGAGGAGACTGAGACCAGTTATGGAGGAAGAAGTGGCCAAAGAAGATAGACTGGTGCAGACAGATGTAGCTTTTAGAGAAAAAATTAGACCAAGAGGAAGAAATGAAACCTGATAAGAGAGAGAAGTGGAAAACAGAGTTAATGGTGCCCCGAGATCAGAAGAAACCACGGAATCAAGAATTGGAGCTGAGCAATGTGTTTTGTATTTAATGTCGCAGATAGCAGACCTTGCAATAGGACTGTACATTGCAGCGTGTGTCTGTTATCTCCTGAAAAACATATAAGAAAACCAGTTAGGCAAAATTTGAAAACACTGAGGTCCAGCATTAGGCCTAAGATTTTTATTTGTTTATTCATAGCTAATGTATTTTTAACAGAAGCCTGGTGAGAAAAGATTCAGGGTATGTAATCAGAATCAAATCAGTCCTTTTATCCGTGTTCTTATTGGAAGAGTGTGCTTTACTTATTTAGTAGATATGCATGTACGACCATCCAATAATACAATTTGATTGATTTCAGGTGTATTATTTGATCAGTTTCAATGTATCAGATCTGAATTTCTAATGAAAAGAACCCTATTTTGAGGAAGACTAATTGAATCATTTTCATGTAGGAGACTGAGTGGAACGTTGTGAACTACAGTTAATGGCATCTTATGTGGTGCCCCACGACAAAGACCATCTTTTCTCATTTCTTTATTTTGAGCAAGAAATATTGAATGATTACCAGGAATTCCATTATTTAGCTGGTTCCTGAATAAGGGCATGTCTTAGAAGTGTTTAGAGGAATGGAATGGCCCTGTTAGAGCCTGTTATATTCTTTAACTGTAAGTGACATTGTTTTTCAAGTTTTAATGTCTAAAATCAAGCTGCATCTTACTATTTGGCATACTGTAGTCACTGTTGGTCTGGTGACACTGGGATGCAGTTGTGCTCTGTGTGTGCATAAGCCTGGATACTGTTCCTCATCATCCAATCGGACAAATGCAACCACTCCATGTTTCAGTCCAAAAAGAAAAAAAAAAAGTTGTGGAAGCTATGGGAGTTTTGCTTGCTCTTTGATAGCCTATTGGCATCTCTTAGTGAAGAAAACAAAGCAGCATCAACATATAAATAATTTCTAGCAACTTAGGAGAAAATAACAAAGACAAGAGTCAGCCTTCTTTGAAAAAGCTGCATTACCAATTCTCTTGGTGTCCAAGGAGACAATACTATGAAGAAAATATAGACTTTTTTACATCAAGTCACGGAATAGTTCAGAAAACTTGGGTTGGGAATAAGTTTTAGGAATCGTCTGATCAATTATTTTTTCTTTTATTCTTACATATACCTCACCAAGATGTATATTTGATAAATACCTTTATTAGACTATGTATAAAAAGTTTTTCTAATAATTATAAAATGAAATTTCCAAGTGGTAAGAATGTGTTGAGTCAGTCAGTTTGGTGATGATGACTCTTAGAATTGATGGCATCTTAGATAAGATGATACACAAAATTCTACTTCTTTGCATTAGGTATGATGCAGAGACATCTCTTATAAGTACATCAGCTGTTTTATAATATAGCAGTATCTAAATGACATCTTGAGAATCTTCCTTGAATTCTCATTCACACTGCATTGCTCAACAGGATTTTCAATCTCCATCCTCTTGTGTGCTTGACTCCTGGCCCAACTGCTTTACATTCCTCCTTTTCATTGTAGTTTTCTCTGTTTTGATGCAGGAGCTCTCAGTATAAATATGAGGTACCATATAAACATGATTGGGCAAGTGAATCAGAAAGGTTGAATTCCAGTAGAAGGAAGAATCACATGCATTCAAGTAGTAAATTTTAAATATAAGATCTTAAAAAATTAAATTTTCCAGAAAAATATGTGTGGAGCTACTAAAAATATATATTAAAAGTGTCTAACAACATGAGAAAAAACTTCTACAGGTGGTATCTTCCAACATACCTTTCATTAGGGGTTGGTATTATAATTTATTTAATTTCTCTCCATTGTCTAAGAACCTATATTGTCTACCAATAGGATACACTAAGGTTTAGCACATCTTACCAAAATTTCCATTTCAGTATGCCCTATGGTAATATAATAATTCTTATAAAATTGGAAAGAATTTATGCTCAATGTACCCAAAGCCATTTCACAACATCAACTGAAATTAAAATATGAGCAGAATATCTCAGGCTTCTGTTCTCTCTTGAGGATAACACCTCTAGTAATTTCCATATGTCACCTAGTTAATATGACAACAAAGAAAGTTGAGGATCTCAGGCACAATAAGAGAAGTGAAAGATTTTGATTGACTGGTACATTATAACTCTTATTACATACTGTGGACCCAGGATGTTATAATAATTAGCCTGTCAAGTCAATTGTTACTATTCATTAAAAAGGAATATATGAGAGCAATTAATCTCACAACTTTAGCTTCATTAGAACATTTTATTTTTGCAGCTGGGTGAAGTTCAGTGTCTCCCTCTGAAGGATGTATTAGTTTTTAATAGAAGGTTTCACCTTCATTGTTTTGATTGCATATTTGAATAGCAAAATGTAAGCTTATGTAACAACTGGGTGAAATTCTGAGTTATTTTTAATTTGCTTTTTGAAATTCATGACAGATACAAGAGATTTGCCCCGCTTCCTTTTCTTCACCTTTGCATTATGAGGCTGTGGACTCAGAAATTCACACTTCTTGAAAGTGATTCTATCCTCTGTGAATCATGTCTCTGAAAATGCTGACACCCACAAAAATAGGCAAGGCTGAAGGACTTTGCTACAAGAACAAAACACATTAGGAAAAAAATGTGAAATCAGAGTAGAGTTTTTCTTACATAGTAAAGGTGAGATGAATGATAATACAAAATTGCCTGTTGGTAATCAGTTTTCAACTTAGACTCTGGACTGATTGCTCATAGTGATTGAAAACTGGCAGGTGAAAGTTACAGCACAGATCACAGGGAAGGTGCTGGTTCTGCCCTGTGCATTCTATTGAAATAAAGACAAGAAATAATAAAAGCTGAAAATCAGCATCTCTCTTTATTCACCAACCAGTAAACCCATCGGCTGGAAAATGTAAGGCCAAAATCTGTATGACAACGTTAGAGGGGAACGTTGAACCACAGACAAGCAATATAGGAATGAACTCTGAACGGTGGGCTGCTTCGTCAGTCCTTTCATCCTTACTCAAAATCCACATACACAACTCTATTCAAAATGTCATGATGTCCCTTGAGAATATTTTAAAAATCTCACTGTTAGCAGAGTCTTACTTACAATATCGTGATGATATTACTGCTGCTGCTATGGGAGCCAACATGGTGTAATGCAAAAAAAAATTTACTTAGATTAACCTATCTATGTTTGGTTCACATTCTCACTTCTTTTTGCATTGGTTGACCTTGGGCAAACTACATGCCCTCTGAGCTTTATTTACCATAGGTATTGATTTGTTAGGACTTTGTAAACAGTCTGGCTTGAACAATCTTTTTTTCCACTGTAGGGACTGGAGGTCCAAGATTAAGGTGTTACCAGGTTTGGTTTCTTCTGAGGCCTCTCTCCTTGGCTTCTTATTCTATGTTCTTCTCTCTTCATGTGCATCCTGATGTTCAAGTTTCCTCTGATTATAAAGACAACAGTCAGATTGGATTAGGGATCCTCCTAATAGCCTCATTTCAAGATAATCACTTCTTTAAAGGCCCCATCTTTAAGTATACTTACATTCAGAAGTATTGTGGGCTAGAGCTTCAACATAGGAGTTTTAGGGGGCACATTTCCACCCATAATAACCATATCTACATAATTGCAATAATAGTATTCAAACTCAGAGTTTTCCTGTGCATTAAATAAACCAAAACACATATCAGATAAAATGTCTCTTACACATGGTAGACATTCAACAAAACTTACTGTATGCACTTCCTCTTATGCTATAGAGCATCTAAGTCTTGAATATCTCAGGTTAAGTCTTGTTCTTTAGTAAGAATGTGGTCCAACAATCAGAATTTAGCAATTGAAGGTGGTGGTTAAAAAATGCAATTGAGCTAGTTCCCTAGGGATATACTGTATACACTAAAATTTGTGAACCTCTGGAGTGGATCCAGCAGGAAAAAAATGGGGCATTTGGGGAGGCAGAATATGAAAGGAATCAGAAGAATTTATTAGGTCAGAGGAAGACATACTAGTCCTTCAAAGAAGTCCATCAAGGGATAAAGGGCAACTGCATTGGATAAAGTAGATGTAGTTGCTGGGACAACCCAGGAACACCATAACCAGCGTGCTGGACCAGCAGGTTGTCAGGGACAGTCAGTCACTAGAGTTAGGCCAATCCGGGATTCAAGAACAGAATTCCAGGTACTTAGAGCTGCTTATTCAGGTAAAATGACCCAGATAAAATATTAGTGCACAGAAATGATGGTTGTAATGTGGTAAATAAATTTGTAAGTGAGTTAATGAATTAAAAAAGGCAATCACCACTGTGCTGATCTTTTCAGATGCATCTGCTCACTCATTGACAGCACAACTTTAGGTGTGGACTACAATTTCCACCTTGCAGATGAGAAAACATTAGTTTAGAAACCCAAGATTCATGAGGCCAGAATCCATAACTAGCTTGATCATTAAGTCTATTCCCAGAACCCAGCAGAAGGCCTGACACATGGTGGCTCCTTGGTGAATAATTATTCATTGAATGAATCAACAGACTGTCAATGAACTTATACTTGAATGACTAAACTAGAAATTAAACCAAAGTCATGGTTTAAGTCAACACAGCAGAAACAAAGTAAAATAAAGGAGAATGGCTAATTAGATGTGTATGAGAAATAAAAATAAAAACACCAATAGCAATATTAAGCATGCTGTCTCCCACATTTTCAGTTCTGTTATTGGAAAAACACAGCAATGTATGCAGAGAGCCAAAGAGTTTATCTTGAGCCATCTCTTATTAATTGATATCACTTGATTAATCCTGAGAATTGATTGTTCATCCAACTGTCAATCAATTTATTTCACCATCCAGTCTGTATTTTTCCCTTTTTGCTCTAACAGATGTTTTTATGTCTGTCATACAGCCTGCTGAGGTCAAAGTCTAATAATAGTAGGCAGCACAACAAAGTGGAGTGATACTGAGCATTGGAGTCTGTGTTTTAGTACCTGCCAGCTCTGTTACCTTGGGCAAATGATTTAATGGCTCTGAGCTTCAGTTTGCTTTCTCCACGCAAAGGGACTTTGTGTAACTTGAAGTGAAGATGCAACTAGACAACTCATGTAATGTGCCACCACCACAAAGTAGGTGGCTGGCTAATGCGGTAACCCAACAAGCAAGTGCAATGAGTCTCTTGCCAGAATTAATTTTTATATGGTGTTGTTGCTGGAAGATCGGCCCCCATCCCTGATGAGCCAAAGAATTCAGAGACTGGGTCTTGGAGGTTAGAAGAAGAGAGGCAGCTTTATTCCTTTGCCGGGTAAAGGGGACTGCTGGCCAACTAGTGCCTTCACAACTGGGAACCCGTCTTAGGGTTGGGGCTTAGTGATTATATAGTGAAAAAACTGGAGAGTAAAAGGGGATATCGATCAACAAGAGTCTCTGGTGAAGCTTCCTCCTGAATCTTGGCTGGTCTGTCCGGCATCATGGGACCATCCAGTGGTCTGGAGGGTCATCAGCCCATGACCTTCTTTATCTGATCAGACTCGTTAGGTGCCAGGAGGGACTTCGGTGGGTCTGGTCATTCTCCTGAGGTTGTTGTCTGGTGACTCCATTCCTAGAGGAATGACTCAGAATCCAAACATGATTGTAAATGTCAATTGCCAGAGTAAGGTGAAACGGACAGAGACATTACTAGCTCTGACTCTAACCCTAATTGTAACAGTGGGCCTGGGGCTGGGGGCAGTGTCTGGTCAGTCAGATGTGCTGACCGTTGTAAAAGCAAATCGCAAGTATAAGGCCAGGAATTAGCCTAAGTGCAGCCATTTTGTTATTTCTCTTTTAGTATTGTCATTTTCTCCCATGAAGTGCATCCCTTAACATCAACTTTACAGAATTAAATTTAAATAGTTGTTTCTTCAATTGTCCTACTGCATTTGACACTGTGGTTCACCCTTCATTTCTGAAAACCCGTTGTCCCTGGGCTTTCACATGGGATTCTTACAGTTTTTTGATGTATCAAGTGTTTATTTTTCCTTTACCAAGGATATGCACATATGTATCCATAGTATCATGAACTTTAGTTGAATTTTCTGGCTGTTTAAAAAAAATACATTCCATGTTTTGGTACATTTCTTACAGTATGAGTTATGTATCCCTAAGGAAAGAGGCAGAAAACTTAGTCTTGGCTTTCCTTGAAGCTAAAAATGGGTAAGCTTGGAAATTGGACTCTGCCAATCAAGTGCGTCAGTGTGAGACTTTAACTAGGAAGGATGAGGATACAGATGGGAGCATCTAGCTCCCAAGCACAAGACGAGGGTCTCCTCATCCACGGCAGGTGCCAGTAATGCCAGTTGCAGTATCGGTTTTTTTCTGGTTCATTCCCATGACGTAGTCAGGAACCTTTCGGCTGCATAGTCTCTCAGCTTGAGTCTCTAAAAATCTTCATTTTCTTTGAGCTACCTCTTGCCTTTAATTTCTTTTCTGCTTAAGCTAGCTACAGTGCTTTCTATTAGCAACAAACATTAGTGACTGACACAGAGTCCATCAAAGGTTACCCAAGAGCTATGCTTTTTCTTCTATGCTCCAGTCCTAAGTCAAACCTTTTCACAATTTCAGCTGAAACCTGGAAGTTAATAACCACCAACTATTTATTTCTGTCTTTGACATCAGACATTTGAGTGCCACATTTTTTTTCACTCATTTACTAAACATCTCCACATGGTTATGTACCAAACGTACTCAAACTAAATATATTCAAAACTGTACTATGCAACACCCAAAGTCAGATGTATTTTATTGACCAAGTCAGCAAGTTTTTTGTTCTATTGGTTCTTTTATGAGCTTCTAGATGTGACTGAGTTTACTATGAATCTTCTATAACTGTCCTGTCTAGTAGAAAGTTTTGCAATGATGGAAATGTTCTAGGTCTTTGCTACCTAAAACGGTAACCACTAACCACGTGTAGCTACTGAGCATTAGAAATACAGCTGGTGCAACTGAGGAACTGAATTTTAATTGTGTTAAATTTTATTAATTTTAAATTTAATTTTAAATAGCCATACATGGCCAGTACCTGCCATATTAACAATGTGGTGATCTGTGTTATATCCTTCAGTGTTGGATTAATTTGCAGATAGCACAAATTGTATTTTTATCTAGATCCACTGAGAAATTTTTACAATAGGCTTGAGGCTTTTTCTTTTGAAATAACTTTTATTAAATTCTTCAGGCCATCATTTTACACTGAAAATTCTCTGGATTTTAACCATTAACCAGTTATAGAACCACCTAAGTGTAGTGTGTGGAATGATTATCCTGACCTACTGATGTGCAGCACGTAAAATGGAATCAGCCAATATAGGTAACTATACGGTCATTAAAATGTAAATCCTGATGTACTAGTAAACAATGTATAGTCTCTGTCTAATCATTGTAAGCCTATGTCTTTGCATTTCTAATTTATAGGTATTTGCTGTTAATGACTTCTGTTCTCAGGACCATTATTCTCTCGTTTTATAGTTTTCAGAGCTAATTCATTTTAAAATCATGTTGAGGTTATTCTGTGAGTCTTATGTATCCCAATGGCTCTAAAATGTTGGTGCCTTTCCTAGTTTTCTCAGGAGGTTTGGAGATTCAGTTGGTGGGGTCTAATTCTTTGGGAAGATTTTCTTGTGCACTGTTCCCCTCCATCTTTGTACTGAATCTTCTCCTCTCATAGGTTTTGTGAGCATTCTCAGCGGGCTCCTAGTCCAAACTCAGGTGTCCTCTCAGTGGCTCATAGTCTGGCTCACAGTCTTATTGTTGCTACTCTAGGTCTAGTTATTGGACCAGAGACCAGAGGCTGACTTGACTCAAGCTCCTTCTGCAGCGACTTCTCCTGCAACCACAAGAACACTGATCGCTATCAGCTGCAGCCCTGGGCAGCACATTCTGCACTTATTTTCAGCCTCCTTGGGTCAAGCAGTCTGGAGTCACACGTCTTCCACTCTTAAGTTTTTCAACCACTGCTATCCAAGTGCCCCGCCGCTCCATCTTTAGTTTACTTCTGTGCATTTATAGTCCATGGGAAACTTTATTTTTGTTGGGGCTGTGTTTTACTTTATAGTATCACACTTTATCTGAATATTTTTTACTTGAATTATCATCATTTCATTGTATGGAGGGAGAATTTTCTAGTATTAAGTTCACATTCCTCACCTTGATGCAAAGCCCTTAATGAGTTTTCCAAAACTTTTCAGACTCGCGGGCATAGTTTTTCTCTTTGAGCTGCATCCTTTTTCAGATTGGCAGAAGTTCTCCTGAGTAGCTTGACTGTGGTTTCTCAGCAAAAGTTGGAGCCTTCTGGTCTACACGGCAGACGTGATGACTTGAACTGTTCTTGTATCAATATCTGTCATAAGCACCATGAACTTGGCATACATTGTTGGCGAGTTCTCTTCTGTCAAGTCACATTGGGCATGAAGAAGATATGAATCTACCCTGCCTTTTTAAATCAATTTTAAAATAATGATAGACCTACGGGTTGTATAGAAATGTATGGATTTGTCTGCCTTCTTTGTAAACATAATACAGAACTAGAATTTCTTGGGTTTTTTTTTTTTTTTTTTTTTTTTTTTTGCTGCTATCTTCCACATTCTCTTCTAAATATTTGACATACATTTGTACACAAATATAGCTGGGTTCTTAACATACTTGCTTTTAACTTCAAACTGACTCCTTGGAAGTTTCCTCTAAGGGACCAAATTGGATTTTTTGGTGATGCAAAACTAAAATTAGCAGGAGTTCTGAAACAGTTACTATATAATGATGTTGTTGCTATACTTAGATAAGCGAAATTAAACTTTATTTTCATACACACACCTAAGCACACACATACATATACATACCCACAAATTCTTTGGAATTTTCATAGGCCAAAAGTATATTACAGCAGAGAGTTTTCAAAATAGGAATTACAATTAACCCTTGACCCACTGTGCAGGACCACTTACACACGGGTTTTTTTCAGTAGTAAATACTGCAGTATTGCATGATTCGTGTTTGGGTGAGTCTGTGGTTGGTTGAATATCAGGATATGGAGCCGCCGTACATGGAGGGTTGAATATAAATTATATGTAAATTTTTGACTGTGCGATGTGTCAGTGCCCCTATCCTCCTATTGTTCAAAGGCCGACTGTACTGTCTTACGGAGGATTTGAGCAATGAGAACACCACCTCCTTTCTGTGAGCTATTGAATATATAAAAAAAAACCCCAAGATCCTTTGCATTCTTTTTATCCTGGCCATGGCTCACTCCCTTAATATTGTTTATCCTGTTTCTATATTTTTTCTCTGTCATTACTGTCTCTAACCTCTTTCCCAGTATTCATTGTCAAGTCAATTACTCTGCTTTTCTCTCTTCATAGTATAATTCCCCTCTTCCCCAACATTTGCATGCTGCATACCTAAAATATCATTTATTTATTCAGTTCATTAGAGAATACAGCATCAGTCCTGTCAATTAATAAGTACTGTGAGTGTCAGTAAGTCCCATATTAGTCCAGGGAAAAATCATTGGGGATATGACCTGGGTATCAGCAGTAGGTCTCATGCGCAAACTTCAAAAAGAGAATAAAAAAATAATCTTCCTATTCAAGAATTTTAACATCCAAAATAATGAAATCTGTCTCCTCTCAGAATGTATATGCCTCCTAAATTCCTTTTGAGTTGAGAGGTTTTGCTTAATTATCAACTTTAGCCAGTTATGGAAAGTTTTTTTGGTAGTTGTTATGGCCAATTTTGTTTCAAAGGGTGTTTGTCTCTTCCTTCACTACATTTTCTGCCAATCTTGTGTAAGAAAAAAATGGAAAAGAAGCTAAAAAGAAAGATAAACTTACACTGTAATTTGAGACAACATTGTAAAATGATTATAAATGAATTTAAAAAGTGTTAAGAAAAGAAGAAAGATAAACTAGAAAGAAAGGCAGTTGATTATTTTTAAAATGAAGAAAGGTTAGAATAACTGACTTTGCTCACAATTCTACTCCTCGGCATAAAAATCTAATTAAATGCTTTGTTTCTAAATTGTGGCTAATAATAGGTGCTGTTTTACATTGTTCTTAGACTTACAAACATTTAGAAGCTGTTTTAAAATTATGGCAAAACCTTAAAGTGGTACACAATTACTCAAAAATATATTTGAAAATGTGCTTCAAAAGTTGCTTTACAAAAATCCTCTTAAAGATAAATATGAAGCATCTCCTAAACTTCTAATGCACATGAAATATTTCCCTTTTTCTTTCCTTTTTGTTCCTGCAATCTTTATTTTCTATGGTATCAGCAAAGAAAATATTTGCAATAAGGCCTTGTCCCTGTAAAGAAAGAAACTGCCAATGTTTATTACAATTAATAAACACTGATCTTCTTGTATGTAATGCTTAAATTACCACATGATGTTAATGCACAGAGAAAACACAGCTGTGGTTGTATTTATTTGTTTAATTGTTTATTTATTTATTTCTCTTCTGATCAGCTGCTTCTCTTTCTTCTGAACTCGTGTGAATTTTTGGTCTCAGAACTGTGCAAAGGTAATCTTCCTGCTGTAAGTGTATTTATAAGGAAAGGTTTTTTTTTTTTTAATTTTTAAAAATAATACTGCCTTGGAAAAAATATGTAGGTTTACTTACAGATTTTTGCAGTGGCCTTGGAGTTTATATAACACAGACACACACATACATGATTAAAAACCTCGTAAGATTGACCCAGTTCTCTGGGAACATGAAAAGATGTGTAAGATAGTCTAGATGCATTTTAGTAGGACATAGTTATTGCAACAGTGAACATCTCAGCGACGTCCTCTGCTGAGATGGAAAATACCAGAGGCCAGCATACCTCATATCAATATCCACTGATAACATTTTGTACTTTAAAGACACCCTAAAAAGAACACAAGGAGGTAGAAAATAGGCCCTTGGGTCAATGTTCTTATACCTGTACTTTCATCTGCACCCCAAACTAGCCACAGTCCGCAGTGCGTGGACACTCTAGCCAGTATTTAATTATGTATTCTCTTTGACTTGTATCCTAAGCCAAAATGGATAGCTGAATGATGAAGGACCCAGTTTTTCTGGGACTCTTTGAACATTTGCTATTTATAAGCACAGCCCTGTCTGCTGCCTTCAGATGATCACTGTGGTAAAAGGGGTGTTTTACCTAATGACCACATGTAAGGAATGAAAAAGGGCAGGGAATTCCATTCAGAAGGTATAAAAGATGTATCTTCCCTCTCCAAGGCCTGTGCTTCCCACCTGCTGTGAGCTAAGAAGTTTTTTTTTTTTTTTTTGAAATACCTTTACCACAGTATTCCTTCTCCTCTCTGCAACTGGGGTAACTCAGAGCTTCAGTGGTTTTAAAACCTTTTTATTCCTCTTCTTTCTTCTCTCCTCTTCCTGCATCTCCTTCCCTTTCTCCTTCTTCTTTTAAATTGCTTTGCATTGATCCAGGAGGTCATTCTAGAATTCCAAGCCTTATCAACTGTAATGGACTTTAAAAAATTACTTTATACAATGCCATACTACCCATTTAAAAAAAAAAAAAAGGAAACTTATATACAATTGTTCCAAATTTGTTCTCAAGAAATTAATTAAAATAGTCAAAGAATGTCTTTCATTTCAAAAAGCAGAATGATTAATGTGCTCCCAAATGTGAGGGGAAGGAAAATAGGCAGAAAGCATGCATGAAACATAGAAGAGAACATGAACATTATATCAGTTCATATAATCTTGGGAAGTGTTAGGGGATTCGGCTTTTTATTTGTGGTAGGTTATGTCCAGCAATAGGACAAGCTGGAGACCTTCTGTCACCCCAGGAATGCATTTAAACCTGGCTGACCTGAGATTCAGCTGGACACAGGCGACATCCCTCCCATCATGGGTGAGATGAGTGGAGATTTCCCAACATCCAAAAAGCAACAGATGAAATTTAGAGTGATCCCTGGGGCCCAGGTGTAACAGATTCAGAAGCAATATTCTGAAACTTTAGGAGGTAAAATAGGTCAGGTGACAGGAAGGATATTGTGGCAGTGGGTAGACCACTCAAATAGTAGCTCAGAAAGGGATTGCCAGAGAGGTTTAGTCCTGACTACAGATTTGGACACTGTGGAACTTAGGGCTTAAAGTTCACAGTATATTAGCACCACACTTTCCAGAGAATCTGCATGATTGAGGACTCATCAGTAAAAGAGAAATTCACTTGGGACTGATGGTTGAAATCCAATGCTAAGTACTAGGTGTAAGGATGCAGCCAAGGGTAAGGAATAAAAAAAGGAATTTTGAATCTGGGGACCAGCATAAAACCCAGCAGATCCCTGCACCATTGCACCACTCCCACCCCAAGTCAGCATAGTTTAATGTTCCTCTCAACTTTTGAGGAGGCTGACATTGCCTTCGTTTTTTGCTTTTGTGAATCCTGTTTGGCCTGGGAATCAGTGATACTGAGTCTGCAGGATAGGAGTTCAGTAGGATTGAGTGTGAGGAACTGGGGATGGCAGAGTCAGGTGCTCAGAGGCTTTCTTCAATGGGAGGACATTCCTGGGGCTCCATCGGCCTCTGTGGGGCTCTTCCTGCCAACCACACACATACATAGCTTGTGCACTTGTTGTACGGGTACAAATTACAAGTTCCATTAAATGGCAATTAGTTTTTTTGGTGCAATATTACACAAATATTTTAGTTGTGTATTTTTTGAACTTTTGCACTTTTACTGTCTTTATTTTGCTATTTTGTAATTGACACTCTCTTCTGTTTTCAGCTATTTTATGGCAATTTTATAGGCCCTTGAAATCTCAGGGGGGCTCAACACTGTGCTGATGATGTCTAATGATGAAATAACCCAGAGTAAATGATTGAGAATCCACAGCACATTATCCTTGTGCACATTATATCTCCCCCTCCTCCTTTTCTACACCCATCCTGTGATAGGAAGCCCATGTGTGTTCAGCTGCATTTTCTGTAGCTGATAAAATTTCTCACAGGTTATGGAAATAAATGGCCTACTTATCTAATTTTTTAAAAAATGTTTGCTTTGTGTTCTCACATTTTTTGTGCCTGCACAAATATTTTAAGGGGAAGTTGATAGGGGATTACCATGAGTTGCTGACCCAGTGGTTTATTAAAAATAATTTTTTCACTCATTCATCATTGCTACAAAGGCAGTCCAATAAGCCTAATAGTGCTTGAGAAGCTCCCAGTCTATAGGTTTTTTTTGGTTTGTTTGTATAGCACAGATTTTTTATTCCTTCCTGCCTTAGTTGCAAAAATCTTAGTAACAGACCTCAGGTACAGATTTGAGAGAGCTAGAGAAATTATATATATGAATAAATGCTAAAACCTGTGGTTAATAGCATAGTGTTAAACTTTCCTATCATTGGGTAATAAAACAATTACAAATCTAGTGACTCAGTTAGTAGTTTAAATCAACGCTGTGTGCATGATCAATCATGATATCTTGTTTTACTTTGAAAAGACTGAAAGACAGGAGCCAAGTATATAATTGTCAGAGCCTTTGTTGTCTGTTCACCAAAGCTCACCTCCCAATGTGATTAGACTTAAATTTACAGTTATAACAAACCGTGCTGAGTAGTCTGAAAGCAAAACAAGCAGGTTTATTTGATTTTTTTCTGTTATTTTTCTAACTTTTATTTATTTATTTGGCATAACTTATCTTTTAAAATAATTTATCGTATTTAACAGATTTCCTCTGGTGCCTGAACTTGCCTGCTGTTAATGGCACTGATCCAGAAAGATGAAAAATGCAGACAGATCTCTAAAACTCTGAAACTACAAGCTTGTATGTATTGTTTTGGGGTCTAGCAAAAAAAAAAAAAAGAGAGAGAGACTAGAATCCTTGCCTTCTCACCATCAATAGAAAACTGAAACCACAGGCATGGAGAAGAAAATCCCAAAGTCAACAGACTTCTACACGTGTCTTATTTATAACAATACATCCACATTAGGCAAAGCCTACCCAATTTTTTGTGACTTAATTGCTTCTCTCTTTGCATTTATAGCACCAATCTACTTTCTGTCTTTCCACATACATTTCCAAGGAAAGGAAGTAGAAAATTAAGCACATCATTCAGTAGGATTTCATTGTGCACTGAGAGTAAAAAAGGAGGCATGTATAAATGGAAACGAATTTGAAAACCTTCCCCACTGAAATCTGGCAGGAGGTAAAGCACTTCATTAGGATTTGTAAACTCGGTGGCAGACTGCTTCACACGAAGCGCTACATTTGCGAATAAGGCACAAAATTGACTGTCAAGGAGATGTAAGACCAGCGCAGATTGCAATCCATTTTACACAAAGTACTCTATGGGAATACTGTACCTCTGTGACTGCAGGATTTAGGTTTCATAAACCGTGGGTAGAGAATCACCACTGAATCTTCATTTGGTTTTGAAATGAAGCCTCTTTGTGATGACACTAAAGGGCACAGCTACATCTGAGAAGTCAGTGGGCATTTTATTGATATGCTCAGAGAATAAAACACAAAAAAGTCATCCATCTTCCCTAAATTTTAAATAGGGACAGTGACATACCTAATGGTATAATGATCATAATTATATGTCAGTTGGCAAAATGTGTGGTCAAAGTTGCTTTTTAGGATTCAGGGTCAGACACAAAGGGAAGCCTTTGATCTTCTGCTCGTATCAACTTCCATTGTTGACAAGCTCATTAGCAGGTAATAAGCGTGTCTACTTGCTGAGTTACACACGCTTGTAAGCATCTTTAAAACAGATCCCGCTCTTCAGTAGTTAACTGTCTCTTTACCATCCCCTCTGTTCCAACCTCTGTTCTTCCTCCCCGTGAGATTTTTTTCCTGGGTAAATGTCAAAACCATCAGGATGACCCTGTTTTATATTTATAAACACTACATATGCCATTTAATATTCTCAATATAAAAAAAAACTATGAATTTAATTCCTTGCAGTGCCCAGGGTGAAATAAAGATCAGCTCCATAGGACCTTAGTTTCCCCTTCCTTCTATGATCTGTATATGGTGTGGTGGTCTTTTTGGTTTTTGGGGAGGTTTTTTTGTCTTGAATTTAAGAAATCAAGATATAGTTACCATGCTGACATGTATTTTGGATCATATACCATGGCATGAGTTTCTTAGTACTTCTAATTTTCCTTTTTTTGATGGATTTTGTCTCAATTTTCACCTTTTAGTTATGTTAATTTAGTTAAGACTTAAAATGTCTTTTTTTTTTTAAGGGAAAGCTATATTTTTTTGTTGTGTGGAATTAAAGAGCTTCAAAGTTCAAATGGCTTGAATGTTACTTGAGATGATGCTACAGCACCATTGTTATTTCTAGATAGTTTCAGCTTGGGCCTAGTTTTGAGTTGTCCTGTGATTTCAAAACTTCCTTGCCGGTAAGAATCACCTTAGATACTTGTGAGTCATACAGATCCTACAGAATCAGAATATGTAGCAGAGAAGTTTGGTAATCTTAGGTCTAACCCATAGGAGCAACTGTTGAATGGTGCTTAAAAAGAAACAGTGAAATGTGATAGGAAAGAAGAAACTGATGTGAAAGTATCAGGAATTGAGGAAGAAATGAAAGTTACCAAAGAAGAAGCTGGAAGCTGCTGCTTTGAGCAGAGTCAATGGTCTGTATTCCTGGGAGTTTTCATTAGAAGAAGAAGCTGCCAGACTTTCAAATACTCCACTGACCAGGGTACCACTAGAAGCAGATGCAGTGCCAATCTGGGAAAACAGTATCATTTAAAAGTCCTTTTTCCTTTCTGTGTCATTGTAAACCACTCCTAAAATTTAATGTGAGAATGACTGAAAGGACAGGGCTTTGAAGAAAACAGCCATAATCTGACCAGCACATCGGGAATGTCACAGGCCAAATATTTAGCAAGTACATAACTCAATCTGGGATCTTCAACCAACATAACGGTCTTAAAAAACACCTAAGAGGTATGACTATCAGTGACACTCATCGAATCCAATTTGCTTTTTCCCTTTTATGGTTTCATAAACTATACACTCCCTCTTTTATTTTATCACATCTGTCTACTCAATGTTTCTCCATCTCTCACATGTTAAAACATTCTCTTTAACTATTTTTGTCTTTCTCCTGAGTCTTTAAAATTGATAACAGGATAGTCTTTCTTTTCACATTGTCCCATTTCTGAGTCAATAAACCACTGTTGTTATAGCTGATACACGTTGGAGGACTTCATCCTTTTTATAATATTCACTGGTGCCTGTGAATGGATGAAGTTGTACTTGGTAAGGTTCTCAGGGGAGAGGGAGAGAATAGAGAAGAGTGCTGAGCCCAGGAGAGGCAGGGACGAGCAAGGGGCAGTTCCTGTTTTGCTTAGTGTCTTGTAGGTTAGGCAGAGAAATAAACAAGCAATTACTATAGTATCTGAATAGTACTATTGATGGGATAATATAGGGAGTTACAGAGCTGTAAAAGAGACCAAAAAAAAAAAAAAAAAAAAAAACCTCATTTATGGAAAGTGCTTTGTTGGTTATATATTGCTACATAGCAAAATATCCCAAATCATAGTAGATGAAACAACAGAGCTTCCAAAATGTACACAGTGTGTAGCTGGATCCTCTGAGTCAGAATTTCTCCCATGGTTGTAAGAGGTGTAAGCAAAGGTTATAATCTTCCCAAGGTTCAGCTGGGGGAGGATTCACATCCAAGCTCAATCACAGGGTCATTGTCAGGAATCCACTCTTTGCAGGCTGTTGGTCTGAGAGCCTCAGGCCCTTGTGGCTGATGGCTGGAGGCTTGCCTGAGTCCCTTCCCACCTGGGTCTGTCTCCACAGGTCAAGTTGTAACATGTCGACTGCATTCCATCAAAGTCAACAAGTAAGAGAGCAGGAGAGGACCAGTGAGACGGAAGCCAGAGTCTTTTGTAACCTAATCATGGAAGTGACATCCATTCTCTCTTGCCCTATTCTAATGTTTAGAAAGTGAGTCACACTCTCTTCTAAACTCACACAGAAGGGGAGGGACTATGCAAGGTCATACATACCAGAAAGCAGGAGACACAAGGGGCCATTTTTGAGGCTGCCTACCACAGTTGAGGATGATAGATTTCTAAGAACAACAAAACAATAAAAGCTGTAAGTTTTTATGCAGAATCAGGTCTAATGATACCTGCTAAATATCAGTTGTAATGATAGGAGCTGGGGGGGGTACTCATGATACAGTAGCAACACGAGCAATAACAGAGACAGCGGGTCCCACGGTGATGATAGTAGTAATCAAAGAGAAAGGGAAAAAATACTATTTCAATAGTATAATATCTACTGTTTCCATATTCTAGATACAGCAACTGGGCTCATGTCAGAGGTAGATGACTTTGATATTTTGGAAGAAAATGATTGATATTTTTTGTTGTGAGAGGTGAAGGCTTGGGGGAGCATGATCTGAAAGTTGTTTTACACACTGAACGCCAAAACTCATTAGTATATTATGAAATCAATTAAGTGGATTGAGACTAGGATGTGGAAGAGAGGCTGAAAAAGTTATTTGTTTAGCATTAAAAAAAAAAAAAAGGATGTGAAATCTTACCTAGAAAAGGAAAATCATAAGGGAGAAATCTTGCAAGGAAAATTGACCTAAGGCCGTGAAGAAGCTTAGAATTTGGTTCTGATATTTTTTTCACTATTTAAAATTTCTCCAAATTCCCCATGTATTTCATCCAACTATTCTGTACGCAGTGGCTTGTGTGAGTGGTACATAGAGAACATGAAGGAAGATGTGTGTGGGATGAGTAATACAGAGAGACATCAGCATCATGGAAGCCAAGAGCAAAGAATAAGAAGTGGGCAGGAAAGCAGGCTGCTGGGGGAACAGCTCAGATTTAGACGTGAGACCCAGTCAGGCTGCCTTCAGCATCCAAAGGATGAGACAGAAATTCACATCCAGTGTTATCTTGGTGCCTTCCATCACTTTACTCAGTGCCATGCTGCTTGGGTTGGGAGTAGGAGACTAGATCCTGTGATTGAAAATGGGACTTAAAACGCAGGATGAAAGTTAAAGTTAGTGTAATTGGACACAAAATCTTAGCACATGGAGGGGAGGATGAGACAGCTCTCATGTGGCTGGCTTTGGACGCAAGGCCGCCAGTACTGGCAGCGCTCACCACCATCCTCCTTTGACGTGGAAGAATTATGCCCCTTAGTAACATCTCCTTAGGGCTTCATCACAGTCTTACATATATGTGTCAGAAAGTGCTTGGAGTTCTTCGCCTTCTGCTCACTATACATGCCACTTTAAAAACAAATAAAAAACATCCCAAAACCCTACAAAACTGCAGGTTTTACCAACCTTGTTGATTACCATTCCCAGCTCTGTCCCCTCTACTTTTATGGAGATATTGTCAATCTTAAACGCTTTCAGTCATTACTTTTTTTTTTCTTACCATAACTACTTCAGTATCCATTATTAATGTTTAAGGAAATTCAAATTACATGTTCTCTTGAAAATCATGTACAATTCTTTTTAAAATGCCCTTTATATACTTAAATTATTCTATGGATATTTTTAGGAATAGCTTTACTTAAATTTTCAGAAGAGGTGGTTTATAACTACAGTATAGATTATTCTTCTTTACATATTCATTTTTTTGTGATTCATTGTATAATATGTGTTCTTTTATACATTTGAATTTTGAGATGTTTGGTATAAAAATGATTCCTAAAAAGAATAGGAACTTGAGGGATATTAGCTCCCACCTCTTGGCTGAAGCAATAATTGGTGAAATGAACTCAGGCACAGTTAGTGATTTCAAGATGCTGAAGAAAACTAATAGAGGACAGTGTATAATGATATCAGAATTGGCTGTGTTTCTGGGTCTTTTTTCCTGCCAAGGGAAGGTTTTAGTCGCTCTGTACAACAGGGACATAAAATAGTCTCATACAAATGAAAGTTCTAATAATGTGTTTTTGGATTAACAGTTAAGCAAGCATAAACATTTATCAAACTGAAGAAAAGGAGACCAACAAACAATGAAAAATAATACTAATTTCAATGCAAGGTTAGAAACAATGAATAGACAATGAATATGGAAAGACTTGCACTTTCCTATAAAGGAAAGAATAAGAGAAACAATGTACTTAATTTACTAGTGAGGGAATTATGCAAATATGCACTCAATTGTCTTTGTAAGACTTACAATTAGATACAGATTATAAAATACCGTCAACAATCCCACTAGGCTGGCATCTGGGAACTGAGACCCATAGTTATAACACAGTTGTATTAGTTTTCTATTGCCATGTAACAAATTATCACATCTGTAAGTGTTTCATACAACTTCCATTTATTATCTCACAGTTGCAGCAGGTCAGAAGTTCAGGTCCTGGTGAGCTAAAGCTTTTGCTCAGATTTCACTAGGCTGAAGTCAAGGTGGTAGCTCAGGTTCCGTTCCTGTTTGGAGGTTAGGCTTCTCTTCCAAACTCACGCGGTTTTTGGTAGAATTCAGTTCCTTTCACCTTTAGGTCTGATGTTCCCTTTTTCTTTGAAGCTGTCAGCTAGGTACCAGTCCAGCTCATAGAGCCATCCATCCCTCAGAACCCAGCCACACAGTCCTCTCCATAGGCAGTTCACAACATTGTTATTTCCTTTCTTTTAGACCAGTAAAAGAGTTCTTCTTTTAAAAACTCATCTGATTAGGTCAACTCCACAAAGACCACCACCTTCAAAGTCAACTAATTACAGACCTTAATTCCATGTGAAAATCCCTTTACTTTGCCAAGTAACCTAATCATGAGAGCAGTAGTTCAGCAGGTCCACAGATTCTGTCTACACTCAGGAAGGGGGTAATACTATATATATAGTGTGTATCTATCTATCTGTCTATCTGTCTATCTATCTCAGGTGACAGGAATCTTGAGAGCTATGTAGAATTTTGTCTACCACAGTCTGCTCCCATGGCCCTCAAGGATTCACTTACTTCCCAAATGCAAAATATATCCACTGTCTATCAAAATTCCTGACTCTCATTCTATCGTGCCATTGGCTTAAAATCCAAAATCTTGTCATCTAAATCTAATTCTCATAATTTCAACTCAAAGTCCAAAATCTAAGCTAAATGTCATGAAAGTCCAATCTCATCACCATCTAAATCTAAATCAGAAGGAGTTGTAGCTCCTGGGTGTAATCTTTCAGTGTGCTAGCTCCTTGGGCACAATTTTTCTCCATCTGTTTTCTTCAACCTGGTCCCATTCATAAGCCTCTTAAAAAATGGAGATTTGCTTCATCTCCCATCTTTTCTGCCCAGCTTTACTGAGGTGAAATTGGAAATAAATTGTATGTATTTAAAGTGTACACTATGTTGATTTAATATACATGTATGTTGTGAAACAATTACCACAATCAAGTTAACACATCTGTCACCTCACATAGTTACTTGTGTGTGTGTGTGTGTGTGTGTTTGAGTGATGAGAAGACTGAAGATGTACTCTCTTAGCAAATTTCAAATGTATAATACAGTATTATTAACTGTGGTCTCCATGCTATACATTAGATCCCTAGAACATATTTATTTTATAACTGATAGGTTGTACCCTTGACCAGTATCTTCCCTTTCCACACCTAAAACCCCCAGATTCCATTAACCACTATTCTACTCTCTATTTCAATGAGTTTGACCTTTTTATTTTTTTTTCAGACTCCACATGAGTAGGATCAAACAGTATTTATCTTTCCCTTTTTGGCTTATTTCACTTAGCATAATATCTTCCCATTTTATCCATGTTTTCACAAATGGCAGGATTTCCCTCTTTTTTATGGCTGGATAATATCCCAGTGTGTGTGTGTGTGTGTGTGTGTGTATGTGTGTATGTATATATAGTGATTTCAAAATACTGAGGAAAACTAATAGAGGACAATTGTATAATAAAATCAGAAATGGCTGTTTCTAGATCTTTTTCCTGCTGAGGGAATGTAGTTAGCTGCTCTATACAACAAGGAAGATATATATAGATAGATAGATATCTCATATTTACTTTCTCCATTGCTTCAAGGCCAGCATAAGAGCACTTCTCTGAAATCTCTCCCTGTTAAAGGGCACTCCTGACTAGGTCAGGCCTGCCTAGGATAATATCACTTTTATTAAATTAGAGTCACCTAGTTAGGGATCTTAACTAAATCTAAAGAATTTATTTATCCATGTAACATAATCATGCGAGTGATAATTCTTTTTATTCACAGGTTGAGCTCACACTTAAAGGGATGGAATGATATATGTATGTGTGTATCAGGAGATGGAAATCTTAGAGGTCATTTTAGAATTTTGTCTCCTACAATAGGCTATAAAAATTAAGGCCATTTACCTATAGTTATGTTAAACTTGAAGTCTGTAGGCAGGGAACAAAATGACATGTCTTATTATAGGTGGTTCAAATGTAATTCCAAATATTGTCAATAATGACTCACTCCCCAGGGCAGGTTTCCAGAGCCCGTGTCTGCCTTGTGTGGGCCTTCCCGTGTGGTGGAGAACATGTGATTGAGGGCAACAGGATTATCTTCCCCAGCATTTTAAACTTTGAACAAAGAGAGACCAAAAGTCCTGGAGCATTCTAGGCAGCCTTCTAGAGCAAAAATGGATGGAGTAAGGTTCACAGGTCAACCCAGCCTGCTGCTGGTTTTTTTATGATCAGCAGGCAAGGATGGTTTTTGCATGTGTTTTTAAACTGTTGTGGGGAAAAGTCAAAAGAAGAATGCTATTTCCTGGCATGTGAAAATTCTATGGCATTCACATTCCAGAGTATATAAATAAAGTTTTATTTGAGCACACCGTGCTCATTCATCTCTGCACTGCATACAGCTGCTTTCACACTGCAGTGGTAGTTCTGAGTCGTGTAACAGGGGCTGAGTAGCCCAGAAAGCTGAATTGTTTTCTATCTGGCTCTTTGTGGAAAAAAAAGGAAAAAAAAATGTTTACCTAGAGGTGAGAACCATGATTATTTTAATCTATCCTGTTTGAATCCCTTTTTAAGTCTTGTTGGCCCAAATGTTCCTTTGATGACATAAACTATTTCAATGTCTTGCCATTAAGCTTCTTCTTTTGTTCAAGCTAAGAGAATCAGCTTTCATCACTTGCAACCAAAAGAACATTAACTAATATAATCATCTAATGATTTAGTCCAAGAAACCCATTAGCTTTGCATAATTATAGAGCTGGCTTGATCATTTCAAGTAAGTTTACTGGTGAATTAGTGAAAACAAACAAGCGAAACACTCATTTAAAGAATAGCCAACACAGTGACAAAATTTTTGCTTCAATTTGTCTTAAAAGGGCAGCTCAAATTGTTAACGGAATTTCCATATAATGAATGGGTTGCTGTGAGGTCTGAAATTATTGTTGCTATTCTGAAAAAAAATCAGTGACTTCTGGGGGATCGGGATTGGAATGGAAAACCTATGGCTCCGATGTGAATTCTGTCAGGGGGATAGGTGGATACAATATGTGATGTCCATGCTTCTCTTTAAACTGTGCTAGAGGGGAAAGCTACTTTATCAGCCTTGCTTGATTTGGGGCAAGAACCTTAGTGCCTCTTCAGGCCACCCTACTGAAATTCTTCTTTTTTACCTTTTTTTCCCCCTATGTGATTTTTCCACAACCAACCAATGGCCAATAGGCTCTTCTCAGCCTATACATAACTGCTTTCTTGGGTCCCAACCTCTTTTCCCTCCCTGCCTACCTTATGTTCTCAAAAGGAGACCATGGTGTTTCTCACTTAATTTCTAACAAGTCACATCAGTGATGCATTTGCTAGCTCCAGGGATGGGCTCCCTCATTCTCACAACTGGTTTTCCAATTCCCTGCCCAGGGTCAATCATGTCTTCTACTTCTTCACTTTGGCTGCTTCTAAAGGCAGAATAAAGGACGAACAAAACATGCAGTTCCCAAAGGTACCAGTGGATACAGAGTGCAAAAGCACAACTCAATCCTTCATGGGATCCTAAATGTGATTAAATTTAAAAAAAAAAAAAAAAAGAAGAATTACCGTAAGTCTCAGAGAATGTCATATGTGTTTTTGGATGGATTTCTCTCATTATCTTATGATGGACCTGAGACCCCCCAGAATATAAACTGAATTGCTTTCATAGATAGTGCAGTTGTTTAATGTAGGCTGTTGCTTCCACTTCTGCCCACAAGTGGATCCAACCCTCCTAGGCTGTGGCAAAACAGAGAAAATGATGAAAAATAGCAAGTTGTCTTTTTCCAAGAATCCTTCCAAGGTCAAGAATGCCATTGTCAGGCCTTTTCCAGTTTATGATGCTGGGTTTCCTTTTAAGAAGTGATGCTAAACAAATTAATAGATGAAATGTTGCTGTGTGAACACAAAACTAAATACTTTGTTAACCTGACCATGAGAAGTGATAGATTGCAATATATAAGAATTCTGACATATAATAATTTGGATTTACATTTATAGAGAGAAATTACATTCTACCTTTGTAAATTTTTTTTTTTATTTGTCTTACCCAGTCTAAGTCCACAGCTAGACTTCCCCTTGGGATGGTTTAAGCTTGTTTAAGTGATATTAGGTCTTTCTTCCTTCCTAATTTTCCTTAACTTCTTTTCATATAAAAGCTAAGTCTTTCCTTCTCATTTTCTCTCGTTAGTGGCAGTTGGCATTAAAGTTTTTGTTTGGGTACAGACATAATTGAATTAGATTAATTTGTACATGTCAATTTGTCTAAAAAAATATGAGGTCAATTTTTAAATTTTTCAATGTTACTCCCAGTCTCGGGGCTTTTATTTTATTGAATGGGGTATGAATTGTGCAGGTTGCAAATGGAGGGTCCCCCAGAGGCCTCCTTCTCAACTCCTTCCCCAAAAGGACTGCACCCCTTCTGAAGGGAATTCTGACCAGAGCCCTATGAAACATTATTAGAAATCTTGATATACCAGAAGAATCAAATTAATAACCAGCCTTTCCCAGCTTCATGTGGAGAGCTGGCCTGGTCCTCAGGTTATCACCTTGTTTATTAGTTCACTAAAATAACTAATAATGATTTCTGTTTCCTAATCACCCTGCCCCTCCCCCCAAAATTTGTCTTCACTTCTCCAACCTCTATTCTATATGTAAGGAAGATATCCCCCTCCTTTTATCCAAAGGCAAAATGTTTACTTTGTCTTTGTCTCTATCCAATCTCATTTTCTAGTAGCTTATTTCATTTGTTAAAATCACCTACTATTGGCCTCAAATCCAGCCTCTTTACTAACTCCATTGCATCAGTCCAAGAATTGCAATATATCTTTAACCTGGATCCTAGAACATCTTATTTTTCCAACATATATGCTGCTTTTCAAGTTCAAAACACTTTTAGTCAATACATGTTACCATATAGTCAACTGAATCAAAAGCATCATTGATGATAAGGGACACCAATATGTGTGTTCCACTATGAAGTTAAAAAACATAATTATAAATTATGACATGCCAATGATTGTTAAGGCACATTCTCATTTTAGAGATGTTAAATTATTTAAAATGTGCATTTTAAAATTGATGAATTATACATATGCACAACACGGAGGTGTACCCAAGATACAGAAATGACTAGCATGATGTGAGAGCTCCTGGAAAACTCATGGGCCTCTACCTGACAGGCTAAAGGCTTGCTCACCAAATGAAGAAAATTGAGAAATGATGTTGCAGTCAGTTTCTGATTGTGTGTTTGCCTTATATATGAGTTTTACTGAGCACTTTTGATCAGTTGCTCCAGAGTATACAGAACAATTTGATCTGTGCTTATTATTTATAATAATCATGAGCCACATTTGTAAAGCATTCTATTCTTTGCAGAGAATGATCCTTTTTTATATGTAAGCAAATTGTGATATTCACTTAACCAAAAATAATGAGTAAAGTAAATATGTTACAAATAATTTTAAAAAGCATTCCAGTTGCATGCATAAATAACAGAAAAGACTTTGACTTATATTTATTACACAAAGATAATAAAGGGACAGATGTGTTGGAGTTGGCTGATTCTAAGGTTTGAGACTATAGAGCTGATGACTTAGATTTTGGTTTGGGAAAGATGGGATTTATTCCACATGCTGGAAGTTGTCAGCTTATACTGTGCCCTGTGCTGACACTGACTCTAGCTTCAGTTGGAGAGAAAATATTCATGTAGATGTAATGATTAATTGCACTTCATGAGTTAAAAAAAGATTAGAAATTCCTATTGCTTTTGCCTTTCTCCCCACCATCATGGACACGTGCACAAAAATCAACTGCATCTTTATATTGCTCAATTCCATTGAAATTGGATTGGTCACAGGCCAGTTGTGCTTCAATTAATCCCTTTTCTGATACCGATAAGTACATGAATCCTTTTTGATTACTGCTATTTGTGACAATCCTAGGCTAAAGCAGAAAATTTACCGAGAAGGAAGGAATGGATACCCATGAGTAGAGTCTGGAAATCAGAGGAGGAGATTAGCAATGGCTGAGATAACCCCTTGTAGAGCCTCCTTCATTTTCTTGGCCACAAAGTGAAACTAAGAAGAGTTTTGGAAATGGTTTAGAGCAAGAAATTATTATGGAACAGGAACAAGCCGAATATTATTGGGTTCTGTTACATTTGAGCAAGTCAGGAAAAGCATGGACCAATTTAAAATTTAAATTTGAATATAGAGTATCTCAAACTAAAGGTAACATTTCTTCTATACTTACTTTTCATAGTGTGTATATTTCTCACTGATACCAATGGCAGGTGCATGTATTCAAGAGGAGGATCTGTTTTTCTATATTTCCATATAAGTGTATGGTTGAACAAGGTTCAGTTTTAATTCCACTGAGAACAATCAATCAGATATTAGCAAAAGTGAATGTCTATGATGAAACTACTGCTGTAATTGATTAGCTTGAAGACTGGTTACTAGAGAAATTCACGAAGTCAGAATAACTTATCAAATCATGACTTGTAAAACTGAAGGACCTTTTAAAATAGCATGTGGCTTTTTCCCACAACACAGAATGTTGCATTTACTATGTCTTAACTTTTAAAATATGGAATGGCTTTTACATAATATTATTATTAAAATACAAATCTACTTTAACTTTCTGGCACTAGACAAGTTGATGGATATCATCTCTGACCTTTTATGATAAATTCTATTTGCTGCTTTTACTTTTTCTTGCTACCGATATATTTAGGGCAGCATCTGTGGGCCTCTTCTTGAGACTGCATTAACTCAGAGAAAACACAAAGAATTGATTATCAGCTAGAAATCTATTCTCAGGGCTGAATTAAAGAGCAACCAACAGTCCTTTAGGAAACATGATATATATCAACTCTTCTTTCTTTTCTTGCTCAGCTGAGTTTTCTTGTAAGGGGATAGCAGGTATCTACAAATAACCACAGGACACTTATTTGCTCTTAATGTAAATATTTTCACTTTGATGTAAAGGTGATGAGCATTTTCAAGTCCCCAAATGAAGCTACCTAAACAGAAAAATTATGTTGATGGAAAAAACTACCTATCTTGCTTCTGGGTGATGGCGTCTGCTGGGCACTTCTAAGACCTGAACTGTACACATACCCTAAAGGAAACCACTTCTATTGCAGATGATCAGGTCTAGAAGGAAATCCATTGTTCTTTCCCTGATACTTCTGTTCGCTTTACTGAAATCATCCCTTAAAAATTTGTAGTTCTCTGTTTATAGTCAGTTGCACAGTATTTTTATAATAAGCCAGCTGAATACTCTTTTTAAAAAGAACGTTTCAATAACAAAATGAAATGTTGTCCCTTAACCCAGGACTTTTAAAATCTTTCTATTGATGTACCTCTGTAAGCAAAGGAAGTGCCTACTCTGACCATTTAAAGGTGTAGTTTAAAGCTTCTGCTTCAAGTAAAGAATTTTGAACACTATGTTTTATTTTAGAAAATGCAAATGAATATTGCATCTTACTCCATGCCATATTAGATATCATTAAGATGAACTGTTTCAGTTATTTTATCTTCTCAAGGAGAATGGGACAGTGTACACGTTTATTGTTTTGGTATCCAGTCCTCCTAGGATGCCACCAAGAACACATGATAGGACTACAATGTGAGACTCACTGTCTTAGGCACTGTGGGCAGAAAGAAAAAAAATAATTCTGTTGAAAATGACTAGACCCAAAATAGACTTCAAGCCTCATGATTTTGCTTACTGTTTGCAAGTGATAGTTTGATAGGCAGAAATGAATGGAGTCATGTATGGTATATTTTTAATAATAATATGGCATTTTAAAAAATGGGGAAACATCTGGAAACACACTGCATTCCTGCCTACATTACATGATGAAGACAGAAGGTGATGTAAACAGTATTTACAACCTTTACAATAATTTGTTTGACATATCACCAAATTTATTTTGCTTCTTACTGGAAAAGCAGTTCAAGTACGTTTCCCTTAACCATGAGTCATAAGTATTATTATTGTACATGAGACATGCACAGTGTGAAACACTGTACAGCTGATGGCCTTATTATGCCATTAGCAAAAAATACTGAGATGAGAGCATCACTCACTCTCTGTCCAAAGAGATCTGACTCATCAAGAATCCATTTTAGCTCCTGTTGGTGTGTTAGGAAAGTTCACTAATTCTTTCATGTCTCTATACTGTCTATCATTTTCTGGAGGGTAGAAGTGGGCAGATATAGAAAATATTGAAAGGAATTCACATCAATTCAAAAATTAATGTATTGAACTTCAACGTGGGGCAGTATAGTAGGCTAGACATTTTGAATAGTCTTTCTAGTGCAAAACACCCAGGTGTTAGGTAAATGAAAACAACCTTTTAAATGCATTGCTGAAATGTAGTCTCAGTAATTTTTCCCTCTTCTTTATCATTTCCATTTGAAGTCAAATTATTCATCTATTTGACTTGACTATACCACAAGTCACTGAGTCTCTTTGTATTTTTTTAACCTTCTTACTCTCTGTTCTTCAGACTGGAGGACTTTATACTGGTATGTCTTCAAGTTCACTAAAAGTTTATTTTGCCATCTTCATTGCTGTTAGGTCTAGTAAATGAAATTTTCAGTTCAGTTCTACATTTTTGTTTTGTTTCATTTTAATTTCTCCACTTGAATTCCACTTTGCTTACTAATTATGATCAACCTTTCTCCTACATTTCTGAAGACATTTATCAGGTGATTCAAATTCAGTGCCTCCTAATTTACAGATCTGAGGAAACTCTTCGTCTTTTCTATAAACTGCTACTATACGGTATCCATTGAAAGGTGCCTGGATTAAGTCTTCTTGCTTTGAGGTGTGTCAAGATGTATTCTCGCTGGTCATTAAATTGCCAGGAGATCCTTTTGCTCCTCTCAGATGGATCTGATTCTTTGTTAGAGCAAGTGCGCAGTGATTTGAGGCTTAGTCCTAGGAAGTGATCCTCACTCTAGGGTGTACTCCGCACGATTAGGCATGCCTTCATTTGAGGGCTTAATCTGAATGTCCTGGGTGATCAGCGAGGATTCCACTTCTACAGGGCCAGAATTCCAATTCCGTTCCTCAGTGATGCATAACCTCTGGCATCATCAGTAAGTTCTCAGTCCAGAAGTGAGTGATTTCTGTGGGTCTCCTGGAGTCTTTGCTGGCATTTGAGAAACACAGCCTTCACTGAGGTAATTGTGGTAAATTCCCATGCAAATCCTGTCCGCTGCTACCACGCACTGTTTTACCTTTCCCTGGAATCCTATCATATTAGTAGGATGGGGCTCTAATTTCTGCCTACTTAGCTCAGTCAGTTTACTCCTTAACTCATCTCAGAAAAGCAGCTCATGCAGGAGGTTAACAGGATGCATGTGAGGCTCACCTCTTGTGTTCTTCCTTTTGCAAGAACCATAGTCCTGTGCTGCCTGCTGTTCATTGCCTAAAGGCAGTTGCCTCAAATATGTTGTCTAGCATTATAGTTGTTTGTTTGGTTTTTTGGAAAAACAAACCTGGTACCAGTTACTATGTCATAACTGAAGGAGAAGACTTCTGGAGATTTTTCTAGCTAAAATTACATAGTGATGGTAGAGAATAACACCTTGTATGCCTTTGCTCTATAAAACTGTCTTGGCATCAGAATTCTCCAGCAAATAACCTCCATCCATAATAGCTTACTTTTTTGACTAAACTGGCTAGACATTACTCCTGTTTTTCTATATTGTTTCAACAATATATTATTTAAATATTTATGAAAAGAATAGAAGCTAAAGAATAGGATCACAGTTTAAATGTTTATATTTGGAGACATAATGTTGTTTCAATTTGATTCATTACAAAAATAGAATAAAATTTTTTCTATAAGAAAAAATAAAATGTTTTTTGCTGCTTTTAGTCACAGTCCATCAAGATGTCTTTACTGCTTCATGCAGTGGAAAATGTTAATAGTTGGAATAGGTCATTTCATTTTCTTTGAAATGACCCATGAACCCAAATTGGATCTAAATGATTCCACACTTGAAAATAATCAATCCAAGGTGATCTTTAGAAGATCATTTTTAAGGGGCCTCTAGATTACTTATTTTGAAGAGTTGTTTTGATTTTTTTGTGTGACTAGTTACATCAGTTTAGATAAAATAAATCCATGTAAGATACAAATACAGACACTTTGCCAACATTCACCAACATTCATAGGTTTTTTTAATGACTGCTTTTCATGATAAAACAAAACTACTTGAAGCTGGTTATATCACTTTGTATTTAATATTAACTCTGACTTGGCAATTATTACAAGTAGGCTATTTTATGTCTTCAAAACTGAAGTGCTCTAAGTCAAATTCAGGTAAGATGCTGGTTATTGGGAACATATGACACCTCTTTAAACTGATTTTATGCTAGTTTATGAAAACAAACATGTATAATCAAGATGTAGGTGTATCAGAGTTCAGAGAGGTGGCCAATAGAAGGTAACATCAGTTATTGCAAGAAATTGGCTTGTGAATTTGTGAGGGCTGGCTAGGTAAGCCTGAAATCCATAGGGGCAGATCCCAGGACTGGCAGGCTAGATCTTTCGAATGTGGGCTGAAACTATATTCCACAGGTGGAATTTATTCTTTGGGGGGAAGCATCAGCTCTGCTTTTAAGGCCTTTCAGCTGATGGGATGACCATCAAGATTAACTAGGATAATCTTCCTTATTTAAGTCAGCTGATTATGGACTTGAATTTCATCTATAAAATACCTCTATAGCAATAGCAAAAAAAAATTCGATTGAGTAACTGGGGGCTGCATGTCATGGTCTGAATGTATTTCCCTTAAATGCATATATTGAAGGAGTGTTAGCCCCCAAGGCAAGGGTGGTATTAGGAGGTGGGGGGCCTTTAGGAGATGATTACATCATGAGGGTGGAACCCTGACCAGTGGGATTACTGTGCCTGTGAGAGAAGCCTGGTAAACCTCCCTGGCCTGCTTCCACCATGTGAGCGTAAAAAAAGAAGTCTGCATCCCAGAAGATGACTTTTACCTGACCATGTGTATCCTGATCTCAGCCTCCAGAACTGTGAGAAATAAAGTTTTGTTGTTTATCAGCTACCCATTCTGAGGCATTTTGTTGTAGCAGCCCAAACAGCCTAAGGCAGTAGCCTCGATCATCCCTGGGAGTCCATCCTGCCCTTGATGGCAGCCTGCCCTATGAATTTCAGCCTTGCCACGGCATCCCCACAGTTGTGTGTGCCAATATTTATGGGAAATATTTTAACATGTATCACCATTGGTTCTGTTTCTCTAGTTGAGTCCTGACTGATCAGATTTCAGTACCTGGAGATTAATGTTGCTATAACAAATGCCTGAAAATGTGTAAGTGGTTTTGCAATGGAGCAATTGGCAGAGGCTGAAGGATTTTTGAGAAGTGTAGTAGAAAAAGCCTAGGTTGCCTTAAGCAAACTGTTAAACACAAATGATAAAGATTCTGCTGGATTCAGAAGGAAATGAGGAACATGTTACTGAAGCTGGAGGAAAGGGTATCCTTGCTGTATAGTGATAGATGGCTTAGTTGAACTGTGTCTTGTAGTTGTGTGGGGATCAAAACTTGAAAGCAATAAACTTGGTTATTTAGCTCAGGAGATTTCTGAGTAAAGTGTTCAAAGTGTGGCCTGGGGTGGTCTTGCTTCTTACAGTAAAATGCAAGAGGAAAGAGAAAAATCAAGGGAAGGAATGTTAAGCCGAAAGGAACCAGAACTTGATAATTAGGGAAGCTTTCAGTCTATGTAGGTTGCAAAAGATAATGTAATTAGGAGATTTGCTGACAGAAAATACTGTCTTAAAAGAAAGCCACAGGTGTAGTTTTTATTAGTGCTTTGGAAGAATCAAATAATCAGGGACACAGGAGCTTTTTGAAGAGACTGAGCATAACTGTTGTGTCCCCTCCAGCATCTCAACAAAGCCCAGGGTTAGGGATGGGATTACCCATAAAAGATCTGTAGAGAGTCTCTTGTTAAGTGAACTGAATCCCAGGATATCCACAGACAATGTTCTTGAGAATGTAATACCAGAAGAAACTAAAGGAGGAAGAGAGATGGCAGCATGGTAATGGAGGCGGGGAAGAGAACATGATGTGAATAGAGAGGTCACATTGTAGTGGGATCACAGAGAATGTGGGAAGTCTCTAGAATATGAAAAAGACAAGGAAACAAATTCTTCTTTACAGCATCTTGAAGGAGCCAGTTGACACCTCCATTTTAGCCCTTTAGTCATGTTGGATTCATGTTCTCCAGAGCTCTTAGATAATGTGTTGCAAGTCACCAAGTTTATTGTAATTTATTATTGCAGCAACAGGAAACTGACATATCAGAAATCTTTCATTAGTCATTTTCTTTGAGGTTTTTCCCTGCTGTGTCTATTGAGAGGATCATATAATTTGTTCTATTGACGTGCTATGTTACATTAATTTTTCAGATGTTAAACCAACCTGTATTCCAAGAATAAATAATATTTGTATAATTATTTTTTATAAGTTGCTAGATTAACTTTGCTAGTACTTTGTTAAGGATTTGTGACCATATTCATAAGATAATGGTTTGTAGTTTTCATTTCTCGTGATACCTTTGTATGGTTTTGGTATCAGGGTAACACCTAAAGATTGAGTTGGGAATTGTTGCCTCCTCTTCTATTTTTTGGAAGAATTTGTTAATAATTGGTATAAATTATTCTTTCTTGTTTGGTAGATTACAGCAGTGAAGCCTTCTGCATTTGGGCTTTTCTTTGTGGGTAGTTTTATTAGTAGTAGTAGTAATAATAATAATAATAATAATTAAATATCTTCACTTGTTATATGCTTTTTTAGTTTATGGCTTTTGGAAAAATTTCTGGTGGTTGGTGTCTTTGTTAAAAACATGATCCACTCCATGTAAATTACCTGATTTATTGGTATACAATTGTTTATAATATCTCCTCCTAATCTTTTATTTCTATATGTTCAGAGGTAATGTTCTCTCTTTCATTACTAATTATTGTCGTTTGAGTCTTCTCTTTTCTTCTTGATCAATCTACCTGAAAGGTTTTCAATTTTTTTTAATCTTTTCAAAAAATAAGATTTTGGTCTCTGATTTTTCTTTATTGTTCTTCTATTCTCTTCTTAATACTTTTGCCCATCTTCATTATTTCCTTCCTTATGCTTTACATATAGGTTTCTTATTTTCCCAATGTCCTTAACTGGAAGATTAGATTATTAATTAAATTTTTTAAACTCAATAACATAAAAAGAATTTGATTAAGAAATGAGCAGAGGAGATATACAAATGACGAGCAGCTACGTGAAATGGTGATCAAACCAGTGATCATTAGGGGGAAGCAAATCAATACTAACTCAAAGATACCTGCATCCTAATGTTTATTGAAATATTTGTTTCCATGTTTAATTGGGTTGCTTTTTTTTATGTGTATGTCTATTTTTTATACTTGTAGATAGGTGTAATGTACCCCTCGACTTGTACTTTCAATGTTAAAAATTCTAGACCCTTAAATTTTGTTATTTTTCTGATATGTAAAAATTTTGAGTATACTACAGTTATATGCCTAATTTTCCAAAACAAAATATTCTTATGAGTTTTGATATTGATTATAGCCACATATACAGTTAAAAAATGCCTTCAAATCATCTTTTTATGGTGGTTAAGTACAAGGTTAAGTATGAGAGACATGGGTCCCATGGGTTGTTTATTTTTTGATACTGAGTTGTATGAGCTGTTTATATATTTGTATATTACCCTCGTATAGGTCATATTGTTTGTAAACATTTTCTCCTATACAGTAGGTTGTCTTCTTTTTGAGGATGGTTTCCTTTGCTAGGAAGAGCTTTTAATTATATCCCATTTGTTTATTTTTGCTTTTGTTTCTTTCGCCTTAGAACACAACCCAAAATTATTGCTACAACTTATGTCAAAGAATATTTTAAGTTTTTCTTGGAGATTTAAGTTTTCCAGGCTTATATTTAGGTCTCTCATCCATTTTAAGTTTATTTTTGTAAACAGTGTGAGAAAATATTCTAATTTAATTTTTTTAATTTAATTGTTTGTTTTTCCAGCATCACATTACTGTCTTTTCCTCTTTGTATATTGTTGCCTCCTTTGTCATAGATTAATTGACCATAATTGTCTTACTGACTCCTAATTTCATGCCATTGTGATCTGAGATCATACTTTGTTTTTAATGTTATTGACATTTGTTTTATGACCAAAGATGTGGTCAATCCTGGAGAATGCTCTCTGTGCACTTGAGAAGAATATACATTTTGTAGTTGTTCACTAGACTGTTCTATAGTTAGATGCCTGTCAGGTCTGTTTGGTTTATAGTGTTGCTTAAATCTTATATTTCATATGTTGATATTTTTGCCTAGTTGTTCTATTCATCTTTGAATGTAGAACACTGAAGTGTGCAACTATTATTTTTGAGTTTTCAATTTCTCCCTTGATTTCTATCAATTTTATTCATGAAAATTGATGCCGTATTGTATTATAGGGTAGTCATATATATGTATATGTATATATAGAGAGAGACAGAGACAATTATTACCTTTTTTTGGTGGATTTCCTCTATTTACCCTTTTATCATTATAAAATGCCTCTTTTAATCTCTAGTATCATACTTTGTTTTAACATCTGTTTGCATCACATTTGTGTAGCCACTTCACATTTCTTGTGATTGCTATTTTTACAATATATCTTTATCCATTCTTTTATTTTCAATAGAAAGCATACAGTAGGATTTTTTTATTTTATCTGATCTTGTGATCCCTGTCTTTTGACTAGATTTTCATCCATTTATAGTTAGTAACATTGATACCACTAATTTTATGTATTCTATTTTACTTTTTATTTTCTATGTGTCACATTTTTGTTTTGTTCTTCTATCCTTCTCTTACTGCTTTATTTACACTGTGAATATTTTTCCATAAAATATTTTACCTTAATAATAATAATTTTTTCACCATTTTTAGTCATTTTTAGTGGCTGATTTAGGGCTTACCATATATATTTTATTTCATATCTATCTTTGGTATCAGATTTATATTAGCTTAATTTCAGTGCAATAAAAAATGTAATTCTGTTACTTTATCCTTCTTTTATGGTATTTTGTTATATATATTATGTCTGTTAATATTACAAGCCCAACAATACATTCTCATAATTATTACCATACCATTTGTAGTCATTTCTTTAACTTTGCTCCCATCTACATCCTTTGTGGTGTCATTGGTAAATATATTAAAATACATTACAGTTCTGTATGTTACAGGTCCAATGATACATGATATACATATTTTTACACAGTTGATTTTTAACTTAGGTAAAGAGTTTGCATTTATGCTGTATTTTATAATTATGTAATTAATTTCACTAGTGCTCTTTATATATTTGTGTGGATTCAAATTAATGTCTTGAGTTACTTGCTCTTAGCCTGAAGGACTTTTTTTAATATTGCTTGTAAATTAGATATACTAGCCAATTCTCTGTTTTTGTTTACCTGGATATATGTTAATTTGGCCTTCACCTTTGAAAAGATGTTTTTGCTAGCTGACAGTTTTTTTCTTTGACCTTTTTGAATAGGTTATCCTACGTCCTCTGATCTACGTTGTTTCTGAGAAATGAGCTGTTATTTTTATTTACAGTTCCCCTTGTTAGTGATAAGCCTTTCATCACTAGCTGCTTTCAAGAATTTCTCCTTGTCTTTGACTTTCAGAGTATTAATTATGAGATGTCTGTGGATCTCTGCATTTATCCTACTTAGAGTTCATTAAGCTTTTTGGATATGTAGATTGTTCAATGTATTTTGAAAAGTTTTCAGCTTTATTTATTCAAATATTTCTTGTGCTCCCATCTTTCTCTACTGTCCTCTGGTACTCCTACTGTGTATATGTTGGTGCATTTAATAGTGCCCTATATTTCTCTAAATCTGAGTTGATTTTTCTTCATTATGTTTTCTCTCTGTTCTTCAAATTGCATAACACCTATGGATCTATCTTCAAGTTCATTAAGTCATTCTTCCACAAGGTGTTAGGTGTTTCATCTGACCCCATGAAGGCTCTTCCCAAGTGCCTTCTGGCAGTTCTTTCTTGGAAATTACTCAGCCCAGAGTTTATCCAGTATCCTCAGCAAGTCTAAGAATCTCCTCCCAGTTGCCTTTCACCTCAACCTCCAGTGTTTTCTGCGTATCCTTACTCTTGAACTTCTCCAGGTCCTGTTGGCTATTAAGTTGGTTGCTTTGGGGAAGAGATTAGTATCTGTTTTATATCCTGTTTCTCACCCCAGGTGAAATCTCAGAGCCAAAGCCAGGGATCTGGAAACAATGGTGCACTTTTCTCTGAGTAATAATACCTCTTTAAATTTTAATCTTTCAGTGGGGAGAGGAGTCTGGACAATAGCTTAAGGTCTTCTTGGTGCTTTTGTATGTTTTTGTTTGTTAATTTTGGAGGGTTTTTTTTTGTTTTTTGCTATGGAACCAGCCTTATAATCCAGGGCAAAGCTACTTAGGGATCCAGCTTTCTCATGGTGCTATGAGTAAGGTAGAGTTTCTATTTTGTAAGTGGAAGCTTGACAGAAGGAGAGAGCCCCATCTTTCAACTATACGAAACCAGAACTGACCTCACCAATAGGTAACAGAGCAGAATGAGAAATTTTGATGTCTGAGTCTTCCCAGGAATAAAGTGCTTCATTGGGAGCTGGCAGGGGAGGAAGCCCTGTGTTCCTGGATATACTGGTCTGGAGTCTGGAGCTTTCATTTCATCTTGCTGAGCTGGGAGGTGGCAGGAGGGAGCAGTATTGGTTTAAATACTATAGATTCTTAAATTTTTTGCTGAATTTTTATAAACTTTCTTGAATAGATGTTTCTTCATTTTTCTCTTTTCTTTAGAATCATTTCTAGAGACTTTGAGTCACTTTCCTTAAAAAATATTGTCACTTCACTGGGAAGCTGGTGTACAGCTGGTGTACTATCGTGTTGTAAATTGATCTAGGTATAAATTTTTGAACCTCATTTCTGAGATCATAGCACTCTAAAAACACAGGACAAGCATGCTTACATGAGTATCTGCATCTGTTCATGAAAAGGCTTGAAACTTCATATTATTATTGGAGGGGAAACATTGCACATTTTTTGACCCGGTCTCATTTTCCAGCCTGGAGACACATTTCTCCATTATCTTTTTGTCTGTGGTTTTATTTCCTTATTGACATTTACATTTCTATTAAGCACTTACTAAGACAAATACTTGTATTAAAAGAAAATGAGAGAGTATGGAAATGACTCTAATCAAATTGATGGAGGTTCTCTTTCCAATTATAAACCACTTCAACTTTGTACCATTTTTTAAAATAAAGTAGGAAATAAGTCATTCCATTTACCCTCCTTAATTTTTTGAGAAATAATTCCATAATGAAAAAGAAATTTAATGTATCAGGTTCACTAGGTCAAGAATGAGTCCAGTCTATATTTTAAAGATGTGGAAGAGGTCTGTATTACAGATAGGCTGAAAACATCAGAATTCACGTAAACTACTTTTTTCCCCCTTCCTCTGAGCTCCAGCTCCAATGTACCCACTAACAGAATCATAATGTTCAGGGCAAAATATATTTTATAATGACAGCCAGTTTTCAGTTTGAATACTAAATGCAAGACAACTCAAAATTGGTCTCACTTTCCAAGACTTCCAAATGCAAAATGTTTTAAAATAACAAACACGAAGTAAATATTGTAAGAGTCCAGAGTAATTGTCTTTGTTTTGTTGTGTTTTTTTTTTTTTTTTGCTTTTTAAAAAATCACGTTATACAATTCCAAATAGTTTTTCCGAAACAGCAAGTATTTTATACTTCCTCCAATAAAGACTTAATCTGAGTCTTTGGTTGAAAACAAGTTTAATCAATATGTTTGAGAAAAGCCATTGGACTGAGCCACCAAAATAGAGAAATTGCAAACGATTTGCTTTTTCATACAATAATTGAGAAGCATGGAGCTTTTTTCTTTTACTTGCTTTTGTACTTAAAACTGTCTGTCGATAGGTTTAAAATGGTCAAAACATCATGCAACTTTGGATAAAAAGGAACAGAGTCACAAAAGTGGGAGAAGTAAAAGCAGCATTTTTTCTTCATCAAATTGTGGATAATGCCGTATCATGATTATGCTTTTGTTTTTGAAAGAATTCTAAACTTAGAGAAATTTTGTCAGAATAATAACTCCCAGATACCCTTTATCCAGGTTTATCAGCTTTTAATATTTTGCTTGATTCTCTCCCCATTCCCAACCCTCCAATCCCCACCACCTCGTGTTTGAGTGTACATTGTATGTGTTACCTCTTTTTCACACACAATGCATGAGAATGGCAATCCCAGGAATCAGGATATTCTCGTCTGCAGCCTCACTACAACTACTGAATTCAACAAGTTAACATTGATAAGATTCTCTCAACTATCGTTCATATTCCAATTTAGTCAATTGTTCCAATAACGTCCTTTATTCTTCCTCCATTCCAGAATTATTTAGCCTTTCTTTTCCTCTCATGATATTGTTGTATTGCCACATTATATTTTTAAGGTTTGGTTATGAGAAGTCCAATCTAAGCATTTGAAGGTTTAGTAATTACCAAGTCTGAATAAATAGATTCTAATTAACATCACTTAGCCAAGCATATGTTGACTAAACTATCCTTGGTCATGCCTTGCCTTAACTGAATGTGTTTTTTTCCACCACAAACCCTGGAGATACTAAGGAAATTTAGACAACAAAAAAATGAAAGCCTCTACTCAAATTAGGTTTATCCCTATTATGTAAATTTTGGAATGAATACAATTCATACTGTATAAAGTTACTGAAGCTACAATGAGAGAATATACAAAAAGATCATAAAGACAAAACTTTTCTACAAGCAATATTACCATTACTTACATAAGCTAATTTTACCCCCAAACACTTTTTTGCAATAGCAGAATCAAAATTTCTCTGTGGGTTTCTCCTAGAAGAAATAAAAGCAAGAATAAACAAATGGGACCTAATGAAACATACAAGCTTCTGCACAGCAAAGGAAACCAGAAGTAAAACAAGAAGAAAACCTACAGAATGGGAGAAAATTTTTGCAAGTGAAACCAACAAAGGTTTGATCTCCAGAATATATAAGCAGCTCTTATGACTCTATAAGAAAAAAAATAAACAACCCAATCCAAAAATGGGCAGAAGACCTAAAAAAGCATTTCTCCAAGGAAGACATACAAATGATCAAAAAGCACATGAAAAATGCTCAGTATCACTAATTATCATTGAAATGCAAATCAAAACTACAATGAGGTATCACCTCACACCAGTCAGAATGGCCGTCATTCAAAAATCCACAAATGACAAATGCTGGAGAGGCTGTGGAGAAAGGGGAACCCTCCTACACTGCTGGTGGGAATGCAGTTTGGTGCAGCCACTATGGAAAACAGTGTGGAGTTTCCTCAAAAGACTAGGAATAGACTTACCATATGACCCAGGAATCCCACTCCTGGGATTGTATCCAGAAGGAACCCTACTTCAGGATGACACCTGAACCCCAATGTTCATAGCAGCACTATTTACAATAGCCAAAACATGGAAACAGCCTAAATGTCCATCAACAGGTGACTGGATAAAGAAGAAGTGGTATATTTATACAATGGAATACTACTCAGCCATAAAAACTGACAACATAATGCCATTTGCAGCAACATGGGTGCTCCTGGAGAATGTCATTCTAAGTGAAGTAAGCCAGAAAAAGAAAGAAAAATACCATATGAGATTGCTCATATGTGGAATCTAAAAAACAAAAACAACAACAAACAAAAACAAAGCATAAATACAGGACAGAAATAGACTCACAGACAGAGAATACAGACTTGTGGTTACCAGGGGGGTGGAGGGTGGGAAGGGATAGACTGGGATTTCAAAATTGTAGAATACATAAACAAGATTACACTGTATATCACAGGGAAAGATACACAAAATGTTATGATAACTCACAGAGAAAAAAATGTGACAGTGAGTGTGTATATGTCCGTGAATGACTGAAAAATTGTGCTGAACACTGGAATTTGACACAACATTGTAAAATGATTATAAATCAATAAAAAATTTTAAAAAAAAAGGGACAATGTACTTAAGGAAAAATTAAATTAAAATTTAAAAATTAAAACTTAAAAAAAAATTTCTCTGTGGGAGAAATTCATTTCCAACTTCCCAAGACCAGATTCTGAGGCAACAGTCTTTTGCAGAGGAAAAAGGCTTTAGTGAAGGGCAGACAAGCCAAGGAACAGGAGGCAAAGCTCCTATCTGCTGTTGAGTAGGATATTAATCGTGGAAGCAAGGAGTTAAGCAAGGGAATGGCTATGGGTGGTGCTCAGCAATGATCAGAAACGTGTAAGTTTTGAGAGTTCCCTGCTCAGGTGCCTTTGGTCTTCATGTCTCTTCAAGGGTCCTGTGCAAATTGGGAGCAGGGGTCCATATGTAACAAGGTGTGGAAATTCAGACTGTGATATCAAAGGGTCACCCATTGGACAAGCAAATTTATTCCATGCAGACTCAAATCAGATATATTGATTCCAACCAGTTTCAGTCAAATTTGTCATGTAACAAGCAGAGATTTCAAAAAGCTGCTTTCTTACCTTACATTCTGTAAGACAAGCTCAAGAGTTTGTGTTAGTTACCACTTCCTTTAACCCCAGGGGGCACAGTTTCAATGCACCATTGTAAAGCAAGTAGATGTTTTTTAACATGGATTTAATTTTATATATGAAAGGTAGACATCTGCTTTTATAAACAACCTATATGAGATTAAAAAACATTGTTGATTAAAAATATTGTTTAGTACTTAGTATCACATAGTATTTCATCTCTCTAGTGTGTTATTCACTGTTTTATACTTTGACTTATCCCTAATAGGTTTAATTTTAATTAGCCTAAGTTGCTTTTACTTTTTATTCCTTTTTCTTCAGTGTTCCCCTTATGACTATCCTTATTTTGTTTCTTCAACATGCTCTGCTTAATCTAATATCTACAGTTTATCACAGGCCACTCTTATCTATCCCACCCTTCCACTCATCTTGGGAAGTGGAAAATTGTTTCTAAGTTTAAATTTAGACATTCCTTCTAGAAAGCATATCCCAATATATCCAGTTGGGCATAATCTTTCCCCCAATTCTTTTACAATAACTGCATTTATAAGGTAGCTTTGATCTACCTTGCAGTAAATTTGTTGCTATCAACATAGTTCTGAAATTGCACATATTTAAGAATATATGAATGATTTGTGAGTTTGTTTTTCCCCTTTGGGTTTGTTTCTTAAGAGGAGGGACTTTATCTTCCATGATATGGCTCAAAATGTTATACACAGTAGGCACTAAATAAATATATATTTGTTGAATTTTATTCCATGGGGTTTTACAAGCACAGGAACAGGAGACTGCAATGTTTGCCTCCCTGGAGAGTTTCGGCTTTACTTATGGATATATTAGGCAGTGATGTGTTTTTAGGAATATTGAAATGGGCGTTTTTGTTTGCTAGTCTGCCATGCAAGACTTTTGTCCTCAGCTTTTAGTTGGCTGCCTTCTCCTTGTTCTTCACATTGTCTTCTTACAAGTGTCAGTTGAAAAAAGAAAATTTCACAACGTGAGAGTTGTGAGTTAAGGTGGGGCAAGGTGAGGACTGTACTCCAGGAGACAGCATCTCACCCAAGAGGGAGGAGGGAAGGTCAGTATTATGTATGGTTTTAATGAAGTGGGAGACGGACAGTCAAGCACACATTTTGGCAGAGGGTTGCTGCTAGTCACGAGAAGGTTGCTGCTACTCGCGAGGAGCAGATGCCTCCATTAATGATTTTAGTGTTTTTCTGTATATGAGGAGATGCAAGAATTGGGGCTCATAAAATTTTCTCCTGAAAATACCTGAGGGCCAATTTTGTGAGTTTTCCCAGAGCACAGGGTGCCTCATTCGAGATCTTCACCCTGAACTCCCTTCAGGATATGTTGAATGTCAGCGACCACAGTGGCAAGTGACTTAATCCTTATAGAGGCAGATGGCAAGAGCCAGTTTTTAGCTGATACAGGTCACCAGTGATAGTAGATTTGGGCCCACCCTAATGATCTCATGTAAAGATCATCACCAAATATAATCATAGTGAGGTACAGGGGGTTGGAACTTAAACATACACATTTAAGAGGTGAGGGAAAGAGTTTAGCCCATAATAGTGCTGGTACAAAAAAAATCTGTTATGTGCACATGCATGACTGTAGATATTTTTATGAAGATGGATATTTATATTACAGTTAGTGGTTAAAAGCCACTGGAACGATCAGTACACTGACTTTATACATACATGACTGTTAAGAGATGCTACTATATTTGATAATATATACAAGGAAAAGGGAAAAGTAGAAGTAAGAAAAAAACAAAACAAGGACTCTAAATTCCTGGAAGAAAAGTGTTTGATGCAATGTGTAAAATATCAAAGAACATAAAAATCAGAGATAAGAGCACTTAAAATAACTTAATGCTCACATTTTCATAGCGATGACCCAGGCTCAGTTGTTACACCCTCCCATGTTCTTATATATTCTAATTGTAATAAAGCAAAAATAGACTTGCCCAAAATTATGACACATTTTGGGATATGTTAATAGGAAACTGAGTCTTGAAACTCCCTGGGCGAAACACTAGCATTGTTTCTGCCAGGATAAAACCTGTTTTCTCTTGAGGGATAATGTCAATGATGGCCAAGCTCAAAAAAAATTTCTAAAAAATAAGACTCAGGCCACTTAATCCTATGTATGTATAATTCCAAGTGAAGCACAAAATTCTTGATTTTACATTGGAATAAACAGCATCTTTTATTTAGGAACAGATTACTCTGTTGATAAATATTTCAAGCCAGTCTGACCCCAGCTTCCTCCCTCCTGAGGCTTGTCTTTAGCACCAATTTGTTGCTCATTAGCACCTCTGTCAAAGGGTAAATACAGGAAATAAAAGAAGATGAAACAATCAATTCAGTCCTTGTTATGGACTCATAAAAATATTTAATGAAAGACAATGATGAATTTTACAGGATGGATAAAAGTAAATGGTGGTTTTCCAAAAATCACTACATTTAAAATTGTAATGAGTGGCTTATTTTTTTTTAAGTATTACAAGAAAAAGTTATGAGGGGAAAAAAAGGTTAGATCCCACTATGTTCATCACACAAGCAATAGTGTTAATGACACTTTTGAAGATACATAAAGTCATATATTATTATTGAGATTACTACTTATAAAATGCAGTGGCAATTACAAATTAATTAATGGGACCTCTTTTTAAAGTGATAGAAATAATATAAAGCTGTCTGTTACCTTATTTTCAAAATTTTAAGGAATTTTGGCCATGTCAAAACCCACAGAAGTATCCCTCTATAAATTGTGTCCACCAAAACAAATATTTTATTAGCCAAGGACCTTTCTTTGGAGAATTGCATACTTCTGAAATGAATTACTATGTGAATTTCTACGATAGCAATCAGTTATTTTTCCAAACTTGCCTTCTCTGAAAGTATTTTTGTCATTTTTTTCCTCAAGATGACAAATTGACTTACAAAACAGACTCATGGAGACTCCTATCCACAGTGAATTAAAGAGAAATCAAATTCTGTTGTAAAGTCCTTTTGAAATAAAAAGTAAACTTTAAAACATACATTTGAAAGTTGAAATGAAGCACTGCTCAGCGTATTTTGACAAGTATTTTGGAAGCTAAGGCACATTACTAAAAGAAAAAAAAAAGAAAAGCTTATTATAAATTGATGAAGGCTACTTTGAAGATAAAACTTTGTCGATAGTACTGAGGTGATGATCCAACTTTTAATGGTTCTTTGCTCTCCTTGCACCCATAGGCAGTTTACCCTACCACTAACCTCTACTGCTAAAAGCAGTTTTGTTTGAATAGTAGTAGTAACTGTGAAGAGTTCTATAGTGCTGTCATGTTCTAGAAATTGTTCTAAGGGTGGTGCTTGTATAAACTTGTCTCTCTTCTCAACAAGGAGGGTGCCATTATTTTAAACATGAGGAGACAAAGGCAGAGAGCTAAGTAACTTGCCTAATAGCACCATGAGAGAGACTGAAGGTCCCCACCCTTGTTTTGTGGTAAGATACACAAAACAAAAACTTCACCATCTTAACCATTTTAAAGTATGCAGTTCAGTAATATTAGGTACATTCTCATTGTTGACATCCAATCTTCAGAAGTCTTGCCATCTTAAAAAAACTAAAGCTCTATTCCCATTAAATAATTCCTTGTTCCTTCCTCCCCACAGTCCCTGGCAATAATGATTCCACTTGCTGTCTCTATGAGTTTGCTCTGGGTACATAAGTAGAATGTGTCTTCTTGTGACTGGCTAATCCAATTAGCATTAAGTCTTCCAGGTTCATCCATATCATAATGCACATCAGAATTTATGTCCTTTCTAAGGCTGAATGATGTTCCGTTGTATTTGTATGCCACTTTTTATTTATCTTCTCATCCGTAAGTGAATACTTGGTTTGCCGCCACCTTTGGGCACTCGTGAATATTGCTGCTGTGATCGTAGGTGTAGGGGGCTCTTCAAGACTCAGCTTTCAATTCGTTTAGGTATATAGGTGATGCAGGGAAATGGGGCTTGTGGGGATGGCCACATCCCAGGTGCCAGGTGAGACTGTCTCAGAAGGACAGAGAGGCCAGGAGGCACGAGGGTGTTTAAGGTAAAAGTAGATACACACTCCAGAGCCAGAGTGCTGGTTGTCTCAGAAGGCAGGAGAGAGCAACCATGAGATGCAGGGTGGTTAGTTTTTATGGGTTTAGTAATTCCATATGCAGACAAGTGGGGGGATTATTCCAATTACTTTGGGGAAGGAGCAAGGAGTCCCAGGAATTGGGCCACTGCCCACTGTTTGACTTTTATGATCAGAGCCTCATAATTGTCATGGCACTTGTCGGGGTGCCGTTTACCATGCTAATGTATTACAGTGAGTATATAATGAAGTGCAAGGTCTACTGGAAGTTAAGGTCTACTGGAAGTTAAGTCTTCTGCCATCTTGGTCCTCAAGGTCTACTGCAAGTTGAATCTCCTGCCATCTTGGTACCACTTGTTGTGTTGTTTTTTAATGGTTCTGCCCTGCCCCCTTCCCTCCTGTCTCATATGTACCCAGATGTGGAATTGCTTAATCATATGGGAATGCTATCACTAATTTTTTGAGTAACCACCATACTGCTTTCCACAGCAGCCATATCATTTTACATCGCCATCAACAGTGCATAGGAGTTCTAATTTCTCCATATCCTCACCAATACTTCATATTTTCTACTGGTGGAATCTGACTGCAGTTGTGGCTTGCATTTTCCTGACAAGTGATGTTGAGCATTTTATGTGCTTGTTGGCCATTTGTATATGTTTTTGGAGAAATGTCTATTCAAGTTCTTTGCCTAATTTTTTATCAAGCTCTTTGGTTATTGTTGAGTTGTCACAATTCTTTATATATTCTGGATATTAGTCCCTTATCAGACATGTGAACTGCAAATATTTTCTCTCATTCTGTATTTTGCCTTTTCACTCTGTTACTTATGTCCTTTGTTATACAGGAGTTTTCAAGTTTGATATAGTCCATTGTATCTATTTTTCTTTTGTGGCCTGTGTCTCCCCACTCATTCATGTGTACCTTTGGCCACTAAATCATCTATTCATTACTGATAAAATTTTAAATACCCAAATACTGTGCATCGTGTAACTGCATTATGCATCAAACATATCTCCCCAGTCGGCAGAAAACCTGCTCAACCATTAAGAGCAACATCCTCCTAGCATCAAGGCAAGTCCTTAAAAGATAACATTCCTTCTTGATCTTGTAAAAGGCCATTATGTTATTTAAATCTGGTTTGTGTAAACTGTTAATAATACATCTTTTAATGTATAGTCTTCTGTCTCAAAAACATACATAACTGAGCCTTGACTTCTAACAGGCAGCAGTTCTCAGAGCTTTCTGAGATGATCTTTCTGGGTTAGAATACTCAAATTTGGCTTGAATGAAAATCTCCACATCTTTCTTAGATCAACTGATTAAGTTTTTGTGGGCGTACTGTACCCACTGCAGCTTCATCTGTAATCAGCATTGAAAAAAATTATTGAATGTATTACCTGCAAAACCTAATACTTACAAAAAGTATATAAAGATGCAACTAGATTCTTTAATTTCTATCTACAGCAAATATTAAGTTAAAACAATCATTTAATACAAAAAAGAATTTTCATTAAAAAATATTATTTTATTTTATATTATTTTTATTACAAGATACTGAATATAGTTCCCTGTGCCATACAGAAGACATTTTTTAAATCTATTTTATATACAGTAGTTAATATTTGCAAATCTCAAACTCCTGAACTTATTTCTTCCCTCCCCATTTACCCCTGGTAACCATTACACTGTTTACTATGTCTGTGAGTCTGTTTTGTGGGTGAGTTCTTTAATGTCTTTCTTTTTTATTTTTTTAGTTTCCACATAAAAGTGATATCATGCAGTATTTTTCTTTCTCTTTCTGGCTTATTTCACTTACAGTGACAACTTCCAGATCTATCCATGTTGCTGCAAATTGCATCATTTTATTATTTTTAATGGCTGAGTAGTATTCCATTGTATAAAAAACACAGCTTCATTATACCTTACGTTCCTTAACTCATGTCCCCTGTCTCCAATGTTGAAAGCCAGCAGTATAGCTTCTTGCTTCAATAGTTGTACTGTGTTCTGTACCAGCTCTCCTTCTGCCTGCCTGTTTTTAGGACTGTAGAGGTACAAAATTTGCCACCTCAGAATGTCTCTTCTGCATGCAGATTATTTTCAGCAGAAAATAATAAAGGCCTAAAAGACTCAGAAAAAGCCTGCAACGTTTCCCCCTGCTGCCTAAAAGATTTTAGATAGAGGGCCTGTTCCTGGATAAAGCTACCACCCAAGATACCTACAAAGAAGTTGGGGCAGACTTGGCAGAACCTGGGGAGAAACTCGACAGAACAAGGGAGTCCATTCTGTGTCCCATTATCTCTACAAGGCCCAGCAAACCTTTGTTTGCCAAACATTTGCTTTTCCACCTCCACATTAATTGCCTTCCTCCCCTTCAAAATCTCAAACCTCCAACATCCTCTTTTATCTTTAGCTAACGATGATATTTAAGGTGAGGGTTTCAGTCATTTTGACAAGTTACTCAGTTTTTCTGGGTTTATCTCATATAGTTTTATTATTAAATTGCTTGATTTTTCCCTGTTAATCTGTCTTACATCAATTTAATTCTTTTCAGTTTAATTTAGACCTAGCAAGAAGAACTTAGAGGGGTAGAAGAAAATTTTTCTCCTCCCTAAGAGAACCCCTGTGATTTTTTTGAACTCACATGGCTAATACAGGAAACTCTCCCCATTTCAAGATCCTTAGTCACATCTTCAAAATATATTCTGCCAAATAATGTAATATTCACTGGTTCTGATGATTAGGACATAGGTATCTTGTGAGGGGGGCATTGTTGAGCCTACCACATTCTGAGTCCATCACACTGTGCTGTAAATACCTGTCAATCTTCCCCATTGTTTTTCATTAATGTATTTCCTGCAATTAGCATACCTTCAAATACTTAAGAAGTACTTGAAGTGCTTTGACATTTTGAAGCTATGTGTGTATTCCTTCTGTTGTAAGGCATTTTCTCATATCCTTGGAACAATCCAAATTGCTAAAGACAAAAAAAGCAATGAAAATATCACTTTCAAAATAATACTTCTCCTCTAAATATTCAAGCCTCAATGACTTCTATAAGAATTTGCTTCATTTGCTTATTTGTTAATAAGTATATAAAGTAAAATCAATGTGTTAGAGTCAAATCAGTAATAAAATAACAGGATCAACATCAATGTTGTATCTCAATCCCATTGTTGGTTTTTCAAATGCTAGTTTTCCAACATTTTAACTGCCTGATCACAATAAACTTGAAAGATATAAATATGTTTCAAAGTTGAAGAAATTGAGAGAGAAGATTACTCATTTATTATGGAGATTCTACAACTAGAGTTAAATTTTTATCCATATTGATGGCCAGTTAAGAGCACTCTTTAAATCTGTCACAGTGACAATATAATGAAGACACATTCCCACTGGGATTAGCTGTGATGTATTCCATAATTCATTCTAAAAGAAGTGACTAAAATTCTCTTCAAAGATGGTTACTTCTCTTACATAATTTTTAATCTTATGATTTTGGGTCTGAAAACATCATTTATGAATTCCTTTATTGCTAGTGTCAGAAATGGTACAATAACATCACAATAATAATACTGAAATAGTATAATATCACAATAATAATGGAACCATTTAATCTGGGGAGAATTTACACTGTTTAGAACATCTGTATTCACCTTCATTGAAGTCTTATGTGGTAAATTCTATTATAATTCCCATTTGATTGAGGAGAATATAAATGCTAATAAGTTACTTATCTAAATTACCATCAACTATCTTGTTAGAGGTGAAGATTTATTTTAAACACAGGCAGTACTACAAAGCCAAATACTTAAACTGTACACAATATTGCCTGAAATTATTTTACTTTTTCTAGGTTATGAAAATGTTTTGTTTTTTATTTATCAGACCATATTTTTGTCTGTATATTAAGTAAGGGCAATATTTATAGACAGTATGTCAATTTAATTCACAGACACTTAGTGATAAAATTTTATTCCCTGGAAAATTATTTTAGCCCATTGAATACATAAAATTTACTTAGCATGTATATGATATAATTAGATATCATTTAATTCAATTTATAAGAAAATCTAATATCCTTTCAACTAGGAAATCCTTCTAACAGGTGCCTTCAAACAGGTGCCATGGTGCTAATATAAAAACAGTAATGCTTTAATAGTTTTGTTTTGACTCATAAATATTATATCAGTAAACTCTAGATGATGAGCTACCATGAAGTAATTTTTAATAGTCTTGATAATCCTCACAGTAGTCTGAGTTTACAGAGTAAAATGGTCCTAGTGAGCGATCTTGAGACTCTTTTGGTTTCAGAGGCCAGTAAGTACATAATTCTATTCTGTTATTATGGAATATTCTACAAATGTACCACATGCTAGGCCATAAAACCAATATTCATAAATTTAATAGTAGTAAAAACATAGAATACCTGTTCTTTGACAGAAAAGGAGTTAGTAGAAATCAACAGAACAACACTTGAGAAATGCACAAATGCTTGAAAACAAAAATATTATAAACAAAATTTATTGTTTAGAAATTTAAACAAGTCCAAAGCCATGAGTCAAAAATGTACAAGGGAAATTAGAAAATAAGATTTGGAAGAAAATAAAACTGTAACAGATTTTATGTGATGTAGCTTAACTGATGCTTAGAGGGAATTTATAGGTTGGAAAGCCTTTGTGAGAAAAGAAGTAAAATCTCAAATATAAGAATTTACCTTTAGGATCTAGAAGAATAGGGGCCATCAAATTGAAGGAAGCAGAAAGAAGGGAATGATAAAGATTTGAGTGGGAATTTCTGTAACAGAAAATAGAAAAATGGTAGAAAAAATCAATGAGACTGACCACTCAGTTCTAAGTATTATAAGTAATACACATATGATAAGAAAACAATAAGCAAAATATTTTGCCAAAAATTTCAGTAACTTAGATGAAATGGCCAAATCCCAAGATGTTTCATATTATCAAAACTAACTAGCCCAACCAATTAAGCAAGAAAAATTAGTTTATCAAATTCTATAGAAAGAAGTAAACTTGTCAGAATGAACAGATAACAAAATATTATATAGAGAAAATTCTAATGAATACACACATACACATACCTAAACAAACAAGTATTAGAAAAAATAAACAGGAGAACAAGGTCACAGGATTTAAGATCAATATACAAAATTGTTTCTATATATGAGCAGTGACAATACCAAACTGAAATCAAGGATACAATTCTATTTAAAAATGATAAATTTGTTTTTAAATCATTTTATTTTCTAATGAAAACACCTGAACTCTCAAAATGATAAAACTTTGCTAAAAGAAATTGAAATTCTAAGTCGTTGTCATCTCATTGAGGTTTTTTGTTTGATTTTTGTTGTTTTTTAAGCTTTATTGACATATAATTGACAAACTGTAGAATATTAAAATATACATCAATATTTTGATATACATTATGAAAGGCTTTTTCTATCTAGTTAATCCAACCATCACATATATACATACGTGTGTGTGTGTGTATATATATTTTGTGTTTGTGCATATATAAAATTTGGGGGAGTGAGAACATGTAAGCTCTACTCTCGTAGCAAATTTTAATTATAAAATACAGTGTTATCAACCATAGTCACCATGTTATACATTAGATCCTCAGTTCTTAATTCATCTTATAGCTGAAAGTTTGTGCCCTTTAGGTGACTCTCCCTATTTTCCCCACCTCCAACCCCTGACAACTTTTCTACAGTTTATATGAATTACATTATTTTTTTCAGATTCCATGTATGTCATATCATATAGTATTTACCTTTCACTGTCTGACTTATTTCACTTAGCATAATACCCTCAGGCTCCATCCATGCTGTTGCAGATGGTAAGGTTTCCTTTTTCTGTTGGCTGCATAACATTCCTGTGTGTGTGTGCGTGTGTGTATGTGTGTGTATAAAATATATACCATGTCATCTTTATCCTTGTATTCATTCTCATTTAGGTTATACACATACCTTGGCTATTGTAAATAGTGCCACAGTAAACATGGGAGTGGAGATATCTTTTTTGAAGTTTGCGTGAAGATTGACATACATTTTATCATACACAATATTTACACTTTTAAGTGGATTGTACAAATGTAAGGTTTTAATTACAACAGAAAAAAATCACATAGGAATCTCTTTTAAAAATACTGTCTACTAGTCAGGTAGTACCTATAGTTTATCACAAAATCAACCCAGCAAAGCTGGGTTACAGTGTGGGGTTTAGAAGAAAGATAGACTGCAGACAGAAAGACGAGCACAGTAAACAGGATGTGAAACAGTAAGGTATGGTGGTGACAGTGGGAAGTAAAAGTCATAGAGAATATGAGAATAATTGGGAAGGAAGAAAGGCAGATATCTTTCTGATACCCTGTTTTTATTTCCTTTGGATATATATCCAGAAATGTGATTTCTGGGTCATATGATAGTAACTTTTTGAGGAATCTCATTATATAGGGGCTGAACCAGTTTACATTTCCACCAGCAGTGCACAGAGGTTTCCTTTTTTCCACATCTTTGCCAACACTTGTTATCTCTTGTCTTCTTGATGATAGGTATTCTGCTGGGTATGTAGTGATATCTCATTGAAATTTTGATTTGCATTTCTCTGATGATTAGTGATATTGGGCATCTTTTCATATACTTCTTGGCCATTTGTATGTCTTCTTGGTAAAAATGTATTTTCAGGTTCTCTGTCATAAAATTAGATTATTTTTGTTGAGTTATAGTTTTAATTGGGATATGAATCTTTTAAACAGTATAAAGTTGGCAAATATTTCCCTTCCATTCTGTAGGTTGCCTATTTGTTTCATTTAATGAAAGCTTTTAAATTTGATCTAATGTCACTTGTAGATCTTTGCTTTTCTTGCTTGTGCTTTTGGTGTCTTATGAAAAAACTCACTTCAAACACTGATGTTAAGGAGCTTCTTCCCTATATTTTCTTCTAAGTATTTTACACTTTTACATCTTCCATTTGAGTCTTTAATATTTTTCAAGTTATTTTTGTCAGTGGTGTTAGATAGTAGACCAATTTCATTCTCTTGCATGTGACTTTTGCATCACCATTTATGAAGAGACTATCCTTTCTCTGTTGTATTTTCTTGACTCTTTGGTTAAAAATTAATTGACCAGATATGCATAGATTTATTTCTGGACACTCTGTTCTGCTCCAATGATCATTGTGTGTCTTTTGTGCTAGTACCATCCTGTTTTAATTATTATAGCTTTGTTATATAATTGGAAATCAGGAAGCGTGATGACTCCGGCTTTGTTATTCTTCCTCAGGATTATTTGGCAACATTTTGGTGCCATACAAAACTTAGAATTGTTTTTCTATTTCTGTTAAAAAATGCCATTGAAATTTGATAGGGATAGCATTGTATCTGTAGATAGATAGTTTCTGGTAATATGGACATTTTAACAACAATATTAATTCTTTGATTTCATGAGCATGGCATATATATCTATTTATTTGTATCTTCCATAATTTATTTAATCAAATGTCTTAGGGTTTTTTGTGTACAGATCTTTCCTCCCTCCTTCACTAAATTCATTCCTAATATTTTACTTTTTTGATGCAACTACATATGGGAGTATTATTTAATTTTGTGATAGTTCCTTGTTAGTGTATAAAAATGCAACTGATTTTTGTAGATTGATTTTTGTGTCTTGCAACATTGCTGATTTTATTTATTTGTTCTAACAGTTTTGAGTGGAGTCTTTAGGGTTTTCTATATATATTATCATGCCATTTGCAAATAGAGCTTTGCGTCTTCCTTTATGATTTGCATGCCTTTTTTATTGCATAACTGTCAGCTAGCACTTCCAGTATTATGTTGAATAAAATTGGTGAGAATAGGCATTCTTGTCCTGTTCCTGATTTTAGATGAAATGTTTTCAGTTTATCACCTTTCAGTATAATGTTAGCTGTGGGCTTGTTATATCTGGTGTTTATTATGTTCCTTCTATACCTAATATTTTAGGAGTTATTATCATGAATGGATATTGAATTTTGTCAAGTGCTTGTTCTGCATCATTTGAGATAATCATACTGCTTTTTCTTTCATTTTGTTGATGTGGTGTATCACATTGACTGACTTCAGAATGTTGATACATCCCTTTGTCACTGGTATTAATCATACTGAATCATGGTATATGTTTCTTTTAATATATTGTTCAATTTGCTTTGCTAATACTTTGAGGACTTTTGCATCTGTATTCATCAAATATGTTGGGCTGTAATTTTCATGCAGTGACATTGTCTGATTTTGGAATCAGGTATGTTGGCCTTGTACAGTGAATTTGGAATTATTCTTAACTAATTTTGGAAGAGCTTTGTGAAGTATTAGGATAAATTGTTCTTTAAAATTTTTCTAGAATTCATCAGTGAAGCCATCTGTAGACTTTTCTTTGGTGGGGGGTTGATTACTTATTCAGTCTCCCTACTATTAGTATGTATGTTCACATTTTCTGTTTCATGATTTATTCTTTGTAGATTGTGAGTTTCTAGAAATTTATCCATTTCTACCAGATTGTACAATTTGTTGGTGTATAATTTTTTAATGTAGTATCTTAAGATCCTTTTTTTTGGTGTGGTATCAGTTGTAATGTCTTCTCTGTCAATTATAATTTTGAGAACTTTTTTTTAAAGTTATATTTTGTTTATCTTCTTAAAAAAATACCTCTCATTGATTTTTTCTATTGTCTTTTTAGTCTCTATTTCTCCTCTTTTTATTTCCTTTCTTCTCCTAATTTTGGGCTTAATCTGTTATTCTTTTCATAGTTCCTTGAAGTGTGAAATTAGGTTGCTTAGATCTTTCTATTTTTCCTGTAGGCATTTATCACTGTATGACAAACTACCTTTGCTGAATCCCATAAATTTTGGTATATTATATGTCCATTTTCAAAGCTTTCTATTTTGTTCCATTGGTAAATTTGTCTGTTTTTACCAATAACATACTGTTTTAATTACTATGGCTTTGTAGTATACTGTTGACTATTGAACAACATGAGTTTGAAATGTGTAGGCCCACATATATGTGGATTTTTTCCAATAAATATATATTACAGTATTACATGATCCACAGTTGGTTGACTCTGCAGATGTAGAGCCATGGGTACAGAGGGCCAATTATATAGTTGTATGTTGTTTTTTGACTGCCCAATGGAGTTGTTGTCACTAACCCCCATGTTGTTCAAAGGTCAGCTGTAGTTCATAATTAGGAAGTGTGATCTCTCTGGCTTTGTTCATCTTCCTCTGGATTGCTTTGGCTCTTCAGAGTCTTTTGTGGTCCTATACAAGTTTTAGATTGTTTTTCTATTTCTGTGAGAAATGCTGTTGGAATTTTTATAGAGGTTGTATTAAATCTATAGATGGCTTTGGGTAGTTTGGACATTTTAACAATACTAATTCTTCAGAACCTTGAACAGGATTAACTTTCCATTTGTTGGTGTCTTCTTCATTTTCTTTCATTATAGTCTTGTAGTTTGCATTGTATGCATCTTTTACTTCCTTGGTTAAATTTATTCCTAAGTATTTTGTGTTTTGATGTTATTGTGAATGTGATAGTTCTATTTTCTTCAAGTGTTTCATTTTAGTGTATAGAAATGCCACTGATTTCTGATGTTGATTTTATATCCTGCAATGTTATTGAATTCATTGATTAATTTCAGCAGGGTTTTTTTGTTGAGTCTTCAGGATTTTCTATATATAAGATCATATCATTTGCAAATAATGGCAGTTTTACTTCTTTCTGATTTGGATCCTGTATTACAAACTTCAAAGTTGCTAAGAAACTATGTCTTAATTTTTCCTACCACAAAAAAGAAATGATGATTATGTGACAGAGGCGTTAGCTTAAAGTATAGTGGTAATCGTATTGCAGTATATGAATGTATAAATCAGCATTCTGTACACCTTAAGCTTACACATAGTTATTACACTTCATTTAAAAAAAAACAGAAATCAATGGAACCAGTCCAGTATAGGTCTACACTTGCATAGTCAATTAATTTTTATTGTTTGAGGCTGTTTCTAAGAAATTCAGTAGGCAAAAACTTTTTTTAACAAATTATATTGGAATAGCTGGATAATTTATAGTGAACAAATGTACCAGAAACCATATCTCACAAGGTACATGAATACTAACTTATTTTAGACATTAATCATAATTTTAAATGTAAGATCTATAAAACTTCTGAAATAAAACATAGGAAAGTTATTTGTGACTAGATAGGAAACATACAATGATATGATGATAAATTGAAATCTTTTTTTAATTAAAATATCTTGACATACATTACTAGTTTTAGATATACAACATAATGAATTGATATATGCATTTACTGAGAAATGATCACCACAGTAAGTCTAGTTAAAATCCATCGCCACACATAGTTACAAATTTTTGTCCTGGTGGTAGAACTTTTAAGATCTACTCTCTTAGCAACATTCAAATGTACATAATGTTATTATTAACTACAGGCACCATTCTGTACATTATATCTCTAGGATTTAAGTTTATAACTGGAAATTTGTGCCTTGTGACCTTCATTCATTTTTCTCCCCCTTCTGTCTATTCTCTGTATCTGTAAGTTAATTGTGTGTGTGTTTTAGATTTCACTTATAAGTGAGATTATACAGTATTTGTATTTCTCTTGTTGTCTTATCTCATTTAGCATAATGCATTCCCCATCCATCTATGTTGTTGCAAATGGCAGAATTTTCTTCTTTGAATAAAATTAAATGAATATAGAATGAAATAAATAATATTTTATTGTGTTTGTGTATGTATGTGTATATATATACACACACATATATATTATATATATACAGATGTAAATAAATATATACATATATATACACACTATATTTTTTTGGTCCATTCATTTATCCATGGACACAGATTGTTTTCATGTGTTGGCTATTGTAAATAATGCTGCAGTGAACACTGGGGTGCAGATATCTCTTTGAGTTAGAGTTTCTGTTTCCTTTGGATAAAATCTCAGAAGTAGAATTGTTGTAACATATGGTAGTTCTATTTTTAATCTATTTTGTAAAGATCCTCCATGTGATTTTTTCCTTAGTGTTTGCACCAATTTACATTCCCATTAGCAGTGTACAAGAATTCCCTTTTCATAAGAAACAACCAAAGAACCCAATTCAAAAATGGGCAAAATACCTAAACAAGTAATTCTCCAAGGAAGACATACAAATGATCAATAGGCACATGAAAAAATGCTCAGTATCACTAATTATCAGAGAAGTGCAAATCAAAACTACAATGAGATATCATTTCACATCAGTCAGAATGGCCATCATTAAAAATCCACAAATGACAAATGTTGGAGAGGCTGTGGAGAAAGGGAAACCCTCCCACACTGCTGGGGGGAATGCACTTTGGTGCAGCCACCATGGAAAACAGTATGGAGATTCTTCAAAAGACTATGAATAGACTTACTGTATGACCTAGGAATCCCGCTCCTGGGCATATATCCAGAAGGAACCCTACTTCAGGATGACACCTGCACCGCAATGTTCATAGCAGCACTATTTACAATAGCCAAGGCATGGAGACAGCCTAAATGTCCATCAACGGATGACTGGATAAAGAAGAAGTGGTATATTTACACAATGGAATACTACTCAGCCATAAAAACTGACAACATAATGCCATTTGCAGCAACATGAATGCTCCTAGAGAATGTCATTCTAAGTGAAGTAAGCCAGAAAGAGAAAGAAAAATACCATATGAGATCGCTCATATGAGGAATCTAAAAAAAAAAAAAAAAAAAAAAAACATGAATACAAAACAGAAACAGACTCATAGACATAGGATACAAACTTGTGGTTGCCAAGGGGGTGGGGGGTGGGAAGGGACAGACTGGGATTTTAAAATGCACAATAAATAAACAAGATTATACTGTATACCACAGGGAAATATATATAAGATCTTGTGGTAGCTCATAGTGGAAAATAAATGTGACAATGAATATATATATATGTTCATGTATAGCTGAAAAATCGTGCTCTACACTGGAATTTGGCACAACATTGTAAAATGATTATAAATCAATAAAAAATGTTAAAAAAAAAAAAAAAAGAATTCCCTTTCTCCACATCCTTACCAACACTTTCTGTTATCTTTTTGATAATAGCCATTAGATGGGAGGTGATAGTCCATTGTGGTTTTGGTTTGCATTTCCCTGATGGTTAGTAATGGTGAGAACCTTTTAATATACCTGTTGGCCATTATATGTCTTTTAAATTATAATCTCAAAAGAAACAATTAAGAAAATGCAATCTACAAAGAATTTGTATCATGTATTAATAATAACTCTTCTAACCCCATAATAAATGACAAATAATCCATTAAAATAAGACAAATACTTAGAACAAAAATATACTAATTAAGTTATTTAAATGGCCAATAAGCATATGAAAAGTTGCATAACATCATTAATCATTAGGGTGGTCAAATTTAAGCCACAAGGTGTCACTTCACATACATTTAAATACTGAACCATACCATGTAGAAGGATGTGTAGCAACTGGATCTCTCATGAATTGCTAGTGGAATTGTGTAACATCAGGACCACTTAGGAAAGGCACTTGGCAACGTCTTAAAAACTGAAGCATATTCTATATAAAATATGTGGAGAAATAGTAAAGTGAGAATAAAGAATGGTTTCTTTTCATCGGAAGTGAGGAAGTTCTCATAAAGTCAGTCATCTGAGAATTTTCTTTCTCTGAAGACTAAATTCTTCATTATAAAATGTTTTTTTTTAATACTGAGCAAATATTTATTAAATGTGTACTGTAGGAGACACTACTCTACTCATAATCTCATTTAATTCTTATACTCTCTCTAAGAATTAGTTATTATGTCACTCTTTAAAGCAAATGGAAATCTGATTTCAGGGTCAAATAAGAGGGTCAAAAAAATAGTCCAGAGTTGGCAAGTGGTTGATTACAACACCAGTCATGATTCTACCACCTCCTAGGCCATGTGCAATTCAATGTTGTAAAAGAATGTGGTCTTCCATTTTGACCCACAGAAGCTCTCTATGTTTCATGTCAGCTAGCTGGTTCTTGCTTATAAGAGGAAAGGAACCAGAATCAAACTTTTATGAAGTGACTTGGAGATGTGAATTTAAAGTCTGTGACACATTTTTTCAATGCTTTAACAATGAGGAAGGTTTATATCATATTATTTGTGAATCATAATACAGGATTTTTTCCACAATGAACCAACCTAGAGTTTCCTTCCAAATTCCAGCTCAAATATTACTGACTTCTCTTTAACCATTAGCATAAAAAGTAGAGGCTAAGTCATACTAAATTATTGAGTACCTACTGTGAATTCCTCACCAGAATATAGCCTAATCATCACTCTAGCTTTTATTCATTCTGTATAGCACTCTGCACTCTTGGGTATGCCTAATATATGTTAAAGAATAAAAATAATAAACACGGAAGAAGAGCAATTCATGCTTTGTTGTATCTTCTCTCTGAAGTGTTTATTAATAAACCATTAAAAGCAAGGTACAGGGCACAGTTCATTTTAATGCTCTTATAAATACAGATTTTCTCTTTAATTTTTTAAAACAACATTTTAACTTTCAGATACCAGTGTCTTACCAATATGAAAAATATCCCAAATAGAAGAGCAGATGCATTAAATAAATGTAATGTTTTTAAAATTCTGAGTCTGTTTACATAGTGCTTTCCATTTTTTCTAAGTTCTGATGAAAATTTAAATTTTATAGGTTTTTAAGGTGTTTTTATTGTTTTTGTTATATTTATTATTATTATTATCATTATTGATTACCCCTACGTCAGAGTGTGGAGTCTTAAAAAGGGGAGATTCATCCTTATCTAACATTTTTCTTACCAAAAGAAGCTCAGCAATAGTATAGAAAATTCAAAACAATACACAGTTAAAAATGGAAAGCTTCATTTGTAGATCAACCATTTCCATAAATATGCATGTAGTATTAAACATAATGATGATCTCTTCTTTGACTATTTAGGCAAGGACCTGTAATGAAAGGTCTTGCTGTAGCCCACACAACCAAGCAGTACCATGAAGAAGCCTCTTGGAATGTAATACATTCCTCTAAGTTCCATTTAGTTTTCCTAGAATGTTTAGACATGTGTGGTTGAAGAAATCCAAGTCAGACAAAATAATAGAAAACAAACAACCAAGAATAACAGAGTTACTGATGTTAAGTAAATGCTAGCATCCACTGAAATAAGTCAAAATATATGGGATTCAAATTCTGGCTTTGTCACTCACTAGCTGCTGGACGCTGGGTAGTTACGTTAACCTCTCTGAACTGCTCTTTCGCTGTCCAAAACAGACGAGCAATTTGAAACCGATGACAAGGGCTGTTTAGAGAATTAAATAAGGTGATATTTTAAAACATCTATGAAAGCATCAGAATATCATAAGGCAAAAGGCATTTAATGTGAAATTGAATTAAGTATTTAATTCAGTGTTTCTGTCATTCATTTTCTGTTTACTTATGTGAACTGCTCTGCTGTAACAGGATCTGGTTTTTCTTTGCATAAGAATTCTTTCATCTACGTGTCTACACATGTCCCGTTCACTACCCTTTGAGTAACTTCTCCTCCTTTCTTTACCTATTTCAATCTCAACCTTTTGGCAAAAGTGTACCTCAGTATATACTCCTGCACAAACCCATCGAAGTCCATGGAAACCCATAGTGGTGTATCTGTTTTCTAAATTAATAGCACTTATTTGAGCCCCTTCATTTAACTCTTACAAGATATAGCCATGCCTTTTTCTTCTAAATAGTTAACCCTTACAGACATGACTCCAGTTAGACCTAAAATAGTAATTTATCATATGAAATGTGTTATTGGCCAACTCTAGTATATCATCTTCTCATATGATTTTGTCCCATGATCACTAATGAATAGGTAGTGGACCACATGGCACTAGGCTCTGACACAAGCAATGAGGAAGGACTGGGGTAGAAGATAGTTCCAAGTGAGCCAATCAGGAATCCTTACATTCAAGTGGACCATATAAAGTAATCTTGAGAGGAAAAGAATGAAATGACATACAAAAATAACAAAAGAAAAAATTAAAACTGCCATCAAGAGGAAGAATGGGGGAAAGGGAGGGATTACTGTTTTGGGGAAGTGTTCTGTGCAATCCTTATTCGTACATTCAATATACTCTCCCATATGCTTTCAACATACCCCTCCGATATTGCTCACTTAGTTTAATTGCCCAGAGCCAAATAACGCATATCTAAGACACTTATGAAATGCATTCTTTAAGTAAACTAAGTGTGTAAATGCGTATCTCAGACAGCGTTCATTATTTTGTCAAAGAGTATCAAGGAAGAAAAGTAGTATCTGAGGTATGGCTGTCAATCATCATTTGTTCATTTATTCTTCCTTAGAATAATAGGTACATGCCCAAGTATGTTCCCAGCCTCCTTTGTCATCAGGTGTGACAAAAAGGTTAAGTGATAAAGTTTTGGGAGGTGGAATATGAACAGAAGCACTGAGTACCATTTCTCTGTCAGCACTTTAAACAGTGAACACCCTTTTCCTGCTCATCCCACTCCCAGAAGCTGATACATAGAGATGCCCAGGATACAGCTTCAGTCACAGAGACAAGTATGATTCCTCGGGGGTTGACAGAGAAGTCAGATGGAAGGAACCCAAAGCCTAAATGATGTGAGGGACGGAGCCATCCAGACTCGGAAGGCTCACTTCGCTCTTTTAGATCTTACTGTCTTGTTCATAGGCAGCCAAGTTGTCCTCTACTAATACAAAAATCATGGTGTTACTGCCATGGAAATATGATGGTTTTCATAAATTCACAGCATTCCTTCTAAAAAGTCTATCATAGTAGGAGGCAACATGCAAGATGTAGAGGGATTGATGCTGGAGACATGCGCCATGATGGAACAAAGCCCCAATAGTTGAGGGGCTGCCAAGGATCAGAACTTCCCCTCCCCCAGTTTCCTGCATATGTTACCAAGTTCTGTTACGCCAGCCTCACCCAGACGTTCTGATTGCTTCCTCTCCCCGGCTAAAGAGTTTATGAACAATTTCATAGACATTAACCCATTTGTTCCTCATATTAATCTCTTAAGTTGCTCTGAATACAGGATATGTTGGCTCTTCTCTATTCTTCCTTCCTCTGATCCATTCTTGACCTCTCTTTGTGTTCTGGAAGCCAAAGGGAAGCAATAGCAAGAGCTTGGTTCAGGGGAAAAAGGTAGCAGTCAGGATACTTTTTTTTTTCCAAGTCCATTCCTGCTTAGCCATTGTATCTCTTAGATGCATCGTTCCTTAAAAACAGCTTCTGCTTCATGACCCAAATTTATCATTCCATTTTCACTGGTCTCTAACTATATCATTTGTCTCCCTTGTCCCTTCAGTCATAGTGATGGTAACAGCTTTGCTCTGTGGTTGTTTTTTTGTGCCTCACAATCTCATTTTTGTGTTTTTCTTTTAACCCTAAATATACCTCTGCAAATAGCCCCTTTGCTAATGTCACTTTAGCTGAATCTTCTGTTTCTAGCTGCTATAATATATTGCTCCCATTTTACAGATGAGAAAACATAAGCGCAGAAAGATCCACATCCCAAGTTTACTTAATAAATGATGTAATAAGGTTTAGAAACCAGGCAGTGTGAGGTAGTGTGTGTGTGTGAACCTGAATGCTAGGCAACAGTGCATGTATCAGTGCATGGAGATGGCATAAATTGCTCAGAAAGACCTTAGAAATGAAATAAATATATGACATTCTGAGAGTTAAACTTTAAATCATCACCAAGTGAGTCAGAAAAAGAGTTTGGAACATTTTAAATGACCAGATACAATGTTCTGATTTTAACTGGAAACTAATATAAACAATCTTTTAAAAATACCAAAAAAAAAAAAAAATCTAAAGTAGGATGTGTACTCTACCTAGGAGAAAAGAAAAGGAAGTTAAATAAAGGAAATGATGACAGTGTCCACTCCTGCTTGTTCAGAGTATTTTAAAATGTAGCCCCATTGTTAAGGTCATTCCAGATGTGTAGGTCAAAAGAGGCTACCCTTATTCTGGTGCCACTAAACATTTAATACACCGCATAAAACCTTTTATCCTTATTATATGCTCATCCAACAGCTTTATGGTTCTGATTTGTGTTTGTTATCCTGTGTATAGGAGAGGAATGTACTAGTTTGTGCATACTAAATGCATGCTATTCCTGTAGACGTATTTGCATTTTAAAGTGCAAATAATATTCTGAATGATACGTCAGTCCTCTGAGTTGGTTAACGGTTATTTGGCCCTGCAGGGTGGAGCTGCTTTCAAGGAACTAAGGGAATTTTATTTTTAAACCTGTAAGACAGAATGACAATTATTTCATTTGAGAGAACAAATCTGTTTTTCAGTTTGAAGGGAAGGAGTAATAGAAAGGCAGTTTTCTCAACAATTAGCTAAGAATCACGTAAAAATAAGAAATACTTCTTAGGAAATATCAGTTATCAGCACCATCTCAAAAAAGCACTTGCGGTGCAACTATCTGTTTACCAGTGTCTTCTAGTCACTTAAGTTAACAAACAGTTCTCAAAGGATTCAGACTTTATAGCCTACCATAGAATTTGTCATAAAAAATATACACAAACAAACAAACATGAGTATTGAAACCAGCTTGACAGTAATATTTCTCAGGGTGAAATCGTAAATAGTCATTCTGTTCTATAACCAAGTCTCTTGTGAGTTTTATTTTATCAAATCATCCCTGAGGGAGCTGACTTGATCCACGTTTTTCCTAGTCCTAAAAAGCTGAAATCCAGATCTTCTTGGACCCAATAAGGCATAGATTCCCAGAGAGAATCAATGCAGCTACTTCAGTTCACATGACTCTGATGCCAGGGACTTGCAAGTAGTTCTTAAGAGCCCAGACTCTGTAAATCAGACCAACCTGGGTTTGACTTTGAGTCTTGTCACTTCCCCCCTGTGTGATACTGGGGATGTCTTAGTATGTAAAAGGGGGATGCTAATGTCTGTACATAAGGGTTGTGTTAAAGGTGAGATAAAATGGTATGAACCTGACTTGTGAACCACACATAGGAGCTATTATTATTATGGCCACTAGAACTCTGATAAACACAATTTAAGCCTGTCTTTGATTCTCAGAAGTTACCTCAGAATCTTGTAGAGTCTTGAGTTAGCACTGCAGATACTAATCATTATTTTACTACAGATGAGTAGATGAACTGCATGGAGAGCTACATTCATAAATACTAGGAAAAGCAGCTTTTACAAGATAGATTTCCATGCCTTTATGAAATCTAGACTGGTGAGATAATTGTTACTAATATATTTTAATCACCAGATAATGGACAGATACTCAAATTAAATGCATAGTTCAAAAATATTTCAATTTGAAAGTAGGTCTAAGATCTGAGTCAGGAAAATTTCTTAAAACGATAGCAGACATATTTGAGCTATTTTGATTGCAAAGAGTTAGATTTTAGTAGGAGATTTGTAAGAAGACATTTTCTTATTGAAAGAATATGTTGTTGTTATTAGATACTAAATTACATCTAGATATGGGTGCAGAGATGAATATGAGAAAAAGTATCTATTTTTAAGGAGCTTACATTGAAGTACATTTAATCTGTAACATTGGTTATTTCCTTGAATTACTATGGATAAGTTATGCATAATTACTCATATAAAATTAAATGGGGAAAGCCAATTTTAAACAAGTAGAGATTTAATTACAAGGGCAGTGATATATTTATTTATCAATGTACTTATGTTTCTATTCTAACCTATTATAATAATGCAAGAAAATCACATAAATAACTCTGCTAAAATTATTTACTAGAGGTGGATGTGAATTGCACAGGAAGTGTGCTCGTGATAAGTGAGGGAAGGAGGACAAAAAAGATTGCATGTGAGGTAAAACGCTCGGCCTAGAGAACGCATGGCCTATTTGAAGGATTGAAAGATATATTGGACACAAAATAACAGTGCGTAACCTGAATCTGGGGACATGGGTGGGGTTGATCATAGGTACTATAATGAAGAATAGGCTCAATGAGACAAGACTTGCTGTGGGAAGGCAAGGTCATGGTCTAGGCAGGCTTCTGATGATGGCCTGATGCAATGTGTTAAAGAACTTATATGAATGAATTTGAGAATACAGAAAGGGGACAGATTTGAGGAATAAAATATTTTTCATTGGAAACCATGTTTATTAATGCTTCTGACTTACAGATGAGATTTTTTATAACATTTTTTATTGATTTATAATCATTTTACAATGTTGTGTCAAATTCCAGTGTTCAGCACAATTTTTTCAGTTATTCATGGACATATACACACTCATTGTCACATTTTTTTCTCTGTGAGTTATCATAACATTTTGTGTATATTTCCCTGTGCTATACAGTGTAGTCTATTCTACAATTTTGAAATCCCAGTCTATCCCTTCCCACCCTCCACCCCCCTGGTAACCACAAGTCTGTATTCTGTCTGTGAGTCTATTTCTGTCCTGTATTTATGCTTTGTTTTTGTTTGTTTGTTTTTGTTTTTGTTTTTTAGATTCCACATATGAGCGATCTCATATGGTATTTTTCTTTCTCTTTCTGGCTTACTTCACTTAGAATGACATTCTCCAGGAGCATCCATGTTGCTGCAAATGGCATTATGTTGTCGGTTTTTATGGCTGAGTAGTATTCCATTGTATAAATATACCACTTCTTCTTTATCCAGTCACCTGTTGATGGACATTTAGGCTGTTTCCATGTTTTGGCTATTGTAAGTAGTGCTGCTATGAACATTGGGGTGCAGGTGTCATCCTTAAGTAGATTTCCTTCTGGATACAAGCCCAGGCGTGGGATTCCTGGGTCATAAGGTAAGTCTATTCCTAGTCTTTTGAGTAATCTCCACACTGTTTTCCATAGTGGCTGCACCAAACTGCATTCCCCCCAGCAGTGTAGGAGGGTTCCCCTTTCTCCACAGCCTCTCCAGCATTTGTCATTTGTGGATTTTTGAATGACGGCCATTCTGACTGGTGTGAGGTGATACCTCATTGTAGTTTTGATTTGCATTTCTCTGATAATTAGTGATATTGAGCCCAGCTCTCACTCACGTAAATTGTAAAAACAAAAATCAAAGACATTTATTTATTGATCTCTTGGGAAACACCAAGTCTTTAGAGCACATCGTTGAGTTGGTATATTTGAAAATACTACAAAAAAAAGGAAAAGAGAATCCTGAAAATGTAGGAAAGAGTGCCACCAAAAATCATCCTTTGCAGGAACCAGAGGAAGAGCACATAGAAGCATTTGGCATCTTTAGTAGAATTTAAGAAGACAGTGGCTCTATGTAACAGGCTAGGAACCATTCTAAGAGGACAGTCATGGGAGAAACTGGAGGATGGATGAAGACATGTCAGTTGCATTTCCCTCTAAGACTAAAGTAAAGTTGACAGTGGGAAAAAATGAAAATGGGAATTGATGGTGCCAAACACTGAATTGGAAATATGTCTCAGTGACTTACAGATTTGATGAAAAATCTATATTTGTTTATTAAATTATAAGTATGACTGGAAGTGCAATAAACCATAGTGCCCCTATATTCTTGCAAAGAGAGAAATCCCAGTATGACCTTCACAACCAGCCTCCAACTAAAGTAGAGCTTTATTCTGGTAATCAGCACCATCTTACTTTTCCTATTGTAAGAAAGACAAAAGCCTCTTCAGTTATCCAATATTTTAACAGTCCATATAAATTACTTGATTATATGTCTTATAAATGTTAACATATGTCTTGAATTGGACTTAATCTTCAAACCTACCAGACAGGCTATCACAGATTTTGAATGTTTCCAAATGCTAGTAATTGACATTTTATAGAACTTACCAAGTCTTTTACTACAAGGGAGGAAAACCGGTCCAGAGTAGTTCTCTAAAAATGAGTGCTCTGGTTCACTCACTCACAGTAAACCCTAAATGGCCACGGTCCAAACATCATCTGAGAAAAGTTAAGTTTGCCTGTAATGACACAGCTACATCAAACTATATGAATCTACCTTTAAAGTGATTGACCACTGAAGAGATCAATGAGTTTAGTCAATAATTAAGTGTTTAAATCACATACCCACAGATACAATATACATTGATATGGGTATACACATGGTAACTAAATGTGTTTAGAGAAAATTCTCAGAAATGATCACAAGATTATCTGAACTGAAAACCCCCAGCAGTCCCTGAATTATTAGAAATCACAAGAAAATGTGTTTAAGATCTTTTTAAAGTAATTCATAGTATCTTTGAAGTAAAAATCTGCTATTGAAATTCAGATGAATAATCATCTATGGCCTCGACTCACATGGTGTTCAGCAGAGTGCCATGACAGCCATAAAGTCTCCTAATTAGTTACATGTGAGACCAGTCTCTCCATTTTCTTACTTCAGGACCTGAATGCTCCAAACTGCTTGGAACATAGATGACCTGAAATAAAGAGAGAGAGACAAAGAGAGACAGACAGAGAATATAGCATCAAGAGCACATCTTCTAACATACGTAGTGAAGAAGAGCATATGAAGGACATTTCAAATCCCCCATACCACCATTTCTCCACCACCATACCTTCTTCCTTTGAGCAACTAACTTGGATCAATTTGGACTTTCAGGTCCTATGATGCTTCCTTCCATGTTGCTAAATATTTTGAAATCTTAGACATTAACTCTTTTCTTCCTAATTCAAAAGAAGTTAACTTTTACTTCTTTGTTCTTCAGTCATCTCTCTTTCATCACGATTCTAATAGTTATTCTTTTGAGCCATTCTTTGGACTATAATTTTCATGTGAGATGATATTCTTAAAGTATCCACTTTTCACAGGGACAAGGCAGCATCTTTGAGCTGACTGTCTACTCCCTCACCTAAACCGTGGGAACAAAAACAAGTCCCCAGTGATTTATTCCATGAGTAAGATGGAGGCAGGGATTTCCAGAAAATTCCCAGTTAAGATGTAAGTGACCAGGAAGAGAGGGCCCTCCAAATCTCTGAGAATTCTGCCAGTAGCTGTGGTGGTGCGGCAGGTACCACGAGGGGCCAGGCAGGGCTCAAGTATTCCTAGAGAGCCCAGCATGGATAGGACTCCCACCCCCTCAGGGTGGGAGCCCCCCAACCTGTCCCCAGGAGAAGCTGATGTAATCATCTCTGAGGCCAGCAAGTAGCAAAGGAGTTCCTGAAAATGGCTAAAGGGAAGAAGTGTGATAAGGTGCAGAAAAACACGTGAGAACATTGTGTTAAAGAAACTGCATGTCATGTGAGCAACAGAAGAAGTTCTTGCTCTGTTTAAACTTCTCCCCTTCTCCTCCAGAGGGTCCGGGAAAGTCCCAAACATGTCAATTGAATTATTTAAATAAGAATACAGATTTAAAACACATCCATGATCACAGAAGGATATTTTTTAAAGATTAAAAATAAATTTGGAGAATTTCAGCAAGAAGAAAAAAAAAACCAACAGAAAAGAGCCAAACCAAAGCAGAAAATATAACATACCAAGTTTAATTTAAATATGTATGTGTTGAAACTGTGAAAGAATAACAGGAAACTAACACAAAGGAATTCAGAGAAGAACTCAGACACCCAGAATGTCCATTTTTTAACATACACTTTGTTTATGTGACAAAGGTATTTTCAGTAAATAGTAATAAAAATAATGCTCAGAAAAGAAATTCAAGCAGAATTTTTGAAGTTCACATGATCATGCTAGTAAAAAATAAAAATATAAAATATTAAAAGTAATGAATTAGTTCTAAAATACAGTAATGAATTTATCTTGATTAAAAAGTAAAAAACATATATTTTGATCTATCACAGTATCGTGACATAATTCCTGTTTTCAGGATTTAACTTCTGTAAATTTTTCAATGATCTTCACATATTCATGTTTATTAGAAAATATAGTTTACATGTTATTCCATCTTCACTCATAGTTTATCAAAGAACAATTTGAAATAATTTTTACTATTGAATTTTTGATGTAAAGCAACAGATAAGCAAGTAAATAGGAAAATAATATATAAATGAGTTTGGTAGAAATCGTTTAAATTTCCATTTCATAATAAATTCTAGAAATTGCTAGCAATAGTCATGTCTTGGTCTCAGTTGCTGTCTTTGCTTCTTCTGGATTGATTCTCTTGGTTTTTATATATCCTCATAGTCCAACATATTCTATTGTAATATCTCAAAGATTTAAAAAAAATTTTTTTGAAACTGTTCTTTCTCTGGGAAAAAAAAGGCCAGAGGGAATGACTAAATGATAGTAAATGTTGAGATCACTTGATTTGTTGCTTTAAAATGAATATCTACTTCTGGAAGTTTACGACAAGCTTCTTTCCTAGATTCTCTGGTATCCTTATTGGAAATTTGACTCTTCCTTTGTATATGTAAATGTCACTTTCTCTGTGATGTGGTTATTGTTACTGAAAAATTAATGGTCTTCTACACAATTTCTGCTTTTCAGTCTTCAAGGAGCAACTTTAAAACTTGACATTTTACTTTAAAAGACTCATTTGACTCCTTGCAAATGTTATAAAACTCTATCCCAGGAGAAAATAGTAACTCAGAAAAGCAAAATGACATATAGCAAATAGAAAAATCGGAGCAGATTCTTTCATATCCTTATATTCTTCTGGGTAACGCAGGACTTCAGAGGTTGAGATGAACTTCCCCAGATTTCTCTCTACTGCATTCACAGCTTGACAGTGAGCAACACATCAGCTTTTATGGGGAAGTCTTTTTCCTTTGACACCAGTCATCCACAACACGCTCACACTGCAGAACAGAACTGGACTATTTCATGTTGTGCATCTTTGGCTTCACGATCGCTGCACTCATTGCTCACCTCGGTTTGTTGTTTACAGAAAAGGGTATGTGGTACCACCGAGATTAGAGACACAGACTGAATCAGATGACAGTGGAATAATTTTGAAATATTACAGGGTTACTCTCAAAAGGATCGCATGTAGCTGAGCCTGCACATTTCCAGGCTAGCTGTATAACAGAGTAACTTCCAAGTATAAAACATTTACTAAAGATGAGTAATATATTTGCTGCTGTGAAGCATGTTTACCTGTGTGCAGTGAAAACAATACGGTAATTGGTTAGAAAGTTAGAAAAACAAAAGATATGGGATAATTAAACTTTTGCTAGCAATATTGAAATTGCTGGCACCTCCTGATAACAAAAGGTAGACTAAGTGTTAGTAAAGTAAATGTTGTTGTTGATTTAAAATCCTCAAAAGAGCATCCCTTTATTGCCTACACCCAGATTTGACTACTTCTACCACACTGCCCTTGGAATTTGAACGAGTGGAATAGATTCTAGGACATAAAAGAACATAGAGAAATTTTAAACTTCACTTGGTATATTTGTTGTTTGTAATGATGTAAGTATTTTTATTTTAAAAGTGTTTTTATGAGGGAGAATAAAGCAATTATCTTAATTATGTTATGAATAAGTAGATTCAATGTAAAAGAGATGCAATTATAAAATCAAGTAGATTAAGTGAAAATACCATAATGTTAAAATTAAACAGAAAACATTATGAAATATTGAACTCTGTGTACTAAACATATATACTCTTACAGGAATGTCTGCTCAGTGACAGTAAACACTGCTAGCCATACCATATTTAAGTCTTTATGAGAGTTGTCCTCTAAATGGAAGCTGGACTTCTTAGAAATGCCTGATTTGATTCCAGATCCTGATACAAGCCTGAATAGCAGAAAGAGGGAAGCATTAAAAAGTAATATGATCATGAAAAAAAGTCACAGATATCAGCTTGAATTCATGCCTACTAACCAAAATTATGACAGTGTCAACAGTAGAAAAGAAATAATATTTCAATAATTTCAACCCATGTAATCAATGAAAATAAAGGAGTACGAAGTATATTTATCTAAGAAAGCAAGCCAGAAGAAAATTCTTTGTAAGCATTGGGGGGCTCAATTGAACCCATTACTTTTTGAAATTTGAAAGACAAACACATACCAAGCTTTTTCTGACAGAAGAAAGTGATCCAAGTTTACTCTAAAATAATCAATTCAAATAGAACGTTACTTTTTTTTGCCACCAGTTGGTTGGACTTATTTAGGCAAAGGTTACCAGGTGGTGTTAAGAGCATTAGACAGACGGTTAAAGGAAAGAGACGTTCACATGATACCAAAATAATGCTATATAAATTGTAGAAATTCTTTTCAGTCATAAATTACAAAATAAAACTAATGAAGGGATTAGAATCTCATAATTACAATACAATGACCTGTTTCAGCATCATTAACAAATGGTCAGCCAATCGTGTCTCATGCCATGATGCAGTTTGAACTATAAAACAGCCCTAATTGCACACTAAGACTTATAAGACATTTGAGCCATATTTAATATATGGACACATCAAACTTTTACAAAAATTTCTAGTATACATGAGAAGAAGGAAATACAGATAAAGCTGTATCCCACCATAATATTTTCTTCTGTAACATTCATCACACTTTAAAGTTATCTCTCTCCAGTTTTCTTCAGTAGATGACCCAATTCATGATAAGCAGTTATGTGTTTGTTGTATTCAGTTTCTGACCTCCAGAAATCACAAGTCTAGCCTATAGTAAATTCTCAACACTTAGCGATGACGTGGATAAAATCCTTAACCTATATACATGCTTTTCATGTTTGAGAGAGAAATGTGCAAAACAAGTATTCTCATAAAGGAAATTCTTCATAGGAGTAATCCTTTACAAGGGATGGATGGATGATACCAAGTTCAAGTGCAAAAAGCATAATCTTAATTTGAATATTGTAACCTCTGCTTATTTTGTCTGCAAGCAAATCACTCATCATTACTCACTGGCAAACAGATAATAATGATACTTTATTTCACAAGATTTTGGGAACATCACAGGCCAAATACAATGTCTGGCTTATCTGTCAGGCACATTCTAACTCTTATTCACTCAACCATACCTGCAAAGCTCTAGAATTTTGAAGCAAGTTCTCTCAGAATTTACAACCATACTAAACAAAAATGTGGATTATCCACAAGCTATCTCCATCTGTGGATGATCTCAATTTAATCTACTATTACAACCAGTGATAGATTTTATGTTTGGCCAACATTCTAGTTAAAATTATCATCAAGTTGTGATGATAAGAGTAAGTCACTTGGAAAAGTGCAGCCTGACCATAGTCAGAAAACTATGCACACAAATTTAAATATTTATAGTTAGAAATTAAAAGATACAAACTAAGCATTCATTTCAGCAAAATATAAAAATTAACAAATAAATGGAAAGAAAGATATGAGCAGATGAGAAAAAAATGCTGACAGTGTTAAAATAAAGAACTAACTTTTAGAAGCAAAAACATAAGTTCTGTGGTGAACAGGATCAACAAAACACAAGCACATCGCTTATTAGCCAATCAAAGGAAGAGCAGAGCTGGCAACATTTGCAAATCATATAATTCATCTATGTAGAAAAACAGAATCAAGAAAAGCACTTTATAACTAATAATATAGTTTACACATGCTGAAAAATCACTTGGTATTTTGAATATCAGTAATAAACAGCTAGAAATTTGCATTTAACAGAAACTGAGGGATGTCTGCAAGTTGGTGGAATAAGATGTCTCCAGGCCTTAAACCCCTACAAAAGCAATGGCTTGGCAGTCATTCATGGACAAAGACTCCAGGGTACTTCACAAATGAGAGATAAAAACTTAACCAGACATAGAATTGAGGGATTTCCTGGCCACTAAACCCGCCTTATAAGAAGTGCTAAAAGGAGTTCTTCAAGTTGAAACAAAAAGTATACAGAAGCACAGAATCTTATCAAAAGTATAAATCCACTGCTAACGTAAATACATTAAAGACAGAATATTATCATTCATAATAGTGGCATAAAATCACTTTTAACACTAGCATATAAGTTAAAAGACAGAAGCAGTAAGAATAACTATAATCACAGAATTTGTTGATGGAAACACAATATAGAAGTAAAATCTGTCATCAGTTACATAAAATATGTACAGGGAGGTGCAAAGTATAGAGTCTGCATATTACCAAATTTATCAGTTTAAAAGAGGTTGCAATAACTATGAAGTGTTCAATGTAAATCCCTGGTAACTACAAAAACAAATACATTAAATACACAAAAAAATAGAGAAATCAAAACTCATAACTACAAAATAAATCAAGCCACAAAGACAGCAGAGAACTATGAAACAAACACGTAACAGTGAACATATGGCAATAGTAAGTCCTTATCTATAAAAAATTAATTTAAATGTAAACGGACTTGAGAAGGGAGAAATAGGAATATGGTGATACTACCAAGAGATTTTTTTTTTAATCATGAATTGGTGTTGAATTTTATCACATGCTTTTTCTGCATTGTTTTATGCAATCATGTGAGTTTTGTTCTTCAGCATGCTAAAGATATGTACATTGAATTACATTTTTTGATTTTAAAATATTGAATGAAACTTGCTTCCCTGGAATTCATCCCCACTTGGCCATGGTGTATAATTATTTTCATGTATTGCTGAATTCTATTTGATAATATTTTATTAAGAAATGTTGCTTCTGTACTCATTAGGGACATTGGTCTATAATTTTATTTTTTTGCAAGTGCTTGAGATTTTGTATCAGGGAAATATTAATTTTGGACGATTAATTGGGGGTCGTTCCTGTATCTCATATTTTTCAGAAGAGATTGTGTAGAATTGGTGTTAATTCTTCTATATGTTTGGCAGAATTCTACAGCAAAACCATGTGGACCTTCAGATTTCTTCACTGGGCATTTTAAAAGCATGCGTTCAATGCCCTTAATTGTTATAAGTTATAAAACAATTCAAATTATCTATTTTGTACTCCATGAGTTGTGGTAGTTGGTGTTTTTTGAGGAATAGGTCTATTTCATGTAAATTTTCAAATTTGATGCATTTAGAGTTGTTCATAATATTCTCTTTTTACTCTTCAGATGTCTACAAAATGCAGGGTAATAGCTAATGTTTCATTCCTAACAATGATATTTTTGTCATTTTTTTTCTTTTTGTTAGTCTTGCCAGAGCTTTGTCAATTGTATTGATATTTTTCAAACAGCATTTTGTTTCTGTTGTTGTTGCAATAGTTTTCTCTGTTGCTTTTTTTTGTTTTTGATGTTGCTGACTTCTGCTCTTACCTCCATTATTTCCTTTCCTCTACTGTGTGGAAGTCCTTTTGTTCTTCATTTCCTAAATTCTCAATGTGGAAGCTATTCTGTTGAGTTCTTTCATATTTGTACTGATTCTCCGTCTAGTTGGTCTGTCAGTTGCTGAGAGAGAAGTGTTATACAGTCTTTAGCTGTAATGGTTGGTTGGTTTATTTCTCAGTTATTCATTTATTTGTTGGCACTTCCAAGTTGTCAGCTTCCTCAGGTCCAAGTCTAAGTTATATGTGGCAAAAACAGAACCTAAGGAACTCATTATTATTTTATTTCCTGGAACCTGTTGACCCAAGTCAATCTTCTTTTCTCCACCTTTCAGAGACTTCTTATGTTTGTCTTATATATTATGGACAAAATTGGAAAAAATATGTCTATGTCATCTTCCTGGAAGTGGTAGTCCATCATTTTATTTTTACTTTCCAGCTCTGATGTGCAATAATCCCATTAAAAAAAAAAAAGAACAACAACAAAAAAAAACACTTCCCTGTCATTTTAAAGTAGCACTTCTCAACTTGGGGACAAGTTAGAATTATGTGAAAATCTTAAAGCTTTGGTAATATCTTGATAATACCTCTAAATATTCTGCTTTATAGTTCTGAGTCATTGCCTGAATATTGAGATGTATAAAAGTTCTCCCTATAACTCAAATGGGAAAGAAAGGTGGAGGGTCATTATTTTAAATAATTTGTGAAGCATAGAAATGTTAATAACCTAACATGATCCAACCAGCTGAATCTCTCTCTTCCATAAGATTCTAGGTCAGGAGCTTGAACCCCCAGAATATCACTGCTCAGTGGCCTGAGCCACTAAGAGATGGGTACATGTTGGTATTACTGTATATCATTTTCCCTCCTAATTAAAAAAATATATATATTTTTATAAAAATCCGTACTAGAAACATCAGTAAGATGGTAGAGTGAGAAACTACTGACTTTCCCTGCTCCATGGACACACCAGATATACAGCTACTCGTAGATCACTACCTCTGTGAGAAAGCCGGAAACTAGTTTTGTGAATCCTAAACAGAGGGAAACTGAGAAAATACTCACATCAAAATGGGCAGGAAAAGCTTAGACACACTCAGGCCATAAATGCCACCCCAGGACAGTGCCTGACAGTCAGGAGGGCATCTCTAACCCTCAGCATCTCTGACACATCTAGCCCCTGACTTTAAAGACTGCCACCCAAGGGACCAGCTCCTGAATGCCTCGTCCTGAAGACCCAGTGGAGCTTGGCATTTATGAATCCCTAAGGACCATGGAAAACAAATAGGCTCTTTTTGAACAGTGATTTTTTTTCAAAGAATTCACAAAATTTCCAACAGTTTTATGAAAAGACGTTCAACATCATTAATCACCAGGGAAACATAAATCAAAAGCAAAATGGGGACTCTCCTCATACCTGTTAAGATGGCTATTATCAACAGGCAAGAGATAATAAATGTTGATAAGGGTATGGATCAAATGGAATCCTGATGTACTATTAACAGGAATGTAAGTTGGTACAACCATTATGGAAAAGAGTATGGAGGTTTCTCAAGAAACTGAAAATAGAATTACCATACGATCCAGCAGTTTCATTTCTGGGTGTTTATCCAAAGGAAGTGAAAATGCTGACTTGAAGATATATCTGTACCTCCACGTTCTTTGCAGCCTTATTCACAGTAGCCAAGATATAGTAACATCCTAATGTCCTTTGATGAATGAATGGGTAAACAAAATGGTATATATATTGGAATATTATTCAACTTTTAAAAAAGATGCAAATCCTGCCATTTCCAGCAACGTGGATGAACGGGAGGATATTATGCTAAGTGAAATAAGCTAGACACAGATAAATTTGCATAATCATACAGATGTGTGGAATATTAAAAAATTAAGTACAGTAAAGTCAAAATCACAGTAACAGATCAGAATAGTGATTACCAGAAGCTTGAGTATAGAATTAAGAAGAGATTTTAAAAAATAGTAAGAAAGAAAGAAAGAAAGTAGAATGGTGTTTGCCATGGCTGGGAGGAGGAAGTCATGGGAATTTATTTATTGTTTTGGAGTTACTGTTTTGCAAGATGAATATAGTTCTGAAGAAGGATGATGGAGATCCTGGTTAATAGTTGCACAACAATGCAGATATCCTCAATACCACTGAACTCTACACTTAAAAATGGTTCAGATAGTAAGTTGTATGTTTTACATATTATATCACAATAGTACATATAAATACACACATATTTCTTTATTATTATTTGATACTTAGTTTGGTAACTATGATTCTCTTAACATGTATCATAATTGAATTTAATTGGGGGAGTTAAATCAATAAATTTCTGACAATATGGGCTATTTAAAAATGTAAAATATCAATCAAATGAAAACTTCTGTGTTTCAGTCATCTCTCTCTTTCACATATCTGCTCAGTGGCTAAATAATCACTGCTCCTGACACTCCCATGCCTTTGGTTACCCAAAGGTCTTTTGAAGGTAAAATTTTAGCAGCGAGACTTTGATCCTATAATCAGGGGGGAAGTGTCACATAAATGTAATGCTCCTGGGCTCTGAGCTTTGGCATGTATAATGTAAATCAGCGGGTAATCTTTTCTCCTGAATTATGTTTTGCTGGTATTTGTGCAGAAAGAGGCAACACAGTGAATACCTTCCTCTTTACAGTGAATGCCTAGTCTACCTTTGTATAAGCTGTCCATATGGCTAAACTAAGTTTTTTCTCTTCCTTTCTAACTGGAGAACAATCAGTAACATTTATTAATCAGATCCTTATCAGTTAAGCTAAAGCTAATAATGTAACAGATAAACTTTGAAAGCAGTGCTTTACAAAGAAATTGAAGTTTATTTCTCCCCCAGTAAAGTTTCCATTTTTGACTCTGATTAAGGCAATCATTCAGGCACCTAACCTGACAAGAGATTTGCCACTTTCAACAAGGTTTCACTGCACCAGTTGAAAGGAGAGGAAAAAGTAGAGAATTATGCCAGAAATTTTGTTTAATGAGCTGAATTTAGGAGAGTGTACATTTCCTAAACACATCCCATTCCTTCAAAATCCTAATTACATGTCCACACCTAAGTAAAAGAAATGCATTAATTTGCAGCTAGCCAGTCTGTATCTTCCCTTGTCCTGTTACATATATTCTCTAATTTATATTTACAACAATCCGATAAAATTAAATTTTATAGATGAGAAAACTGAGGCTTTAAGAGATTTAGCAGATACTCTAAGGTCATCAAACAAGTAAATGGTAGTTAGAAATGGGAGCCCCAGATTTTCTAACTTTAAAACTCATACCATTGTGGATGCAAAATGAAACTTCATTTACTAAGCACTTAACCCCTAGAAAAATGAGAGCTGAAAGATGCTGTGCTCCTTTGTGTGTGTGTGTGATAGGGGAGCAGGGGCGGGGGCAAGAATTCATGTCATATTTTAAGGCCTTTTAGTTTAATCAGTCTGCTCAGGATTAAACATTGAGCTGAAGTGAAATGATATTGATAAGAGAGTGAAGGGAAGGAGAACAAATAAAATATATATCAGTAAAGAACTTCATTTCCATAGTACTCTCGGTGGAAAATGAGGCCAAGCCAAGATCTTACTGCTTTCACAGGAAAGGAAAGAAGTTATGTAGTCTGAACCTTAGCCGTCTTTTTAGAATTCTCATTTGCAAGGAAGGTCCTTACATTGCACATACTCCGTAACTTGCACAATGTCTTGATTAATGTGCGTATTGAAATTGTCAGAAGTGAAACATCATAACAATACCTTATAAAAGAATCCTTCTTCATGCATGGATAAATAGTTTGAGATCAGTGGTAGAAAGGAGGCTAGGTCACATTTTAGCAAAGACAACCATAACCTAATTCTCAACTAGTATTACGGCTAGCACAAATTCAAATGCCTCCTTGTGGCTCCTAGATTGAAGAAGACTAAAATTTTAAATATTTATTTAAAAGGGAAAAATGAATATGTGTCTGCCATTTTATTTTCTTTGACTCTTGTTATTCTTGAAGATGCTTTTACTCTCATATGAAATAAGTTTTTAAGAAAGATATGGAAAGCATGCATGTTACCACAGAGATGAGCTTGGCCATTATTCTCACTGTTCTCTTATCACTAATCTATTCAGTAAATAATGTTTCAAGGCACATTTTGACCCAGTTGTCTTAAGTCAAAGCCATGTCAAAGTTTTTAAAACTGACTATATTAAAAATAATTAAGTGCTCCAAAGTTCTAAACTGGCTTTGAAAGTGCTAATGTTTCAATGATCTATTTTGGAACTGGGGCTCTAATATACTTACAGATTTGTTAACCAGATATTTACTTAACTTCCCTGATTCCCAGGATGTTTGATTATTTTTAATAGTCTAATTGATAAATACAATTGAAAGGTTGACCAATTGCGTTAATCAAACAATTAAACTGGCTGGGGTACATACATATAATTTTTCCAAAAATATCAAGTGAGTATTATGTACTCTCATATATATGTTGCTAGGATTCATTTCAGACAGCAGTCATTTTAAACACAAGGAGCAGCACATTATTTCTCTATTATTTATTATGGTATTGTGAAATAATAGTAACTGTTAATTAAAATTATAGTTGAATGCAAATATATGGAAATCTTAGGAGAATTTAGAAAAAATATGTTTCCAAAATAAAAAATGCAATATGTATAGAATATTAACAATGAAAAAACTTAAAATTATCTAAGATAATTTTGATATTAACAATGATAAACCTATTAAAATTAGCAGAGATTTTCCCAAAGAGAATAAATGGGTACCAGCATTTCATCACTGATAGAAATTTAATAGTCTGACCTCCAAATATCAAATCTCATGCCCTTTGCATCAAGAAAAAAGTGAACCTCTGGGACATGTTGAAAACAGAATATTGCTTCATAATTAGTATCAAAAACCCCAAGCAATTGTTTAGGGTAATATAGTTGCTATCTCAATTGTACCAATAAAGTATCACTCCATTAATTTTTTTCACCTTTTGCATAAATAATAAATTTAGAATCACTTTTCTTGGAATATTCATTTTCATATTTCTAAGTTGCTTAACTTTCTAGGATTATGTGGCTTATAACTTCAATTTTAACTAATTTTGAATGACTCAGAACATTTCTTAGATACTATGAAAGTTGTCTAGCTATGGTCTTAAAACCAAGAGCAAAGTGAAAGTAGGATGAATTTTTTAAAGTTACATAAAACCAACAAAAACAAAGGAATACATGAAGGTGCCTACTATAGCAAAGACATAATTGTTGTGAGTCGAATTTCTCTCCAGCTTCAAAAATAGGAGTTACATGCTGCAGTGGGAAATTGACATCATTTTAAGACTAAAGAAGATGAAGTACATTTGCAACCAATAAAGTAAATATTTTTTAAAAAACACAGTAATACAATATTTGAAAATAACTGAATCACCAAACATAACTGCAAGGAAGCGACATGATTATTAATATGGCTTCGTGGTGAAAGTGGCAACTGCTGCATCAGGAAGAATGACAAACAACACGTCAGCCGTTTACTCTAAGCAAGTTGGCTAATTTATAGGAACACTGAGTAATAGCTGAGCCACCTGTAGATGGAGAAGTTTTTGTTTTTTTAAGTGCATTCTGACAACACTAACTGAATGTGAAGCAAAATGTCCACCCACCACTCTATCGTATCACCTCATCTATGCCGTGTATTCATCTGTCCTTGTTACTTCCTTGACTTTATCAATATGCAGTTTACAGTGAAAACAATAGTAAGGACCACTTAAAGGTGGGAAAAAGAGTTATTTACATTTTGTCCTTTACTCATTGTTACATTTTCTAAAAGATTCGTATGTTCTCACTGTAATCAGAAAAATAAAAACTTCACATCTTATTTCTAATACTGTAAGAGGAAAAAAGTCCCTTGAGTACTAAAAAAAACTTGTAGCAGTGTGGACTGTGATGTAGTTTCACCTTCCTGGGTCTTTTCCCAAGATGGGAATCTTAACCACGCATGACCACGCTGAAGTTGAAATAATAAAAAAAGTAATCTTTGCTTCCTATACTACTCTCTGTAGAGCAGTGATACATATGTGAAAAGCAAATAAAAGGGATAAATAAAGGTTCTGGTTTGAGCAGACATGTGTCAGAAAGATGTTAGAAGCTTTTGTTTCTACTCTAAGAAATCTCTCTGATTAATAAGATCAGTACAACAGCAACTGAAACACATTTCAGTGTTTAGAAGATAAATAAGAGGTGAGACTCCACATTACCCTTTTCAGTTATAAGAACAAGTTTAGCCATGTTAGCTGTTAATATCAAATAGAATTAATTATCGAGCAGAAAGTTCTGGAAGCCCAGTTATTTCATGCTTTAAGTACCAACTTTTGTGATCCCTAATCAGACCCTTTTAGTTGCTGAAAATAATTATTTCCCTCTAAGACTATTATTTAAATTTTTTCTCATTCCAATATGCAAAATTTCTCCCATAGAGCTTATAGAGATATAAAATATATGGAATTATATTGGAGTCCCGTTAACTAATTTTAGTCAGATAGTATCTACATGTATATAAGAGGTATTTGAAATGCAATCTGTTTCTTTTTAAAATTTATTTATGTCATAAAAATATATTGACAATATTTTAATATTAAGGAAACATCAACATAAAATTTTATTAGTTTTAGATGTGTCATAATGACTTGATATGTGTAAACACTGCAAAATGATTACCAGAATAAGTTAACATCCATTACCACACAGTTATAATTCTTTTTTCTTGTGATGAGAACGTTTAGATCTACTCTCTGAGGGACTTTCATATTTGCAATATGTTATTAACTATAACCACTGTGCTGTCCATTACATCCCTAGGACTTATTTATCTTATGAGGAAGTTTATAACTTTTGGCCACCTTCCTCCATTCTTGGCCTCTGTTCTGACAACCACAGTGTGTTATCTGCATCTATGAGTTTGGCGTTTTTAAAAGAGTTGATATATGAGTTAGATCATACAGTATTTGTGTTTCTCTGTCTGCCTTATTTCATAAAGCATGATATCCTCAAGACTGACCCATGTCCTTGCAAATGACAGAATTTTCTTCTTTTTATAGCTGATTAATATCCCATTGTATATGTATGACACTTTTCTTCATTCTCTGCTGATGGACACTTAGATTTCTATGTCTTGACTTTTCTAAATAACGCCACAGTGAACAAAGAGATGCAAGACACTGCTTCAACATAGTGATTTTGTTTCCTTCAGATAAATACCTGGAAATGGAATTGCTGGATCATATGATAGTTATACTTTTAATTTTTTGTGGCCCTCCATACTGCTTTCCATAGTAGGCACAACTAATTCGCATTCCCACCAACAGTGCGTGAGGGTTCTCTTTCCTTCATCTCCTGCCCAATACATGTTATTTCTTGTCTTCTGAATAATAGCCATTCTAACAGGTGTGAGGTTATATCTCATTGTGGTTTTGATTTGTTTCCCTGATCATTAGTGATGTTTAGCACCTTTTCATAACCAAATCAGATAAATGATTTGTAACTGTTGTCTCCCATTCTTTAGGTTTCATTTTCATTTTCTTGAGGTTTGCTTCACCGGACAGAAACTTTTTATTTGATATAGTTCCACTTGTTTATTTTTGTTTTTATTGTCTTTGATTTTGGTCAAATCCAAAAACAAACCAAAAAAATGAGTGCCTGTATCTCCCTGATTGATTTGAGAATGTTGAACCACTTTGCATCCCTGAAATAAATCCCACTTCATTATGGTGTATGATTTTTTAAATGCAGTTTTGAATTCAACTTGCTAATATTTTGTGAAAGATCTTTGCATCTGTGTTCTTCAGGGATATTGGTCTGTAATTCCCTTTCTTGTGGCACACTTGTCTGGTTTTGGTATCAGATATTTTTGACCTTCTAAAATGTGTCCTGAAGTGTTACCTCTCCTTTTATTTGTTGGAGGAATTTGAGAAGAATTGGTATTAGTTCTTCTTTAAATGTTTGGCAGAATTGACCAGTAAAGCCATCTGGTCCTGGACTTTCAGTCTCCTTACTAGTCATAGATCTTTTCAGATAGTTTTGTATTTCTTTATGATTCAGTTTTGATAAGTTGTTTTTTTCTGGCAAATGATCCACTTCTTCTAATTGTCCAATATGGTGTATATTTTTTATAGTATTTTATGATGCCTTGTATATCTGGGGTATTGGCTTTAATATCTTCTCTTTCATTTCTAATCTTATTTATTTGATTTCTCTCTCTTTTCTTGATGATCTAAAGTTTTGTTTATTTTGTTTATCTTGTCAAAACACCAGCTCTTACTTTCATTGGTGGTGGTGGTTTGTTTGTTTGTTTGACTATATTTCTATCCGTATTTTACTTATTTCTGCTCTGATCTTTATTTCTTTCCATCTACTGGTTTTGAGCTTAATTTTTTTTTCCAGTTCTTTAAGGTTTAAAGTTAGGTTGCCTGAGATATTTCTTTTTCTTAATGTTGGCTTTTATGGCTGTGGACTTCCTTCTTAGAACTACTTTGGCGGCATCCCATAAGTTTTGATATTATGTGTTTCCATTTTCATTTGTCTCTTGATAATTTTTTATTACTCTTTTGAGTTCTCATTTGGCACATTGGTCGTTCAGTAGCATGTTGTATAATCTTTACGTATTTGTGAATTTTCCACTTTTCTTCTTGTACTTGGTTTCTAGTTTCTCACCATTGTGGTTCGGAAAGAGGATTGATATGATTTCAGTTTAAGTTTATTAAGACTTCCTTTGTGGCTTAACATATGATATATCCTAGAGAATGTTAGGTATGCTTGAGAAGAATGTGTAGTCTGCTGTTTTAGGATGGAATTTTCTATAAATAACTGTTAATTTCATCTGTTCTAACATGTAATTTAAGACAATGTTTCCTTATTGGTTTCTGTCTGGATGATCTATCTATTGATGAAATTATGGTATTGGATTCCCCCACCATTATCACATTGACGTCTATTTTTCCCCTTTGGTCTGTTAATATCACCTTTATAAATTTAGGTGATCCTTTGTTGGGTGCATAAACGTGTGCAGTGTACAGTCTCTTGTTGGATAGACTCCTTTATCCTTATTTACAGACATAATTTTGTTTCTTGTTACAGTCTTGGGCTTAAACCCTACTTTTTTCCTGCATAGCTACCCGGATTCATTTTGGCTTCTATTTACATGCAATGTCTGTTTCTACCCCCTCTCTGTCAGTCTGTGTGCATCCTTAGAGCTGAAGTGAGTCTCTTGTAGGCAGCATATACTTAGATCTTGAATGTTTAAAAAATTTATTGAGCCACTCTCTATCTTTTGATTGGAGAACTTAGTTCATTTAAATTTGAAGTAATCATTGGTAGGTAGGGACTTTCTGCCATTTTAAAAACATTGTTTTCTGGCTATTTTTGTAATTCTTTTGTTTCCTTCTTATTCCTGTTCTCTTTCACTGTGATTTGGTAACTTTTAACGTAATATCTTTAGATTCCTTTCTCTTTATCTTTAATATATCTACTATATGTTTTTGCTTTGTGATTTCATGAGGCTTGCATAAAACAGAGCTGTAACAGTCTGTTTTAAGCTGTTAAAATCTTAAGTGTGTATGCATTCTAAAGCTCTATAATTTTAGTCCCTCTTCATGTTTTATGTTTTTGATGTCACAATTTACATCTTTTTATTTTGTGTATTCATTAAAAAGTTTTTGTATTATAGTCATTTTACTACTTTTGTCTTTTAACTTTTATACTAGATTTATAAATGAGTCATCCATCACCATTATAATAGTAGATCATTCTGAGTTTAACAGTACACTTGACTTTTGAACAACACAAGGGCTGGGGGCTTTACCCTCCTCACAGTCTAAAATCTGTATAAAATTTTATAGCTAGACCTCCATCTCTGCAGTATGGTGTACATGGATTCGGCCAACCACAGATCATGCAGTACTGTAGCACGTATGTTTTTTAAAATGAATGTATAAGTCAGTGTACAGAGTTCAAACCCATGTTCATAGGTCAACTGTATATTTACATTTTCTACTGATACTTATACTGTTTTGCTATTACTAATTAGCACCCTTTCTTTTCAATGAAAAGAAGTCCCTTTAACATTTTTTTGTATGGCTGATCTAATGATGAATTACTTGAGCTTTTACTTGTCTGGAAAACTCTGATCTCTCCTTCAGTGCTGAAGGACAGCTTTGCTGGGTAAAGTACTCTTAGCTGGCAGGGTTTGGGGTTGGTTCCCTTCTTCCTTCCTCCCTTCCTTCCTTCCTTCCCCCCCTCACCCCAGGACTTTGAATATACTATGCCACTTCTTTCTGGCCTGCTAGCAAAACCTGCAGATAGCCGTCTGGGGGTTTACATGTATATAACAGTTAGTTTTTGCCTTTCTGCTTTAAAGATTCTCTCCTTGTCTTTAACTTTTGACACTTTAATGATCATGTGTTTTACTGTGAGTTTCACTGGTTTTACCTTCTTTGAAATCTAGGGGCTTCCTGGTTTTGGAATTCTGTTTCTTTTCCCAGGTTCAGAATGTTTTCAGACATTATTTCTTTTAATAAGTTCTCTACCTCTTTCTCCCTCTCTTCGCCTTCCGGAATTCCCATAATGGGAATATCTTCCATATGTTTATGTCCCATAAGTCCCTTAAGCTGTCTTTACCTTCTTTTAATCTTTTTTTTTTTCTTTTTGCTCTTCTGTATGAATTCCACTGTCCTATCTTTGAAATTTGGATCCTTTCTTCTACTTCACCTCGTCTTCTGTTGAACTCTTATTGAATTTTTCAGTTTTGTTACTCCATTTTTGATCTTTTTGATTTTTGTTTGGTACATTCTTATATTTTCTGTCCCTTTGTTGAAATTCTTACTTTGTTCGTACATTGTTCTCAGGAGAAAGTAAGAATTTGTGGGCATTTTTATGACCATATTTTGAACATTTTTTTCAGGTAAATCACTTATCCCCATTTCCTTAAGGTCTTTTTCTGTGATTTTATTTTATTTTTTAGTTGGAAACATATTCCTCTCTTCCTTCATTTTCTTTGATCCTTGCTGTGTTTGTTTTCTATAGATAAAACCACCACTTCTAGGCTTGAAGGAGTGGTCTTGGATAGGAGATGAAACTTACCATCCAGCCCTGCCCTAGCTCTTGCTCGTCTCTCAAACTTTTGTGAATGTCCAAGCAGCCTTCTCTGTCCTTAGTGGTACCCAGTAGTTGAGGATGTGCCAAGACCACTCAGTGTGCCACACGGGAGGATCTCTGTCAGCCCCTAGATGGAGGCTGATTGGAAGCTGGACCCTCAGGTAGCAGCTTTAAAGTGTGTAAATATACCTCTTTCTGGGTGTTTCTGTCTGATCCCTCTGTACTTAGCCAGTTAAGAACTATTTCTGGGTGAGGGATTAGCTCAGTGGCAGAGCACAAGCTTAGCATGCAAGAGGTCTTGGGTTCAATCCCCAGTACCTCCATTAACAAAAAAATAAAAAAATAAAAGGAGGAGGGGAGAAGAACTGTTTTGTTTCCTCTGTCCTGTTAATCCTGTGAACACAAACCCTTCTAGCAATGGAGCCAGGCTGTCAAGGGATGTGTCCTTGGTATGGGATGCGTGTACAAGCATCTTTCTTGTACCAGTGACCGGGTGCAGGGCAGAGAAAGAGCAGAAAGGCAGCACCCACTGGCCTGCCTGGTGTTTGGAGAGAATGCAGTTGGATCTTAGCTGTATGTTAAATTGGAAGTCTGACCCTCAGTGTACAGTTTTTAAGTTAAGCAAATAGGTCTCTTTCATGGAACTACTGGGCAGGTTTGTCTGCTGCCTCTGTACTGGGCTTGTGGGGATAGCCCCAGTGAGTCCTCACATGCCCCTTGAGACTTTCTCAGTCTGCTATACCCTTGTGAGTCTCATGGAGGCAATTCCCACTGGCCTTCAGAGCTAGATGTTTTGGGGACCCATCTGTCAGGTGAAAGTCTTAAAAGTTGGGTTGTCAGATGTGGAGTCCAAACCTTCTGCTCCTCAGGGAGAATCTGGAGTTGTGAGTTCCCTCCTGATGGTGTGTTACCATGCCGGGGGTGTAGTGATGACAAGATCGTGTCTCACCCTCTACTACACTTTACGATGTGGCAATTTTCTTATCGTTCCGTTGTGCAGGCATCACTGAGCTACTTTCTGAGTTCTTTTTCAGAGGGAATTGTTCCATGTGCAGCCATAGATTCATTGTGCCCATGGGAGCAGGGGAGCTTGGGAGATTTCTATGTCACCATCTTCTATTCCTTTTTATTTGATGACTTATGTCAAGAACTGCCTAAATTGTAGCACATGTGTAAGTTTTAGACTATCTTATGACAGAATTCAGAAATGCTGAGTAATCCCTCTTGTTTTTATCTGGTATCTCTTCCTGGAATGTTCCATAAACAAATAAAAATAGAAACATACATACACACAGTGGGAAGAGTTGGAACGGAAAGACTGATTCATACGTCTGTACTTGCGTATAGACGTAATTGCCTCTGACTTGATGGGAAGGAACATGGAGCCTTCATTGAGTTAATTGAACCCTAGCTTTTGGGCTCCCATCTCTCAGAAGATACTGTTTTCAAAGTCAATATGCTATTGTACTTTGGGGAAGTAATGACTTTTCTTCATATAAGTTTTTCTCTTTTTTCTTTTGGTTTTCAACTTTTGGGAAAAGTGAAGTGGTGAGTTGGATTTTAAAGATTTAGTATGTAAGGGAGCAGTGGTAGTTTAATCATTCTGTGTAGAAAATCAATCTCAATATTGGTAGGCTCCAACCTTGCTAACCCTATTGGTTTTGTGCTTACTCTGATTTCCTCCGACAATGTCATCATTATGTGATTGTATGGAAAACACCAAATGTTTAAAGTTATATGTGCTCCATAAAAGCACCTCAGTTTTTATTTCTAAGGTGAAATGTTCAAACCATCCAGCTTTTCATCCCAGCTATTATTCTGTCTGTTTCTGTAATGAGGCATTGAAAGAAATAAAACTGTGCCAACTGAATGAAGTGCAAACCCAGGGTACCTCAAGGACCCTGTGAGGCTGGAGCTGTGACTATTGGGAAAGGTGAGCGTGGGGTTCATCCAGAAGGTACTGCTGCCGTGTTGGGTGCTCCGTCCACATCTGGTGGTGACATCGATGCATGGCATTTCATTTAGGTTCAAATGTTATATTTACACTTGATTCCTTGTTTGGTCCTATGAAGAGGTGAAATTATAAAAAATAAAGTATGAAGAAATTTTTTTTCTAAAATGATTATTGAAATCAGTAATGATTCCCTCAGCCTCTATAGAAGGCACGTGAAATCAGTTTAAAATGTGCTGCTGAAAAAATTCCTCTTTTAAAAATCATCCTTCTCCTGAGGAAGATGTTAAATAATTTTCTTGACATGTCACATCTTTTCTTTTCATTCTGTCTGATATCGGATTCTTCATACTCATCCCCTCCGAGGTCTACACAACTCTTCATATTTCTCACTCATTTTTTCCTTTTTTCATGAGTTTAGGAATTAGGTTCCTATTAAGAATTGACTCAAAATTATAATTCTTTTCTTTCATATCTTTGTATTCTTTACTCCTGCCCATTTTATTTGACATCTTTTTGATGACATTTCCACACTCAAGATAAATCCCCAGTTTGTCTATGTCACGGTGAACCACCATCTATTTTCTATGGTAGTTTTGCTTATTCTGAAGTGATCTCATTCTTATTGCCTTGACACTGCTTTATTTAAACTTGTTCAGAATCATAGGTTCTTGTTTTTACCCCCCTTTTCCGATTCTTTTTGACTGCTCCCTAATTGTTCTCTGGACTGCTATTTCCTGGGACTGTTTCTCTTTATTTTTCTCTTTCCCATTGAGATGACGTCTGTTTACAAGTAGGTGAAAGCATAAGCTTTAGTAAGAGTTGTAGTTTCAAATCTGGTACAATTGGATGTCAGCTTCCACCAAACTCTATTTTGGGAAACTAATATAATAGAATATAGGGTCAGTTCTAGAACATGGTCAGTTACTGGTCAAGTATTGTGACTAAGTTTGTTAGATCTTCAAAATCGAGTAAAGTATCTGAAAAGAACACTCAGTTACAGGATATTCCTGAATCTCTTGCTCCATTCTTTAAGTCATCAGTAACCCCTCATCACTTTTATTTCTCAATATGGAAATACCCACTGACAGAGAAAAACAGCTGTTAGATATGCAGCAGTTCAGTGTTGAAAGAAAGCATGCTCGGTGTCATCTTCATACAGACTCCAGAATACTTGTGGTGGCTGCATGGATCATGTTAGGAGGGAGTCTGAAGTCAGAGTTAGTATCAGCCCAAAAGACTACTGAGATTAATCAGTGATACCAGTGGTACTTGCCTCAGTCCTGGGGACTGAGACTGATACTGAGACTGTCTTCATCATCCTTCATCCAAGAAGAAAACAACTGAGGTCTTTGTTAGGGGAAACTGTGAATAATGGCACATATGAATGAAATTGTCAGTGATGTGGAAAATTACTTGGAAAGAGAGTTTTGAAGGCAGATAGCAGGGAACTAGTAATGAGTCTGTTGCCATAGGGAAAACCTAAAAAGAAAGCATAAATTAAAATGATCAGTGGAGATGAAGAGGGAATGATGGTTCAGAGAGTTTACTCACTATTAGAATGGGTTTGAATTAATCCTAGATTAGATGTGGAGGATGAAGAAGAAAGGAGTTAAGGAAGACACTTAGATTTATTGCTAAAATGATAGTGTGGACTGTTATATCACTGGGAATATATATGAAAACAAAGGGCCTTTAGAGATAAGGCAGATACTCTGTTCTGAATATCCCTACTCCACATTTTGGTTGCTGTTCATTATACTTTATTATTTTTACTACTTTTTAATGACACCAATACACACAGACTCTTTGTTAAAAAAATAAAATTAAATAATGGCTAAAGTCCCTTTAATCATTTGTTGTATATATATATATATTTATTGAAGTATAGTCAGTTTGCAGTGTGTCAATTTCTGGTGTACAGCTTAATGCTTCAGTCATACATGAACATACATATATTCATTTTCATATTCTTTTTAAACATAAGTTACTAAAAGATATTGAATATAGTTTCCTGTGCTATACAGTATGAACTTGTTGTCAATTTTATATGTAGTAGTTAGTATCTGCAAATCTCAATCTCTCAGTTTATCCCTTCCCACTCCCTGGTAACCATAAATTTGTTTTCTATGTCTGTGACTCTATTTTGTAGATAAGTTTTTCTTTCCTTTTTTTTTTTTTCTTTTTGATTCCCCATAGAACTGATATCATATGGTATTTTTCTTTCTCTTTCTGGCTTACTTACCTTAGAATGACAATCTCCAGGTCCAACCACATTGCTGCAAATGGCATTATTCTGTTCTTTTTTATGGCTGAGTAGTATTCCATTGTATAAATATACCACAACTTCTTTATCCAGTCATTTGTTGATGGACATTTAGGTTGTTTCCATGTCTTGGCTATTGTATTATAGTGCTGCTATGAACATTGGAGTACATGTATCTTTTTGAATTAAGATTCCCTCCAGATATATGCTCAGGAGTGGGATTGCTGGATCATATGTAAGTCTATTTTTAGTTTTTTGAGGAATCTCCATACTGTTTTCCATAATGGTTGCACCAAGCTACATTCCCACCAACAGTGTAGGAGGATTCTCTTTTCTCCATAGCCTCTCCAACATTTATTCTTTGTGGACTTTTGAATGATGGCCATTCTGAGTGGTGTGAGGTGATACCTCATTGTAGTTTTGATTTTCATTTCTCTGATAGTGATAATGAACATATTTACATGTGCCTATTGGCCATTAGTATGTCTTCATTGGAGAATTGTTGGTTTAGGTATTCTGCCCATTGTTGGATTGGGTTGGTTGTTTTTTTCTTTTTAAGTTATATGAGCTGTTTATATATTCTGGAGATTAAGCCCTTGTCAGTCTCATGTTTTGCAAATATTTTCTCCCATTCTGCAGGTTGTCTTTTTCTTTTGTTTATGGTTTCCTTTCCTGTGCAAAAGCTTATAAGTTTAATTAGGTCTTATGTATATTTTTAATTTTTTTTGCATTTTTATTGAGTTCTTTTACAAAGTAGTGTCAAATTCCAGTGTAGAGCACAATTTTTCAGTTATAATGAACATACATATATTCATTGTCACATTTTTTTCACTGTGAGCTATATAAAAAATATACATATATATATATATATATATATATATATATATATATATTTCCCTGTGCTATACAGTATAATTTTGTTTATCTACTTGTTTATTTTTGCTTTTATTTCTATTGCCTGGGTAGATAGCCCTAAGACAACATTGCTGAGATTTATGTTGGGTAATGTTTTGCCTGTTTTCTTCTAAGAGGTTTATAGTGTCTTGTCTTATGTTTCAGTCTTTAAGCCATTTTGAATTTATTTTTATGTATAGTGTGAGCATTCTAACTTCACTGATTTACATGCTGCTGTCCAGTTTTCCCAATGCCATTTGCTAAAGAGACTTGGACTTTACTCCATTTTATGTTCTTGCCTCCTTTGTCAAAGATTAACTAACCAAAAGTCTGTGGGTTTATTTCTGGACTCTATTCTGCTCCATGGATCCACATGTCTGTTTTTGTACCAATAGCAAGCTGTTTTTATTACTGTAGCTCTGTAGTATTGTCTGAAGTCTGGGAGGGTTATTCCTCCAGCTTCATTCTTTTTCTTCAGTAATGCTTTGGCAATTCTCGGTCTTCTGTGATTCCATATAAACTTTAGGATTATTTGTTCTAATTCTGTGAAAAACATCCTGGTTAATTTGATAGAGATTACGTTAAATCTGTAGATTGCTTTGGGTAGTATGGTCATTTTAATAATATTAATTCTTCCAATCCAAGAACATGGGTTATCTTTCCATTTCTTTATGTCATCTTTAATTTCCTTAGTCAGTGCTTTGTAGTTCTCTGCATATAAGTCTTTCACTTCCTTGGTTAGATTTATTCCTAAGTATTTTATTTTTTTGGATGCAATTTTAAAAGGTATGTTTTTCTTTGCTTTTCTTTCCTGATATTTCATTGTTTGTGTAAAGAAATGCCACTGTCATTAATCATCATTCTTAAATCGAGTCCTTTTCTCTCATCCCCAGAGATAATTATAGTTATGAACTACTCATCTTTCATGTATTCACATAAACTAGGGTTTCTTAATTCCATCACTATTGATATCTGTTGTTGGAGGCTGTGCTGTGCATTGTAAGATATTTATCAGCATGCTTTGCCTCTGCTGCCTAGGTATCAGTTCTGAACCCCCAGAGAGACAGTCAAAGATGATGTGTGTCCAAATGTCCCCAAGGGGCAAAAGTACCCCCAGTTGAGGAGAATTACACATATGAATATACACATTTGAATCCATAGAAAAGGGATCTTAAGGGAATTTCAGTTAAACACAAACATGAAAGATATTTTATAAAAGCTCACTCAACTCCAGCCCAATTCCCTTTTAATGTTCCTTACTGCATGTTAGTGCATGGAAAACTAAAACCCGTATTTCCAAGACTCATTACAGTTCAGATTCTGCAAGTTATCTACATTAAACCAGGCCAAGGCAGCAACATTTGATAGTAAAGGCAAAGAAAATATCAAGCAGATATGTAACTCCTCTGGCAAGCATGATTATAATGATATTTGGGGTGTGTGTGTGTGTGTGTATGAGTGTGAGCTGCATCAGAAATCCAAAGTCAGGAGCTTAGTCTCCTGGTTATGGAGAGACATGGGGCAAAGATCTTTTGGCCCAGTTCATGGCAGACATAGCATGGCTCTGGAGTCAGCAATAATGATGGTCGTTTCTTAATTATGTAGCATCCCAAACATCACACAGTCAGTGGCTGCCTTAGTGGTCTAGTTCAGCAGTGTTGTTCAGGGAATTTTTCAAGAGATGCTTATCTGGCCTCTTCAGTGATTTTGTGAGAAGCATAATAATGAATGATAAATAACAAATCCTCCTCTCGTCACACTATCCAAGGGGCAACAGCTAAATCCAGACTCATTCTCTGCTGCCTTCTGAAACTTTAAGAAAAAACAAAAGACATTAGTTGTACACTATGATTACAAAGAGAACAGGAGTGGGGACTACAGTGAGTAAAAGATGTTAACAAATTTTTAATGAGGGGATGTGGATGAAGCATTAGCAGATTCAGAAGGTTGTTGTCAGTTCCTGGCAGAAGACATTCCCAATGGAAAGCCCAGTGATTCATCCTGCCGAGCCCTGAGTAGACCTGGGAATCAGAGGCACTGATGTTATTGGGTGAGATGATGAGTGGGAGTGAGGCCTGTGTATTACATGTAGGGCTAAGATCAGGGAAATCGGTAAAAAGCACAATATGGAACAGGTACCTGCCCCAGGTAACTTTATTATTTCATGCATCCTAGTGACTGCTTGTCCCCAAAACTGCAAAATGGTACTAGAGAAGCATCAGACTCAGGGACATGTGTCACTGTAGACTGACAGAGAGCTGCCTTCCAAAAACCAGAAGTGTTAAGGGAAATCCAGCACATGGAGTGGTGGGACTTCCTGTCCTCTGATAGATAATTAAACTTCTTAGAATGCTGATAGCCAGATCTACACACTCCAGGTATGAGCTGAGCAAATCCTCCTACAGAGACACTGAATAAACCAACAGAACAGATTTTTAGATACTGATACTTTGGAGTCTGACTGCTAAATGTATGGTTGCCCAGCCTGTCCATCTGGTATTTCTATTAGGAAAATCAGTAGTTGACAGTTTTCTCCCTCCACCCAACATAGAGCATCTATTAGTATTTGAGTGTCCCGAACTTAAACATGAATGATAACATAAAATATCAGATATGTGTGTGTGTGTGTATGAGTGTTGTAGTGAAGGAGGGCAGATTTGAGAGTATCCAACAACATGAAAGAGAGTAAAAAATAATTAGAGGAAAAAGGAACTCCAAGAGAATAGAGAGTGTGTGTATATACGTATGTCTGTCTGTCTATGGAGACAGAGGAATGTTATCAGTGTGTATAAACATATGATATTTAAATAGATAACACACACACACACACACACATGCACAGAAGTTCTCCAAATGAGCCAGCCCAAGTTCTTCCCTTTTAGAACTTGTCTGCCTGCTTTTATGACCCATGGGCTTGCTTTGCCCCTTTAACAACCTCACGTAACAGGATGTGTGACCCACAGCAAATCTTTGAAACTCCATGGACCTCAGTTGTTTCATTAGTAAAAAGGAAGAGCTTAAACTTGATCTCTGAAGATCTTTCAAGCACTAACATTAAATTTTTTTTCTCTCTTTTGATCTCTTTTTCCTATTAATATATTTACTTGCAGGGGCACATAAACAGTAATTTTGCAAAACACTTCCTTTTTGTTTCCAAAAGACATTAATTAAACCCACATAAAGCAGCAGATGTACAGTCATTTCTGTGCCTTTTAGTCTTCACTTGTTGAGAAAGCAAGCCTTTAGGTGAGCAATGATGCCCCCATTGGCAGGGCGGGGGTGGGGGTTTGCAGTGACTTGGCATCTTCTGGCACATTTTTGCCTTAGACTAAGTTAAGGTGCCAAGCCTAAAACAATATTCCTTTGCAAGATTTAGCATGGAAGGAATTATTGAAACCACAGGGTAGAAATTAATGATTAGCTTGAGGTGCTATTAGCATATCAGGAGAAAGGACTAAATGAGCTATGATCTGAATTAAAATATGTCATCCTGGAAATTGCAAGTGATAGGATGGAGAAACAGTACTGGGTAATAGGGGAGAAGGAATGAGCTATTAGACGGAGAAGCAAGGAGACAAGCATTTAAATTAAGAGGACAGGACAATGAGACAGCGTGCGTTAACGTGCACACTCCCAGACTGAAAGACACTGTGGTTAGTCTTTGTAGACAGGAAGCGATCCATCAGCTGGGCTAGAATGCAGCTCTAAGGGGACCAGGCAAGGAAAAGGATGCAAAGTACTTTTCTGCTTGGATAAAGCAAGCAGACATAAATTCATCCCAAGCACTTCTCCCTTAAGCGACATCATTAAGTGCTGCCATGAGCAAAAGGCTCACTAAACAGAAAGTTACTGAGGGGGAAAAAAAATGGGTGAGGAGCTATAAAAAGCCTGATGAGTCAATGTTTGAGAAAAAATACAATGAAAAGTGAGTCACTTTGCACTGTTTTGGCAAAGGTGGGCATCAAAATACAATATTTATATTTGTAATTATATTTAAGAGGTAAGGGAGAGAGAGAGACAGGCTGAGAGAACAAGAGAGAGGAAACTAATAAAATCACATCCCCATTGGAATGAGCCGTCTGTTATAAATCTCTCCACGCTTGTGCTTACTGACAGATCACCTCATCAAGAGCTGGTTTCTTTGTTTGGGAAAGTCAGGTGTGTTTGCCATGTAGCATTGCTACTTTCAGCATGGTGTGCAAGCTTTGCTTCTAGAGTGTCGGTCCACCCAGTGTGTCTGGCTCGAGGAAATCTGAGTAGGGCAGAGACAGAAATATCATGAGCCTGTAGCAGCTGCACTACAAACAGGCCAGCAGAAATGATTATAAGGTTGTTTTTTTAATATTTTGTTTGATTGAGAATAATTAATGAAATTAGGTAAGACATTAGATTAGCCCCTTTGAACACCAGGAAGCATTTTTGCCCTGCTGTCAAACACAAAGCTATAGACATGGATAAGTAACCATTATTTAAGAACCCATAAATTTCCAGGTTCAAAGTTCAATGACTGATTTTGACAAGCCCTATTTAATAAACACCAACCCTAAACCCAAAAAATCAGATTTGTAATCTCAGCATCTCTGTTTCCAGATAGTTGTTTTTTTAACTGAAGTTTATTTTTGCTGTGTGCTTCAAAGTTGAGAATAACAGTTTTATGTATAGCTTTTCATTGTAAGCAAAAAGGAATGAAAGCCTTCATAAAATTATCATGTTATGATTTTTTAAAGCAAGTTCTCATCTTGTCAATAGCATTTCCAAAACTTTTTTTTTTCTTTAATTACCAGTTTCTTTTTTAAAAGTTTTACTTCTGGGGACTAGTGCTACATAGGTGAGGGGGATGCATTCTATTTCCTCACATGATAACAGTCTACTATGGAAGTCAGCATTTTACAGTGAATTAGCTGAGTGAGAAAATGCTGCAGTATCAATTCATATTACAAACCATGAGGAGGCTACGGTGGCATTATCAGCTTTCTTACATGATAGAACAGTTCTTCACATAGAAGATGCTTGAGCTGGAATCAGAATGAGAAAGGTTTGGCAATTTGTTATCATTTGGGGCTGACATTAGCAGCTATATGGGCTTGTTAGTGGATAAGGGAACTGTTAATTTTTCTATATGGCTGGGGTTTAAGGAGTGAAGAAATGGGTCAGTGAGTGGTAGGTAAGGGTTTAACCAATATTATAATAGTTGAACAACATCAAGATAAAATACTATTACCTGCCCTGCTGAATTCACCATCAGATTAATACTATGAGTTGGAGCTTTATTGTATCATAAGACTTTGTGACTTGCTTGTTCTGCCTGATTTGATCTTGGTGATCAATAATAATATACACTGCTGTCAAGCAAGTCAAATTTGTCATCACAGACTAGTTTCATCTATTGATTTGCTTTTTACCAATTCAGCTAGTTCCACTGAATGATGCAGAAAGGGCAACAGAAGTAGATACTATTTCGTATTCAACAGAGATGTCTAGAAATGGTGTCAGTTTATAATTGGGCAAATCATATTCTTTTCTCCTTCCTGTTTTTAGAATTAACAAGTTTCTCAGCCTTTCAAATGCCTTCTTCATTAATTGGTGAAAATAATGATTCAGACAGATGGCTTCTTTAAGGGAAGTAGTTACTATTATATCCCTTGGGGAAGAGCCATCTGCTCCGATGTGGGTGGGGGGCTTCCAGATGTTGCCATTTCCCTATCACCTGTGGGGTCTTTGTAACCCACTATTTCAACTATGATACAGGACTCTTTAAGGAGTAACAGTGTTTACATGATCATTTCCATTAACACATGTAAAATATCTAGGTATAGCCAAGTGTATTGGATTGAGGCCAGAGTCCTTTCTCACATCTCTTCTGTCCCTTCTCCAGCTTCATATTTTAATTCAAAGTTTAAATCTTCCATTATTAAAACTATTGTAAAGGGGGGAAATCCTAATTAGAATGGGCAAAGTATCTTGATTGGGCAGATACTTTTCCAAAGAAGATATGCAAGTGGCCGATAACCACATGAAAAGTTACTCAGCATCACTAATAATTAGGGGCATGCAAATCAAAACCACAGTGAGATACTGTCTCACACCCATAAGGATGGCTAGTGTTAAAACAAATGAACAGAAAATAACAATTGTGGGATATTGGCAAGAAACACGCAGAAAATAACGAGTGTTAGATATTGGCAAAATTATATATCCAAAAGAAATAAAAGCAGGGTCTGCGATATCTGTACAAACATGTTCACAGCAGCATTATTCACATTAGCTAAAGGTAGAAGCAACTCAAGTGTCCCTATATGGATGAACAGATAAACAAAATGTGGTATACATTCAAGTAAATATTTAGCTTTAAAAAGGAAGGTAGTTCTGACACATGCTGTACCATGAATGAATTTTGAAAACATGCTAAGGGAGATAAGCCAATAATCAAAAGAAAAATATTGTACTATTCTAGGCATCTAGATTAATCAAATTAATAGAAAATATAATGATGGTTGCCAGAGGCTGGGAGCAGGGAAGGCTGGGAGGTATTGTTTAATGGATAGAGTTACAATTTGGGAAAATCAACAGTCCTGGAGATAGATGGTGGCAACATTTGCATGATAATGAATGTATTTAGTGCCACTGAAGTGTTCCCTTAAATATTTTAAATCGCAACTTTCATGTCATGTATATTTTGACATGATCACAATAACACTGTGGAATTTGTTTTTTTCTGTTTCAAAACTAGCAGCATGTGTTCTAACTTAGAGGTTGTGCTTCACTCTTCCTTCCCAGCTTGGGGAAATTGCAGAGAAAGCCCATAGCATCTCCTCTATTTTCTTAACCTTTCATCTTTTCTCTTTCTAAGAAATTGATAACTATGTTATTCTCCAATACAAGCAACATATCTAATTCTTATACCCATAGACTAAATTTTCCCTCCTGGATCAAGGATGGCAACATGTTATAATAGCTGAACAAGAAAACAAGACATGAGAGCAGGCTACAAAGGAAGGACACTAATGGGGTCACAATGAACCTGAGATCACAAAAGTAAGCAAAGTTCAGGGAACATAAAATTGCAGTTTAGAGTATAGTGAGAGGTCTGTGTGGATACTCAAAAGCCAGAAATCTGCACAGCCTCAGGATCAAGATGAATAGCCCGGGCAAAGCAGTCGCTGGTCAAATTCCAAAGAACTCATAGAAAATTTGCACTGTGCTAACCCTGGAAAATGAGGGACACTGTGATAGGCTTTTCCACATAACGTAAAAGATCTCATCTGCTCTGTATTCTTACGCACCATCACCAGTGGCAAACTACACTAAAGGAGGCTAATAGAATGATAGTAAAATCTCTGGCAAAGTTACTTTTTCCCTATAGTATCATGCCAGAATGAATAACTAATAATGAGAAGTAACATTTACATAGCACTTGTCATGCTTCATATAACTAAACAGTGGTGGTTATACATGGTCTGCACCAGGGTTGTAATCCTGTACTGGAAGGAAGGATCATGCCAATAACCTTGCTTTGTCTGGCACTCACGAGAGAGTACTTCTGATAATAACATCAAGAAAATCAAGTGCTTTAAGATACATGTATTCAGATATCTAAAAATTAGCAGGTAAAAATAATAAAAATCTAGAAAGAGGGTCAATTTTTAACTATTGAGTTTACAATAAAAACTACAGACATTGATACAGAATTCTTTATAAAAGGAATAATCCAAGTTAAGGAAAAAAGCAATGCAAACAATGCAACACACATGGCTTACAATAGTTAAAAAAAAAGGGAATAAACTAAAATGCTCCAATGAGGAGAGGTAATTATCATTTTAAGTATATTGTACCAACATGAAAAAGCCATAAACAGTAATGTGCGAAAATGGAAAATAAAAATGATACACTAAGATCACAACCATGTTAAAATATATAACCATAAAACTTAAAATGATCACACATACCTTTTGGTAAATTAAAATGGATGTGATTTTTCTCTTTTAAACTTTATGTAATGATAAAATGATAAGAAATGTATGGCTTTAAAGAGACATGAGATTAATAGCTCTTATTTGTAGTGTTTACATGACTTCAGTAATATCTTGAGAAATCTACAAGGTAAGTATTATTGCCACTAAAAAAGGAGGAGGAGAATTAGAGGTAGTAGTGATAATGGTGGTGGTGGTGGTAGTGGTAGTAATGGTAGTAGTGGTAGAGGTAGTAATGGTAGTGATAGTGGTAGTGGAAGTAATGGTAGTAGTGATGGTAGTAGTACTGGTAGTGATAGTAGTGATGGTAGTAGTGATAGCAGTGGTAGTAATGGTAGTAATAGTAGTAGTGGTAGTGGTATTATTAGTACTGGTAGTGGTGACAGTAGTCATAGTAGCCATGGTAGTTGTGGTAGTAGTAGTACTGGCCATGGTGGTAGTTGTAACTTATGGTTAAACTGGTCACACAGTTACCAGGTAGAATATTTAGGACTTGACAGATGATTGGTCTGCCTCTGAAACTTACAGTCTTTAACGTATGCTCTCTCTGTGTTTGACCCCATGCTGACTCCGTGTAATTGTTGTGGAAAAACGTGTTACAACTCAGTTGTGACAGCAACCTGGATCCGGGTGAGAGACCAAGTAGCACTTAGAGAGTTGGAGAACTCAGGTTTATTATGCCAGCGGGCCAGAGGAGTTAACACTTCAAGCTCTGGACCCCATCTGTAGGTTTACACAAGCCTTTTATAGGCTGCCAGTCTTACACTTTGCAACATCATATGCAAATAAAGTACAACAGAAGTTGACCAACCAGGAACAAGCTTTGTAGAAATAGACCAATCAGGAGTGAGCTCCATGCAAATGAAGTACTACAAATGGACCAATCAGAAGTGAGAAAAATAACCAATCAGAAGCGAGAGTAATAACCAATCAGGAGTGAAGGAAATAACCAATCAGAAGTGAGCTCAGGGCACCAATAGATCTCTAGATGTAAGTTAGCCACTTTAGAGACAAAAAGTGAGATAGAGCCTCTGGGCCAGGGAACCAGTCGTTGCTGGGAGGAGAGCAGCAGCCCTGCCTAGGGGGTCCTGCCGCTCTTTTTATGGGGCTTCCCACCTCATTCCCCTCTTTTAATGCTCTCTTTAACATCTGTAGGGAGCATCAACCTTAGAGTGGTGTCCCTTATTCATCATTGGTTCTTCCTGGTCCAGGGGCCTGTACTGAGTAATTACTAGCTGTAGTCTCAGTGACTCTATTCGTGAGCTAATGAAATGGGTAATGAGATTAAGGATGCAGGGACCAAACAGCAGTGCTTGAAGGATCACAAGGAGGGGGCCTGCTAGGGGGAGGAGCCAGGAGGCCGAACTCCAGAGGTTATTCCATTGTGCCCAGGAGTTTGCTAATTCCTGGTTTTTGCGTTCAGCTTGATCTCATAATTTTTGGACCATATTTCTGACAATACCTGATTGATTTACATAGAAACAGCATTCTTCATTTAGGAAGAGACAGAGTCCCCCCTTTTCGGTGGTGAGCAAGTCTAAACGCCTCCTGTTCTGTATGACTACTGCTGCTAGGAACCCCACCTTCCATTTCTGAGGAAGAATGATAAGTAGACATATCCTTGAATGAAAAACCCTCAAACCTTCCCATTTTTTTCCTCACCCACTCTCCTTGTAGGCCTCATTTTCTTTCTCATGGAAACATGTATATTTCCTGATAGAATTAAAGAGCAGCCTCCAAATCTAGTCTTTTTCTGTCAGTGAAATTTTAAAAGTTCGATGGAGAAAGTGTATTCCCTCAGAATCTGCCTTTCCTTCTCAAATGATTAAAAATTTTTTTTGATTTTGAAATGTTAGACTTACAAGCGGCAGAGATTCCTGTATCTATCCCATCAGCTTCTGCAAAGGTAAGTATCTGACATAGCATGGTAAAATTGTCAATACTAGCAAACCAACATTGTCATAATATTATTTATTAAACTGCAGACCATATTCAGATTTCACCAGTTTTTCCACTAATGTCCTCTTTTTGTTTCAGGATCCAGTTCTGGATCTGACATTGCAGTTTTTTTCCCTAAGTCTCTTTCAATTTGCAACAGTTCTTTAGTCTTTCCTTATTTTTTTTTTTTTATGATCTTGACACTTCTGAATAGTATAATTGATTAATTATATTCCAGAATGTCCTTCAATTTGAATTTTTCTGATGTTTCCTCATGATTGGTCTAAGGTTAAGAATATGTCCTTCTTCAACACTTGGTATCAAAAACAATGTCAATATATTTTACTGCTGATGCTAACTGTGATTACTTGGTTAAATAGTGTTTGCTGTGTTACTATCTTTCCATTTATATTTAATAAATATCTTGGGGTAGATATTTTGAAAGTATGATAATATCTTGTTTCTTCTGAAAGTTTCACCTGCTACTCAGTAACCTCTGGTGGGCCTTGTCTAGAACAATAATGTCTGTGGTGTTTGCTTACTGCTGGTTTTCTACTGAAGTGTAATTGGAATCTGTAGCAAGTAAAGAGCACATACATGGCACAAGAAACAAGTTTTTTCCTTCCTCAGATCCTCAATATAACCTGGAGAATGTGAAAATATATCTCTTAATATTGCCTTTTCCCTTAATCAGTACTGGATTCCATGGAAAATTCTACTTACCTTCAGTTAATAATGGTGTGTCATTGTTCTCAGTCACCTAATTTACTTTGGAACTAGAGTAGAAAGAGTGAAAAATAAGATTCCACTGTACCGTATGATGATATGAGTCTACTTCCTGCATAATTTCCAATGATAGGGGAAAACGTTGGCAGTATTCCTTTCAATATGAAAGATGTCAACAACCAAAGAAACCTCATTGACTTTATTAGATATCCCCTAGTTTGTGCCTTTAATGAAACAGATTTGATGACACGTAAGAAAATATCTCTTCAGGTTCCATTTGTTTCAGTATTGTCTAGCCCTTCTGAGCCTAAGTTGTTTTTCAAAGGAATCATAAAATAGACTGACATATCATATTTCCATAACACTAAAGGAAAAGTTTCCCTCAAGGAAAACATGGAAAATTAAGTGACTCGAAGATCTCCCATCTTCCCATTCCATTCAGACAAGGGACTCAGAGAAGTGACTTAAGAAGCAGGCTTGGTTGTGCCTGTATGTGTATATGTGTCCCAGGACAAGTCTTCATTTGATTTCAGTTTCTCTGAAACTAAAGACAGACAAGTGCTAAGATCTCACATTTCATGGAAAATTTAAAATACTATTTACTCAAACTGAATAGGCAGAGCGTAAATTAGACAGTTAAGTAACAGCATGGTTTTCCTGAATATACTTTTATGTATTTTATTTATGAATAATGCTACTTGTTATTCCACTTGCCTTCTTGTTGCAAATTAACTCTGACAAGTAAGACATAGGTTAGAAACATTAATCCTTAAAGTGTATATATGACTAGGTTTATTTCTATCATTTGTATATTACTTGAAATATGCAGTATTTTATAGATTATATCAAGACATGAAAAGAAACATGTTCATTATTTTCTCTTATATATAGAGTATTCATAATGAATGTTTTTCAACTTTAATCGCTAGAAGTTAAGGGTTTTTTTTATTATTTTTTTACAGTTTTTAAAAATTGAATGAAAGAGTGTTTAAATTCTACAGTGCTTTAAAATTTTCAAGAGTTTCACACACATGATTTCATATAATCCCATAATAATCCCTATTTTTTTATCCTCTTACTCATATGTTACCCCTTCCCCATTCCCTCTCCCCACTGGTAACCACTAATTTGTTTTCTATATCTGTGAATCGGCTTCTTTTTTTGTTTTGTTTTGTTTTACTCACCAAAATAAAATTAAAACTTTTTCGATTCCACATGTAAGTGATATCATACAGTATTTGTCTTTCTCTGACTTGTTTCATTTAGCATAAGGCCCTCTAAACCTCTAATTTTGCAGATGGCAAAATTTCATTCTTTTTATGGCTGAGTAGTAATCCACTGTGTGTGTATCATACCTTCGTTAACCATTTATCTGTTGATGGACACTTAGGTTGCTTTCATACCTTGGCAATTGTAAATAACATGGCTGTGAACATTGGGGTGCATGTATCTTTTTGAATTTCTGTTTTTTTCAGATATATATCCAGGAGTGGGATTGCTGGATCATATGGTAAGTCTATTTTTAGTGTTTTGAGAAATCTCCATACTGTTTTCCACAGTGGCTGCACCACACTACATTCCCACCAACGGTGTACAAGGGTTCCCTTTTCTTCATGTCCTCGCCAACATTTGTTATTTGTGTTCTTTCTGATGATAGACATTCAGACAGTGTGAATTGGTATCTCATTGTGGTTTTGATTTGCATTTCCATGATCATTAGCAATGTTGAGCATCTTTACGTGTGTCTGTTGGCCATCTGCCTTTCCTCTTTGGAAAAATGGCTATTCGGTTCTTTTGCTAATTTACATGTTTGTCAGTTTACCTATACCAGTACAATCTTAGGCAAAACGGAATGGTAAGTAAATTTAGTCTTTGCTTTCACTGATTTTCCTTCTTTACTAAATTCCGCATACAAAAGTGTGAATCCGTTGAAAATAGGATCTTTGTCTTAGCCATTTCTGTATTTTCATTGCTTTAATAGTACTCTCACGTTATAGACATTCAGAGTACATTTTGCTGAATTCAATGGAATTGATTGAAATGGAAGGGAATTCAAGATTATCTCTGGTTAAGAATGAGAGATCTGAATATGGAGATAGAGAATCTGAAGGTTAAATTACAGCTCTGTCACTCAGAAACTATGACATAGAGACATTTAGTTTCTTGGCTGATTTTTTTAAAATTTCCTTATAGAGTTGCTGTGCAGATTAACTGATGAATGGCATCCTGAATTTCCACTCCTATGATAGAACACATCTCCATAATATGAAGAGGTGCCACTAGTGAGCCAAAAAATTAAAGAATTCCTGGGATATAGAAGGCAAATGAGATTAGATCAAAAGCAGAGTAAAAGAATCAGAGCCCCCATACATACAACACAAGGTGGAGCACATGTCAGCAAGAGGAAAAGAAATTTTCAGACATACCAAGTTCTAAGTAAAAAATATCCTTTTTCCTAAAAGCTCCATCTAATTTACTATCCCATGAACATTGTCTTTCTAAAGTGAGCCTCAGTTCTGACCAGAAGAAGGGCCCATGTGTAGGTATTAGGATTTGAGGGAAAAGTAAGCATAGCTGGGCTTTCTAAATAATGAAAAAGAGAACAAAAAGGTTCTACACATGAAATGATTTTACCTTCTTATTTTGGAGATTGGTGGGTGCCTAGTTTTTCTGCTACATAACATGCTAGAGCAGAACCTGTCAGTCGACATGTATGGCAAACTTAACACAAACCAATTTAATAAAGTCTGCTGTTTATGCTCGTCCAGGGGAGGGAAATATTGGGGAAACAGGCCTACATACCTGCAGAGAAAACACCTACCAGGTATCTATTAAGCAGCCTGATTTCCCACTTAAAAACACAACAAGCCATCCCAACCACCTGCAATTTAGGGAAAGAAAAAAAAAACTATTTGGATAAAAGAGCTAAATATGCAAATAGAGAAACAGACCCAGGGGACATAAAATAAAAATTTAAAAAAAACTCTAGTCATATTCTTAGAAAGACGTGAATAGTCATTATCTCTAGGAAATAAGTAGTAAAGAAGCACAACAAAAATGTATTGAGAATGTAAAATAAAATTACAAAATACAACTTTATTAGGTTAGGTAAACAATAGGATGGATGCAGGTATCTACCTATTTAGTAATCACAGATTTTTTTTGGGGGGGAGGAGGAAATCCTGAGTCCAAGATAAGAAGACAATGGAAAATAGGAAAACATTAAGAGATGTGGAGTATTAATCCACATACTGGGAGGGCTGAAAGGAGAGAATGAAGCATTTATTAACAATGTGATGAGGGGCGGGTATAACTCAAGTGGTAGAGCACAATTTAGTTTACAAAAGGTCCTGGGTTCAATCCCAGAACCTCCTCTAAAAATGAATAAACAAATCTAACTACGTCCCCCACCAGTAAAAATAAATCAATAAAAATATATAAAAGAAATTTAAAAAAATTTTAAAACATTATGCTAGAGGAGAATTATTCTGATCTAAAACATCTTAGTAATTTTAGGCTTTCAAAATGAAAACGAGTTCGCTTCATTATAAACAGAAGGAATGTTAAATAATAGGTACCTATATATTTCACAACTCCATTGATGATGATATTACCTTCAGGAAGATGAAATTGGTTACCTACAAATGAATGCAAGCCATTGGCATAACTTCTATCAGTAATACATGACGATACAAAATAATGTTAAATTTCCATTAAAATTCTGAGAAAATTAATTCATTCTGAGAATTCTATATCTAGCCAAACCAACAATCAGAAATTGTATATATACAGGCACACATGTGTGCTCAGATAAGTGAATCCATACGTATTGTCTGTATTTGAAAAAATTGCAGAAGATCATACGGTGAACAACTGGAAAAGCAAAAGAAAGAAAAAGGCTGACCTGAAATATTACAGGAAAAAATTAGAGTTGAGTCTGGCTCATGAGACAGCAATAAATCATGGAAGGGATTACAAGAAATTTCATTTCACCTTAAAGATTAGAAAATTATCCTTCAAACAGCATATGTTTACTTACTTTTCTAAAGAAGATAAAAGCACACTGCTTATTCTGCATTTCTATTTACATGATGCGTTAAAACTGTCTTATAAACTCGATGTCTGTATGAAAAATTGCCAGCAATCTGGATTATGTATAAATTCTGTAACTGTTTCAAATTTACTTGTTAATTCTGCCTGTTTAGTTACTTCAGAACAATTAAGTTTGCAACAGTGAAACCCTACCCTCCATAAGCATTCTCCCCAACACCCCCTAAAATGTGACATTGTTCTTTCTGGAGAACAGCTCTGTCAGAATTTTCACAGAGTAAGTGTTTTTCAGTCAAATCAGATGAGATCAAAGAAGTGGTTTCTTTTGAATTCAGTGAAAAGAAAAAAAATTTATAATTACAGTCAATAAAGTACCTGTTATTATGAAAAGTAAAAGCTAAAGCCATCCATGCTCCATATAAAAAGAAAAATATAAAATAATCAAAGTGAATACAAATTCCTTGTCGTACAAAGCAGCACCCCAAATTTCATGGGAATAATTTAGGTCAAAAGTGAAAAGGAACATTTGTAACATATATATGTCAGGTTTCAATTTAGGATTATATATATATAAACATTAATTTACAATTTCATAAATCTTGATTTTTTTTTGGATTCCAGCAACTATTATAGAGAAGATATTTCAAAGGAGACACCATATTGACTCCTAAATCTTCATTAGCACATTTCAATTGTCATAATTAACCTTTTAATTCTTCTCATTGGTGTCCCAAATACTATACTGGGTGATAGTTATAAATGTTGTATTATCTTTCTCATTGCTATAAAAATTATACAAAATTCATGGTTTAAAAGAATGCAAATTTATTATCCTACAGTTCTGTACGTGAGAAGTTCTACACGGGTGTCAGTGGGCTAAAATCAGTGTGGGAGACAAAATTTAAAAAAAAAATTAAAAATTAAAAAAAAATCAGTGTGGGAGGAAGGCTGTGTTTCTTCCTGGAGGCACTAGCAAAGAATCCATTTTCTTCTCTTTCTTAGCTTCCAGTGGCCACATACATTCCCTGGCTCTGTGCCCATTTCCTTCCTGGCCTTGCATCTCTCTACCATTCTTTTGACATCGACTCTCTCTCTGAGCCTGACCTCAGCCAGGAAAGTTTCTTTTATGGGCTGATATGATTAGATTGGACCTCTTTAGATAATCTAATCTAGGATAATCTCCCATCTCAAGATCCTTAACCTTAATTATATCTGCAGAATCCATTTATCCATGTGAGATAACATGATTACACATTCCAGTGATAAGGATGTGGACTTATGTAGGGGGTCATTATTCTGTTTATATTACATGTTTATATTCCCATATAAAAAGTATATTCAACCCATCACAACAGTATAAAAAGTCTCAAGACTTTAAGTCTCATCTAAATCTCATTAGCCTAAAAGCCTAAAATCTCATCGTCTAAATCATCTAAATGAGACATGGGAGCTTCCCTGGTAACAATCCCTGCTGGGCATCCTGTCCATCTATGGACTCATGGAACTTGAGAAGCAAGTTACCTGTTCCTAAAGCACTATGGTGAGACAGGTACATGATAACAGTTCCCAGAATTCAGGCTCAAGATAGTCAAAGATGGAAGGAGGAAGAGTTACTGGTCCCAGGCAAATTCAAAGTCTAGGCAGGGAAGCTCTGTTTTAAGTGCTGGGAGTAACCCTAAGGGGCTCAGTTATCTGGGCTCGTAGCTCCGCCCTGGTCGGCAGCCTCCATTTTTAATAAATGGTGGTGCATGCTTTGCAGCTAGATAGTTGTAGCGGCCTGTTTCCTGCCTGTAGAAATGGGTGGTTCCGCCAGCCTTCGTTAATTTTTTACTCTCCCTACCCCTTTCATTCCCAGCTAGCAGTGTTTCTGTTGGCTGGAATTCTGGAGACTCTTGGGGCTCTCCCATCTATGTCATGGTGTCCCCTCCATTGGACAAGATCTTTCCTAGAGTACCCAGTTTCTGTGTTTGGTTTATGTTGGGATGGCTGAGAGCTCATGCCGTATGGTTTCCCAAGATGCCAGTTAGATTAAAGTGACCTGTTAGAACTTAATCTCCTCCAAGAGCCATATGTGCAAAGGAACATTATGATCTTTTGATTCTTCTGAGGTATTAGCAAGAAGGAGTGTAGCCTCATACTTGACTTTTCTTCTAGATCATGATTTCCGGGTGGTGAACCTCTCCATTATAGTGATTTTTTCCCCCACAATCTGAATAGGCTGACAACTTGCAAAATCATGCAGTACTGGGGTGTTTTTTGCTTTTTTTTTTTTTTTAACTCACTTTTGTGTTATTTTAACAGTTCTTCCATAGTTAATCTCATTCCTCTAACATTTTACTATAAGCAGCAAGAAGAAACCAGGCTGCACCTTCAACACTCTGCTTAGAAGTCTCCCCAGGAAATGTACAGTTTTGTCCTTTGCCAGTTCTGCTCTCCACGTAACTGAAGGACACGGTTCTGCTGCGCATTCCACCGCTATGCAGCAACGATGTTATTTCCTCTCGTTTCCAATAACGTGTTCTTCATTTCCTTCTCAGCTTTTACCAGGTGTTCTTTTAAGGTCCATATTTTCCTAACAGTCTGCTCACAGTGATTTTGGATTCTGTGAGATGATTTATGTTTTCTCAGTCCTGCTCCACGCTTCTTTCTGAGTCCTTATGAAGAATAGTTCCCATCAATATTTCGACTAACAGTTTCCCCAAGGACATCTAGTTGTTTTTTTTTTTTTTTAAAATGATCTACAAAATTCTTCCAGTCTCTGCCTGTTGCCCAATTACAAAGCCATTTATACATTTTTAGGTATTTGTTATAGCAGTACGTCACCCCTGATACCAAGTATAGATTAGTTTACTATTGGTGCTGTAACAAATAGTCCAAAGAAGTATTTTAAACAATGCAAATATATTATCTTATAGATCTGTAAGTTTGAATTGAAGAAAAAAAAAAACCTTATTGGGCTAAAATTAAGATACCAATAGTCTGTCTTTATATTTTGGGTTTTTTTTTTTTGTGTGTGTTTTGTTGTCGTCATTTTGTGTGGAGTCTCTAGGGCAGAATGTTTCCTTGCCTTTCCCAGCTTTTAATGGTAACCATATTTCTTGGCTTTTGCCCCTGTTCCTTTACCTTCAATCCAGTGATACTGCATCTCTTTGACCATTCTCACAACTCCTTTTCTGATGACAGTTAAGAAAGGCTTTCTGCATTTAAGGATGTCTATGATTAGACTGGGCTCCCTGGGTATCCAGCACGGTCTCCCCATTTCAAGATCCTTAACATTAATCACACTGGCAAAGTCCCTTTTGTCATGTAAGATAACGTACCCATTGGCTGTGGAGATTATGATGCGGACAACTTTGGGAGCCATTTTTCTTCCTACTTGGCCTCATCCAAACAGACTCAGCCACTGTCCAGGGTATCCCCTTTCCTTTTCCCTTCTTTGAGTACTTTCTGTCCCACATCTGTGTGTTTTTAACCTTTTGAATGAGTGTGACCATTTGCCTCATCATTTGATCAGTGTTGCTTGCTCAAGGAGCCCTTGGTGTCTGACAGTCGATGTGGACTCAGATTATTGTAGGCCTCCTTGAAGCTTGGGTTCCCCAGAAAACAGAGTGTGAGGTGGAGCATATATTTTAGGGACTTGGTAAGAGAGGATTTTGGAGATCATCATCACTGTAGAAGAGGAAGGACAAAGCAGCAGGGTTGGGCAGAAGGAAAGCTCTGGATGCAAGGTTGTCTCAATGAACACCTCAGGTGACCAGACATTAAGGAAGGAATTTCTGAGGCCAGATGGACCCCTTAGATTAGTCCGTGTTACAGTGAGAGAACCAGGTCTTTATGCTATGGAAGCTACCAGCCAACGAACGTAGGCTGCCCACAGAGAGAGAAGTAAGGCAGTCCCTCCAACCCAGGACAGCTTCCAGGGAGGGCTGGCAGTTGAGAGCCATCAGCCAGCAACAGCCACAGCAGATGTGAAAGCAGCTCTTCAGTCTTGAAGGGGCATCTGGAAAGCGCATCACAGCATCCGCTACTCCTGCAGATTCTGATTTCTTAACTTAGATCTGATCTTTGCTAAAATATGTGTGTTATCTGTTTCTCTGTTGATGGTGTCTGCCCAAGGCACACATTCTGCCATCACCCAAAACTGGCATAAAAACTGAACATTTGCCTGTTTGTTTATATATACCTTTTCCAACTCCATTCAGTTCCTCCTGCTGCTAAATCATTCCTTTCTCATTTGAGGCCCCAGTGTACTAGAATAAATTGGGTGGAACTAAAGAATGGAATATCCCTTGTGCACGGCTGGTTGTTTTCCACAATAATTTACCTTCCAGTTTAGTCTATAGAATTGGATAGTGTGAAGGTGTAAATTACTGGCTTCTCTTTTACCTAAGTTACCTGCAGATGAGAACTAGAATTGAGAATTCCTGCTCCCTCCTTCAGTATTCTGTGCAGTGTGACAGGGGTGGACTTGGAGTCAGAGCTGTGATAAACTTCAAGACCCACCAATTACTGGCTTTGTGACCTACAGCAAACAAAAACAAAAACAAAAACAAAAACCTTCACTACATTGATCCTTGGTTTCCTCATTTGCAAATTTTAAATAATATTATCCACATCAGAGTGTTGCCTATGTGCTGAACATACTGATATAAAACCTCTAGCATGGTAGGTAGTGTAAATTATTGTTCAGAATGCATTTGCTTCTTCTTTTAGCTGATTTTTAGATCTTTAATAAAATAAACTTTCATCTCTTCCCCTCACCTGCAACTTTCCACAGGCCACCATCCTCATTATGTACTTAGTATATTGTATGTCTATTATCACAAGCCTAGAAATATAATATTTAGATAAATTGAATTCATGACATGCTGTTGTTTTATGAAGATGTAAACTATTTTAGGCAAACTGAAATATAGAATAAGTTTTATTCACACCTTTATAAGTGTAAATATACTTTCATTTTTAGGAACATAAATTTTGTATGTAACCTGATTAGAACTTAAATTTAAGTTGGGAACACAGAAGCAATTATTTTTGGTATATCTATTTGTGGAATAGAGAGATATATAAACTTATATTTGTTAATTTCAAATTTCAAAGTGTACCTGTTCTAAAGCTATGCCTATAATAATTAAATTTGTTCTAGGATAAGTATGTCTCTGGAGCATTTTGAAAAAAATACTTTCATAAACAGATGAATACCAAAATACGTTTCCCCAGAAAATGTGCATACAGAGAGAATTTTGAAGACCATTTTTAGGGCACATGAAACAAGGGAAGTAGAATCATAAATTATCACACTGCAGCTATCAAAATTTTACATACCCGTGCATAGTATAAATACGGTTTAACAACTTTGCACATGCACGCTCTTGTGTGCCAAAGGGAATAAAACATTCATGAGACAACATCTTATACTATATATATACTTTCAGCTCTGCACTCCTCTGATTTTTTACTGTTTTGTTATATCCTATCCTATTTTATTTAAAAAATTGTTGCCTCACCCCTAACTTGCTCTCATGACCCACTATTCCATCATAATCCGTAAGTAGGTCAAGTCACAGTTTGAAAAATACTGCTGTAAGGCTCCTAGGATTCCATATTAAAAAGTAATGCTTGGAGGTTTAGGTAAAAATACATCCAGAAGCTTCTGTGAAAGAAAGAATTAGATAGATCTTGGTTGCGTTCAGTTTATAATTCCTAAAAAACATGGGGGAAAAGTAGAAACCATCACCATTAAACAGAAGTCAATCAGACAGTCCATTGACATGTCTGTCTGTCTATCTATATGGAGAGAATTATATTTACCAAGTTTGAGAAAATTCTGAAAGCATTTTAGGATATGGTGTATTAAAAACACCCAAGGGATACATATTTCTGAAGTAGAAGGTCATCTGAGTTCAGTTGCTGAGCTATTCTGTTAGCATATATTTATTTTGAGGGCTTAAATTATCTTCTCAGGCTTAGAAAGAATTAAAAGACATGTATGAATTAAAACCAATTTATTTGTTCCAGTAGTTTCTTAATTTTATGTTTCAAAACACAGCAGTTTCATTCCCTTGCTTCATAACAGAAGGAATGAAAGGTGTGTAAGAGGCAGAGTCAGCATTCCTCTTGCTGCCGGGCATCAGGACATCTGTGTGTCACAGAACTGCTGATGGCATTTCTAGCTCACACCTGAAAGAGGTTGCAGATATGGGTCCTTGGGAAGTGACTTTATATAACCCAGTGCAGGGATACTGTTAGTGTCATAATTAAATCTCAAGCCATAAGATTCAAAACAAGGCTAATACCACTCACCTTTCACGTGTCTTCCTCTCCGTTAGACTCCAGGTGTAAGCAGCACGTTAACTAAAGCTCAACTGTGTTACTTCTGTGTTCTAACACCGTGTTCTATTTTAACCAGAAATGTACAATGAATTTTTTTCTAAATTAATATGCACACTTAGAAAGGGCTAGCACATCAATGGATATATAATTCAGATCAATAATTACATAAATATTCCAATGTAGAGAGTTTTATCAGTTCTGGAATGACCATTTAAAAAGCTCAGTAATTAATGACTATTTGTAGGGGCAAGTTCCAAGCAGAGCCGTCACTCAGAGTTACCCATTTCTCTCAGAGCATCCACTTGTGTTTTGCCCCCTGTAAACTGTTACTAGAAAAGTTACTTAATAGATTATATTTATCTCAGTTGTGAGGGATTGATGCCATGTTAATGTTTGCTCCACCTTTTAGAGGTTTATAGATTTAAAAAAAAAAAGTATATCCGAATACAGCAACTTTAAATATGCATACTTTGTCTCTATTATTACTGTGGCATGTTCACTCACTATGAGTTTGCAATCCTACCTCTTGCAATATATCATGGTCCATTCTAAGTAGTAGTAGTTCTTCTTCTTCCTCTCCTTCCTCCCCTTCCTCTCCCTTCTCTTCTTCTTCTTCATCATCATCATCAAGCATCTGCATAACAGCCCTAGGAGGTCAGCACTGTGATTATTAGTCACCTGCCCGATGTCATATGGCAATTAAACAGCCAAGCCTGATGCAGCGTGTGGCAGTTTTTGCCAGCAGGCAGTCTTAGACATAAATCGGCATCAGTTTTAGCAGCTGAACATTCCCAGCTCTGACGTGTCAGTCTGTGGAATTCTTCCTTTCTCAGAAAGACAGACACCAACCAAAAAATAATTATAAATTTTTTTGTATGTTGTGGCTTAGACAATCAAAACCACTGTTGGTTAAGGATATCAGTGGCCCAGTTTTTATCAAAGGTGAGTCTTTCAGGGCTTGAGATAACTCTTTAGGAGTATCTGAGTCCATACAAGTAATGAAGATAAATATTTGTAGTGAGTGACCCATTTGCTGAATAACAAGATATGAGTGTGGACATATCCAGATTTGACCACATACAGGATGGGAATGTGGAGCATTTGATCATGCCCTGTCCTGGCCACAGCTGGTGGAATTATAGCAAGTTTTTTTTCCCCTCTTCACTATTCATCTACTACTCCAAACACCACTTTTCTAATTTTTCTAAGGAAAATGATGTGGCTGAAGTTATTCTGCATTATCCTTGTGAAGCCGTTCACAACTCCATGAATTCTCTTCCAAGAGATAACAAAATTCCCAAGGAATGTGGTTTCTCTGGTTGCTAGGAACAGTCATTATTCTCACAGTACATGCAACAAAATCTATGGCAGAAAATACTTTAAACCAGGAACTCCAAAAATAAGAGCCTGGTCAAATAAAAGCCTGAAACATGTTGCATGCTAAAACTCCTGAGTAATAATAATATTCCAAGATTCTAAAAACTCCTGCAATCAATATCACTAAATCAGCAATTCTGGAAACATTTGGCTATAAAATCTCCCTCTAGTTTCAGTAATAGCTCAATTAATATCATATACATATTACTTAAAACTAGAAATGTAATCATTAATGTTTGAAGCTTCCGTGATTTTTAGTAAGTTTAACATCCTCGTTAAGTAAAGGTTTTCACACAGTTACTTGATAGTGATGATTAAACAGGAGTACCTCTGCAAAGTGGTTGGCAGGAAGTCCTTCATGCCAAAGCGGGTGGCCTACAGATACTATTTTGGACCTGAAGTCAGATGGCTTGATGTCACCATCTTCTCTAATTACTAGGTGTACTAACTTAGGGTTTGGGATATAGCATCATTAAGGGTAAGTTTCCTTTTTTGAAACTGTGGTTATTAACAGCACCTATCTCAGAGAATTATCGTGAATATCTAATGGTATGACACGTGGAAAGCACTGAGAAGTTTGCCAGCACAAAGTACATGTTCAATTAATGTTGGCTATCCTAATTGTTCTTTCCTTGCCCCTACCTCTTTGCTCCTCCTTCCAAGGCGGTTCCAGCGGTTAAGTATGCAGATATGTACACCGAAGAATGACAGGAGAATAACACTTAATCTTACCTGCTTTCTTTCACATTTTACATCCAATTCTGTCAGCTCCCCTTTCAGAATATGTCCAGAATCTGAGCATCCTGGTTCAGAAGGGTTATCGTGATGACCTTGTGACTGCTGTCCACGCCCCTGCCCGTCCCACTGCTGTGGGTGCCTGAAGCCAGCAGCTAGGGGGTGTTCTCACTCGTTCCTCGGGGTCCTCACTGACTCGGCTCTTACTTCCCTCCCCGCTGCCACTGAGGCTCATTATCCTTTGAACATGACAAGAATATAATACTTGGCACAGGATTTACATTTGCTGTTACTTCTGCCTGCAAATTTCTTTACTCAGGGTTCACAAACTCTGTGTTTTCATGTCAATGCTAAATACGGTTTTATCAGAAGAGTCTTCCCCAAAAATACAATCAAAATATAGTATCATTCTCTCTTCTCATTACCTACCTTGTTTTTCTTCTTCAAACTTACCACATCTGATCATTTCAGTTTCATCTCCCTAAAATGTAAGTTCCATGAAGAAAGTCGGTTATCTCTTTTTTTCTCCCATGGATGCATTCTTAGAACCTGTAAAAGTATTTGACACACATTGCTGCTTCATCAATATTTGATGAATGGATTACTTTGTTGAATAATAAATGCTTAGGTCTCACCAGTTTTTATCAACGGAAGAAGTTAGTGTGATATTTCTTGAAGCTTTTAAATACCTTGCAACAAAAGAGCACAGATGGGGAGAAAAACTTAGTAAATGCACTGTTACAGGCACAGAACTCACAAGATCTACTGAAGATAACAAAGATGGAAAGGAAGAACGAATGTTCTTTTATTCAGAGTAGCCTATTTTTGTTTTATGAATGTGAACTTTTCTTGAATTTTTGACAATATAAGCTAGATACTTTTTTTCCATTTTCTATTTTCTTGAAAGTTGGTTTCTCTGTTTATTTGACTGTTTTCTCTAGTTTCCCTGTCTTCATTGTCCTCACATGTCTACTGAGAATTCATTGTCCATTCATATAAAGCATAGGGATCAGTAATAATGAGTGGTAATAAATGATCAGTATTCAAAACTAATGAGTTTCCTTATGGAGATCGCTGTTCTGTAGCAGGAAATGCAAGTGTGAATGGAAAAGCCCTCACTGTGATAAAATGGTAAGGTTTTCCTCAGTCTGTGAGCTGTATACACCATGTGGGAAAGACTAAAGTGACCCCAAATACTGTCTTGGGTATCTTGGTAGCCCTACCATACTTTCTAGGGAAGTACATACACTGATTCTACATTTTGCTTGGAGAGCTGGTCTTTCTAACTATATTGAACCTACGAACAAACCACAGATACTGCTGTTTTGGTATGGATGGGAGAGGACTGGCCAGTGACTTATCCTTTAGGACACGATACAGCAGATTCCAGCCAATGGCTTGTAGGAGTTGCCCAGGGCAACTGTGACACATTTCTTCCGTAGTTCTGCTTTGTCTGCTTGCTAATTCCTCTGGCTGTATTTAGTTGTGTTGTTGATTTGAACAAAAGAGCTCCTTAATTTCCATAATCCTTCAGTGTAACTGGTTGACTTTTCTAGTTATTTGAGAAGATATATATTTATTTAAATTTCATCTTTGTAGTGTATCTTCTCATGACAATTCACGCATTGCATTGCACCCAATCCTTTCAATCACTTATGTCAAATACGTGTTGGGTGTTGAGTGGTTTCTTTGCATGTACATGAATACAAGTAAAGGGTTCATGGGCCAAGTTGGCCCAGCGGAGGAGACAGAAGAGGTAACAGATAACGTAGTGGACTGAGTGCCATCGAAGCGGTAAACTTGAGATAACATATGTCACAAACACAAGGAGTTTGGGACTGTTTATAGAAGAGCTGTTACTTACGCTGCGTACTCATGAATAGGACTTAAACAGGCAAAGCGGGCTAGGGGAACAAAGCCCAGAAACGGAAGCTTCGGAAAGAATATTCTAGGTGGAGAAGCTATAACTGGATATGATATAACATAATACAATGTAATAAAAAGTAACCTATAAACAATTTTCATCTTCAACAGTTCATTGCTACAACTAGAATAAAATATTTATTGGCAGAAGGAAACGGAGGTTTATAAACTGGTCTCCAGATGTTCTTTCTTTCTTTCTCAATATTGTTTTTCATAATACAATATCTTTTTTAAAGAAGCCAAGTTGTTAGGTCAGAGCGATGCTGTGGTGTACCTAAAATATTGCAATGTCAGTGTCCAGATAAGCACAGAGCCCCTGTGCCTTTGAAAGTCATTCAACCTTATGATGAAAACTCACAATTAATTTTTTGTACTTATGTTTTTCATTTTATGACACTCAAGATATTTCCTTTTCCTTTGTTGAAACACTATACACACTGCAAACCATAAACATACTGGTTTTCCAGTGTGCAATTAAAACTGCTCAAACTCTAGGGACCAGAAGCAATATTTGACCTTGTGTGGGCTATAGTTATAATATTAACCAACCAAATTACAATAAAACAAATAAGAGGTTAATGAAATTGCTTTGCTTCTTTTAAATTCACAACAAAACATAGTGCTAGTTAAAATGTTTATTTCTACTTCTTTCTGTCTTTCCCATTCTGTCTACATTTTGCCCTACATTTACATAGTCCTTTTAAAGCTTGATCCAAAATTTTTCAATTCCTTTGGATTATTAACTTCCTTGTGTGCATGTGTGTGTGTGTGTGTGTGTGTGTGTGTTTATTCTGATAGGAAACTATCATGTTCTCGTTTTTCACCAATGTATATTTCACACTAATAGCATTACTAGGACCTTGCATGCCGAGATTAGATCTGAATAATCTTTCTTAAGTATCATTTTTAAATAGTTTTGACATAGGTTGCACACATTTAAAGCATATAATTTTATAGGTTTTGATACATGCATGTGCCCAATATGCTGTTGCCAAAATCTTTATAAATGTATTTATCATTATTAAAAATGTGTACATGTTCCTTTGTAATCTCTCTCCCTCCCCTTTATGACCAATTAACTTCCTTCCCCCATCCCCAGAGAAACCATAGATGAGTTGTCTACAATCTTTCCATAGATTCATTTGTATTTTCTACTCTACTACTTTATATAAATGAAATCATAAATTGTACTCTTAATCCACTTAACCATAATTATTTTAAAATTCACCCATGTTGGGATAAGTACCAATAGTTTCTTCATTGTTGTTGTTAAATAGTATTCAACTTTATAGATACAACACTTGTTTACAAGTTTATTCATTGATTAATATTTGGGTTGCATCCAACATCCAGCCATTACAATGAAAGTTGTTATGAGCACTTACGTACAGGTCTTAATATATGCATGTGTGTGTTCCCATTTATCTTGAGTAAGTCTTAGGAGTGGGAAGTGTAGATCATGCAGAAGGTGTCCAGTTAACTTTAAAAGAAACAGCCACATCTTTTCCAAAGTGACTGTATAATTTTACATTCCTGCCATCAGTGTATGAGAAGTACAGTTCCACCTTATCCTTGCCAAAATTTTAAGTCAATCTCTTTAATTCTTGCCATTCTAATATATGTGAAATGGAATATCATTGTGGTTACACTTTTCATTTTCTAATGATTATTCATGTTGAGTATCTTTTCATATGCTTAATGACTCATCATCTCTGGTAAAGGATTTTTTCATAAATTTTGCCCATTTGTTTTAAACTGGGTAATTTTGAGAGTTCTAGGTACAAGTCCTTTATCAGAAATATGATTTATAAATATTTTCTTCCAGTCTGTAACTGGTTTGTTGATTCTTTTTACATTGCCTTTCAAAGGAAAGAAGCTTTTAATTTTAATGAAGTCCAGTATATCGGTTTGTTCTTTTATGGGCTTTGTTTTTGGTATCAAATCTTAAAATGTGCTTGTATAAACACAAGGTCACATGCATTTTTCCTATGCATTTTAATGGAACTTTTATCATTGTAAGTGTTACATTTGAGTTAATTGTTGTACATGGTATGAATCTAAGGGGTTTATTTTGTTTGTTTTGCATAAGGTTATCAATTGTTCCACCTACTGAAGTGCTCTTTTCCCCTTTTTGTTAAAAATGAGTTGCCCATGTTCTTTTTCATTACACTGATCTATTGTTTTTGGTCTGCATGTCAATTATACACAGCCTTGATTACTGCACCATTATAATAAGTATTGAAATCAGGTAGTTTTATTCATCTTTGACAAAATGTTTTGGCTATTCTAGGTTCTTTACATCTCTAAGTATATGACTGGGAAAGAGAAGCAAGATGGCAGAGTAGAAGGACACTTGTAGCTCACCCTCTACCACATAGGCACCAAAACTCACATCTATGGACCCACTCAGCCACCCAGAGCACCTGCTGAACTCTGACAGAACATCGCCTTCTTCAAAAGACAAAGGTGCCAAAAATCTGGTAGGAGAAAAGGAAAAAAGAAAGAAGAAAAAGCAAAACAGTGCGGGACCGATCCCACAGGGAGGGAGTGGCAAAGGAGGACTGGCCCTCATTTGCTGGGTGCCCCCCTCCAACGGAGAGGCCAGCGGGACAGAACGGGAGCCTCTGAGGCTCAGATCTGCCCCGAGCACCCCTTGACTGACAGAACTGAGTTAAACAGGCACAAAGGGTCCCTGCGACACCCAGCCCAAGACGCGAGCCACCAGCTGGGGCTGGGACAGGCCTCTTGAGTCAGGCGGAGGACTGGGGCGGCTGCACTGAGGCAGCCCCAGGGGACTGGAGGGTGCTGTGTGCTCTGGCTGGTAAGGGCTACAGAGCAGAACAACCTCAGTCCCCTATAAATTGCGAAAAAAACAAAGCAACACAGCTGGTGTGCCCTGGGGGGAGGGCCGCCATAGCCTTTGTCTCCTCAGACCTGCACCACCATTACTGTTGCTTCACACGAGAAGAGAGGCGGGGCGCAGCCACAGCCGCCATCTCCTCCTGTGCGCAGCGCCCGGGTTGGGGAGGGGCCGAGACCTGACTCCACACCCGGGGGCTCCTCAACCTCATAGGCAGGACTGAGACTTGTCTACAGCCTGAAGCAGATAGGATCTTTCTGTCCTGGCACCTCAGAGTACTTGTGCCACCAAGACAAATAAGGAGCTGAGATTTGGCACGGAGCAGGGGCAGCCATTCTGCGGTCTTCCCCAAGCCCACCTTCGGAGCGCCAACCCGAGGTGGAGTGGGCAGCTGCACAGAGCAGTGGAGCGACCGGCGCTGGGAGAGGGCGGCCAGCCACCCCTGTTCCTGGTAGGAATGCAGCACCTGACCACAGAGCCGGGAGGGGGCGCGATCCACCCACCTGCCTCGCCCTACAGCAGCAGCTGAGTGCAGCATCTGGAAGGGGAGTGATCCTCCTGCCCACAGAGTAAAAGCTCAGCACCTGACCCAGTGTTGGGAGGGGGCACTTTCTGCTAGCCAACAGCCACTAGGAGCAGCACAGACAAGGGCACCAACAGAGGGCCTCTGGAAACAACAAGCTGAGTTCACGAAACAGGGTGAAGACACAAAGACTTCTCGATAAAATCATTAAGTGCACACCATCTCCAGGAGAACTAAATAACTGATACTCCTTAAGCCACAGTGCCAGACAGATATGAGCAATATGAAGAAGCAGAGGAACCACTCCCAATTAAAACATCAAGAGAAATCCCCTGAAAGCACAACCAAGGAAATAGACACTGATGGCCTACTAGATCAAGATTTCAGAAAAGGAGTGATCAAAGTACTGAAGGAACTAAAAGAAACAGTGTTTAGAGATGTAAAATATGTCAAAAATGAAATAGAAGGTATAAAGAAGAACCAAGTAGAATTAGTAAACTCATTTGCTGAGATGAGAGCTGACCTAAAGGCTGTACAAAGCAGGCTAGATAATGCAGAGGAATGAATAAGTGACCTAGAAGACAGGGCAACAGAAAGCACCCAATCAGAAGAGCTGAGACAAAAACAAATAAAAAACAACAAAAACAATATTAGGGACCTATGGGATAATATAAAGCATGCCAATCTATACATAATATGGGTTCCAGAAGGGAAAGAAAGAACAAAGGGGATTGAAAAGGTATTTGAAAATATCATGACTGAAAACTTCCCAAACCTAAAGGAATCAGATATCCAAGTAAGGAGTCTCAGAGGGTCCCAAACAGGAAGAACCCAGACAGACCCACACTAAGACATATCATAATCAAGATGGCCAGAGTCAAGGATAAAGAAATGATTCTAAAGGCAGCAAGAGAAAAGCAAAGAGTGAGTTACAAGGGAACCCCCATAAGGCTCTCAGCTGATTTCTCTACACAAACACTACAGGCCAGAAGGGAGTGAGCAAGATATATGCAAAGTCCTGAATGAAAAAATGATGCAGCCAAGGATACGCTATCCAGCAAGGTTATCCTTTAGAATAGAGGGAGAGATAAAGAACTTCACAGACAAGCAAAAACTCAAAGAGTTTAGCAACACTAAATCCATGCTAAAAGAAATATTCACAGGTCTACTCTAAATAGAAAAGAAGCAGGATGCTACAAAAATGAGAAACTCATAACTGGAAAGGAGATAACTGCCATGAATTACAAAAAGAATAAACACAAATTTGTAAAAGAAGACATCTAAATCATTAAGAGTGGGAGAGGGAAGCAAGGAAAGCCACTGTGGAAAACAGCATGGATAGTCCTCAAAAGACTAGGAATAGACTTACCATGTGACCCAGGAATCCTGCTTCTGGGCATCTATCCAGAAGGAACTCTACTTCAAAATGACACCTGCACCTCAATGTTCATAGCAGCACTATTTACAATAGACAAGACATGGAAGCAGACTAGATGTCCATCAACAGATGACTGACGAAAGAAGCTGTGGTATATTTATACAATGGAATACTATTCAGCCACAAAAACCAACAACATAACGCCATTTGCAGCAACATGGATGTCCCTGGAGAATGTCATTCTAAGTGAAGTAAGCCAGAAAGAGAAAGAAAAATACCATATGAGATCGCTTATCTAAATCAAAATCTAAACAAACAAACAAACATAAATACAAAACAGAAACAAACTCATAGACATAGAATACAAACTTGTGGTTGCCAAGGGGGCAGGGGGTGGGAAGGGACAGACTGGGATTTTAAAATGCAGAATAGATAAACAAGATTATATTGTATAGCACAGGGAAATATAAGCAAGATCTTGTGGTAGCTCATAGCGAAAAAAAAAAATGTGACAATGAACATATACATGTTCATGTATGACTGAAAAATTGTTCTCTACAGTAGAATTTGACACATTGTAAAATAACTTAAAAATGTAAAAGAAAAATCAAAAAAGTATATGATTAAATTTTAAATTAATTAATAATGAGTGAAGATGAACTATGCATAATATTCATCTAAAATCCCAGGAACATTCTAAGTAAAAAATAAAATTTAAACATAGGGGATCATCTAACTTATGCCTTTTCTTTGACTTGATTAAAATATTTCAAATTAGTTACAGCTGGTAAGTTGATACAGTAAACATTAAATTGGCTCCTTGTATCTAAAATGTATATGTACTTTAAATAAATGAATATTTTCCCTTCTAGAGAGTTGTAATATCTCAGACCTTGGAAGAATGATCTAGTTCAACTGTCTCCTGGGGCTCACGGAAGGCAAGAGTTTGTAGAAGATTAAAACACTACCATTTATAGTAGGTGAAGTTAAGATTCATAGCAGGTGGGCCCTGGCCAGTATATTTTACATTATACTCACCTCTGTCTTCAAACTTCACTTAGTAATATTGGCTGGACTCCTGGGAGCGGTCCTCTCAGAGCTACTGAGAGTCTGTCTGCTGGGCTATCATCGTCAGTAAACTGAAACTCACAAATAGGTAGGTAGACATATCAATCTTCATTTCTAAGGAAATAAACAAGCTATCACTACTGGTATAGTTTACTTTATGCAGTGTAAATATATCCATATCTTTGCTGTTACTATATAATGGAAAGCCAGTGTGCTTTATCTTCTTTGATAATGTGCATATTTCTTTATCATCCACATCATCATCTTAATGAACTTTATTTTACCTTAAAATTCTGATAGACTTTTCTCAATGTCCCTTGCTAGACTCTGTCCAAGTCTGTGAATGTGCCCAAATGATTTTAGAAAGGATATCTTAATTTCCCTATCTAAAAATGACAGCTTTAGATATGAAGGTACATATGAGGACCCCCCTCCCACAGCTGTTAAACTGTAGTATCTATTGGATACTTGAAAGCAATGGATGTGTAGGGTCAGTCAGCATGTTAACAAATAGATATACTGAAGACACAGAAACTCTGGCTCAGAAATAATTCAGGAATGGCTGCGCAAATGGAAGAGTGGCTGTTATCAAGGTGAGTGAGACTAGCACTTACCCCTGAAGTACCCGTAATTCCTGTTTCAATTTCTACATGCCAGAGAATAATAGAGATATTGCTATTGAGACTTCTGCATTAGAAACAAAATTCCCAACCTAGGATGCAAGCAATCAACCACAGAAAGGATTGATTAAAATACACTTGCTCTGAGATTAAGACCTCATTCTCATTCACCAGTGGTTTGTTAACGAACTCTAGACTCCATTTTTCATTCATTTGTATTTATCAATCTTCATAGAAGGCCATTCCTTCTTTAAAGAATATTTCAAGTGTCCTATGAAAATGATATTTTAAAAAGTAAGCACCCACTTTATACTATCTGACTATGCTACTAACATTGGCAGGAGAAGGTTAATGACATTCACTTCAACCTCCAAGCATCCTTAATCATTAACTCAGTAGTGACAGACATTGTCTCTGGTCCAAAGCTACTCTCCTGTTATCTATGAGCATTCCTCCTAAAGCCCTTCAAATGACCTTCAGGAGTCCTGTTACAGCACTTCCCAATTTATTCTCTAATTTATGATTTCTAGGGGGCATTTGTCACATTCCTGAGAAATTTGGCAGCAAGAACTATATTGTTCTGAGTTGGAAGCTCAGTAAGACTAAAATGGTAACAGAACAGCAATGCTTCCATCTCTAGATGGTCATGTTTCTATTAACATGAGGAAGAGTTCACTGTTTGCAAAATATTGTGATAAAATTCTGTTTTCATTGATGTCACATAAGTTAGTAAAAATAATATATATGATAGATTTAATTGCTGAACAATGGCTTTCCAACTTGTAAATGGATAATAGCTCAAAATGTAAAAAAAAAAAAAAAAAAATTTATATTCCTGAGCAACTTTTTTTTAAACTGTCTTTATAATTAATTAGACTATTTTAAAAAGTTCTCAATTCCTCAGAAGAATAAGCCAGGGCAATAACATAGCTTTCTTCAAAATTTTAGAATTCTTTACATATTGAAGCACAAAATGGATTGCCCATATTGCAGCAATTCTTAAAATATGTTTTTCACCCTTAGGCTGTTACAACTTTGTGACTAGCCTCAAGGAGCCTTTTAAAGACACAGGTAAACCTAAATCATCCAGAGACCTCAGACTTATGAGTCGCCCGCAAAACATATTCACACTTAGAATAAAGCCTTGCTATCTGAAGCAAATAAAGGTGTAATTGTGTTGTCTCCTGATTTTTTTTCCCAAAATTATATTGTAAAGAGAATAATTCTGAAAATTTTCACTTCCCACAAGTATGCTAAGTTGATTGGACTCTGTAACTATCTTTATATGAGTAAATATTTGAAGCACGTAATTAAATCTTTCATAAGAAAATGTATAGTCATTTTATTCTTAAAATTCCAGTATTTAAGAGTAAAATATTGTAGTGTTACTTTAACTCAACATGGCCTTATTAGCTTTTTAAGTTTCTGGGAAGAAAAACAATTCCATTGAAACTTCAGGGAGGAAAGTAGGTGGGCAGAGATAATGACAGCTGGAATGTCTCCAGAACACTGGGGCTAACATCCTGATTATTAAAGCAGCATCTTTCACAGCCACAAATTATTTCAGATGAACCTAATCTATCAGTTCCTACTTCCCTGAAAGGCCTCTTCTAATTCCTGCTAGAGCAATGGCCACCTGGAGAGAAAGGTGATACATTTTCTTTTCGGTACACTTCAGATTCGAAAATCTCCATGAAGCTGTTTCTCTGAATGCTTAGGCATTCTAAAATCGTTGCCAATATGAGAATATTCGATCCTGGTTTCCGAGGACTGCCCAGGACCGTTACCCACACCCAGAAGGTAACGGTCCTAGGCTGCGCATTCATTTAGCTTTCGTTTATTGAATTGTGCCTTTACTATGTCAAAGCTGCTATTAGTGTAGGCATTAAAACGTGGGAACCCGGAAGACAGAATGAAGGAACTATTGAAACAAGAGGCATAAAAGCATCTGTAGACCCCTCCCCAGCATGTTATAAAGAGATCACTAAGAATTTAGGGGGATGAAGCCTATGAATTGAACTGTGACATGGGAATCTTAGTTTTCAGGACGTTATGCTAGTATACGGTTCTTTCAGAGAGACAGAATACAGACATTAAGGATCACTGAAGTTGTTGGAATATTACTAAGTTTCATAGAGAAGTTTAGGTAAAAATATGAGAATATGTCATCAGGTTATTTGCCTAATTTGTAAACATTTAGAGCTGAGTGATCAGAATGATTACATGTAACAATTAGGAGGACTTGGTAAAAGGGGTCAACGACTTCACACTGACAACATGAATGAATGAGTGAATCATGTCTAGATATACCTGATCTACCTGTAAAGGAATAAAGTCCCCCCAAATATCTACTCCTCTCAGATTCCTGCCTGGAAGATGACAGATTTAACAGAGTTTCCAAAAATCACTTCATCCTCAAAAGCAAGAAAGATAGGGTTCACTTTCCAATTTACACTTGTCTTACTAAATTGTTTTTTTCTTGTTAGTTCTGAATACATCAGATGGATTCTGTCCTCAGACAAGTCAGTCAGCCACAGGGGACACCCCTTCACTTTTACCTATGTGTGAAGGAGAAATGTAAAGGTGCTGATATAAAATTATAACAAATATGTACATCCAAGCAACCATACAGTTGCAAATGATTATAGGACTTCACCAGGAAAGACTGATTGGCAGTAGTATAGACTGTTCAAATTTCAAAGCATGTATCTTTATTTCATGAAACCAGAAAGCTGCTGGTGCCATGTAGCTTACCAAGAACATTTGACATCAAACAGACCTGGGATTAAATACAAGAGTTCTATCACTTGTGTAAAAAAAAAACAAAAACAAAAACAAAAAAAAAACTTCCAAGTTTTTATTAACTTTCTCTGGTATTTCATTTCATTTCATTTCGTTATTTTATTTTATTTATTCTATTTTAACCTAAATAATACAGGATGAGTTTTGTAATGAGAAACAGGGAAAATATCAAAACTTGGGGTTGTTAGGAAAATTGTACAATATAATGAAATAATACAGCAGAATTAAATAGAATAGATAAATATTCAGACATGAATTCCTACATCATTATGACCTTTGCCTCACCAGTACCAGCTTTAGTAATATCAAGAATTCAAAAATATGTATTTCTAGAAATTAATGTACTAATATACAATTAAAAACTGGAGGCTGGAGTCCCTCCCACCCAATAGCTTATCTGGGAAGTCAATCTAAGGAATACAATGAGGAAAAAGAATGTAGGATCTACTTTTTATTAAAGATTGCCAGGTTATAGATTAACCTTTTAGAATTAACTGACTATACCTCTTTGTGGCCTTGAGTTCCATTTTCAACAAAGATTAGAAAAGGAACCATCAAAAGCGACATATTAATCAAAAAAATTAAAGGGTTGTAGTGTTCCTTTTTTCTACTTTTCTCAAGCAGAATTTCACAAGAGATCATGTAGGTGATAACCGGGTTGTCTTTGAATTAACTGCCATAATGGTTCAGTATACTATTATTTCCAAGTGATGAATTTAGTATCCAGGACTGGAATAAGACCAAAGAGTAATCATCATAAAACCAAGAGGTTTCCTTTTCTTATAACATTTACCATACTTTAAGTACTTGTGCAGTGGTCTTTTTTTTCTGGGTAGTTTTAAAATATTTTTGAGGTTAGGAACCAGAGTTTTCTATTCACACTACTTATTTTTGTGCCTAGTACAATGACAAAATGTAGAAAACACAAGAACAATACATTAAATTGAATTGAAAGGTTAAAAATGAACGTAAGAGGACATAGAGGAGGGTGACTGTCTCCCTCACAGCAAAGTAGCTGAATTCGGATCCATTTGGCTTATGGTTGTAGAATTGGGGGGCTTGTCTGAAGTACAAGCTAATAAATTACCCTAAAATACGCTACACGGTCAATGTGCTACACAAGTAATACAGTGTAGCCTCATGGCCTTGTCTAATAAAGAAGCTTCTAGAGTTCTTACTGCTTGAAATGGGTGAAAATGAGAAAACTATTTCTCCATCTGACATGGCTTTGGAACAAAAACTAAAATGACAAAATATTGTAATAACAGCTATGCTTCAGCATTTCCAACTTGGATAGAAACACAGAGTGAAGATACTTTGCAGTCTTTGCCTTAGATGTATTTGAGATACAACAGATTTTAGTGTTTGGTTAAAAAACCCAAGTTTTTATGATTATCAACATGGAATATCGTAATATTTTACGGGCACTCAACAGTATAAAGGAAAAAGTTGAGAAAACTGCATGGCCACCTAATGATGACTAAGTACCTCATTCTATGAGTAGAATTCTTTTTTATTTCCTCCAGTTTTATTGAGATATAATGGACATTCAAAACTGTGTATGTTTGTGGTATAGAGCATAGTGGCGTCACATATGTATTGTGAAAGGATTACCACAATAAGTGTAGTTGACATCCATCACCTCATATAGTTACAAAAAAGGGCCTTTTTTCCTCTGAAGAGAACTTTTAGGATCTACTTTCTTACCCACTTTTGAATGTACCACAGAGCAGTGTTAACCATCATCATGTCATACATTACATCCCCTAGTACTTAGTTCCCTTATAACAGGAAGTTTGTGCCTTTGACCACCTTCACCCAATTCCCTGACTCCTCATCCATTGATCAACTCAGGAAATGAAATCTGAACTTTTTTTCTATGAGTTAGATTTCTTTAGATTCCACATCTAAGTGAGATCATACCGTATTTGCCTTCCTTACATAATGCCCTCAAGGTCCACCCATGTTGTCACAAGTAACATGATTTCCCTGTTTTTTTATGGCTTAATGGTAATCAATTTTGTGTATATATAGATAGACACACACACACACACACACACACACACACACACAAATTTTCTATATATACAATTTTCTTCTCCTTCCATCTGTCCGTAGACACTTAGGGTGCTTCCATGTCTTGGCTATTGTGATCAATGCTGCAATGAGCATGGAAATGCAGATGTCTCTATGACATACTGATTTCAATTTCTTTGGCCATATATCCAGAAGTGGAATTGCTGGATCATATGGTAGTTCCATTTTTAATTTCTTGAGGAACCTCCATACTGTTTTCCATAATGGTTGTACCAACTAACGTTCTCACCAACAGTGCCCAAGAATTCCCTTTTGTCTACATCCTCACCAGCATTTGTAATCTCTTGTGTCTTACTCACAGCCATTCTAACAGGCATGAACTAATGTCTCATTATGTTTTTCATTTGTATGTTACTAATGATCAGTGATGTTGAGTACATTTTTCATGTCCTGTTGGCCATTTTTATGTCTTCTTTGGAAAAATATCTATTTAGGTCCTTTGCTCATTTTTTGATTATTATTTTTTTGCCATTCATTTTTATGAGTCTTATAATATAGTTTGGATATCAATCCACTACCAGGTATGATTTGTACATATTTTCTCTGATTTCATAAACTCCTTTTCCATTGTGTTGTTACTTTTCTTTTGCTGGGCAGAATCATTTTAGTTTGATACATCCCCATTTGTTGATTTTAGATTTTGCTGCTTGGGTTTTAGGTGTTATATTAAAAAATTGTTGCCAAGAACTCTGTCAAGGAACTTTTCCTCTATATTTTCTTCTAGGAGTCTTATGGTTTCGGTCTTACATTTAAATCTTTAATCCATTTTGAGTTAATTTTTGTGAGTGAGGAAAGATAGCAGTCTAGTTTCATTTTTTACAAGTGAATATCCAGGTTTACCAGCACAATTTATAGAAGACATTGTCATTTCTCATTGGGTATTCTTGGCTCCCTTGTCAAATGTTAGTTGACTGTATGTGCATGGGTTTATTTCTGGGCTCTTGATTCTGCTTCATTGAGGTAGGTGTCTTTATTTTTATGCAACACTATATTGTTTAGATTGTTACAACATTGTAATATAATTTGAAATCAGGAAGTCTAATACTGCTTGATTCTTCTTTTTCAGGGTTACTTTGGCTATTTGAAGTGTTTTATGATTTCATGTGACTTTTAGGATTGTTTTTTTTCTACTTGTGTAAAAAAAATGCCACTGGAATTTTGATACAGATTATAGCAAATTTATGGTTGGCTTTAGGTGATACAGGCCCTTTAACAATATTAACTCTCCCAATCTATGACTACACGATATCTTTCCATTTTTGTGTTCTTCAGTGTCTTTTATCAACATCTTAGTTTTCAGTGTAGAGGTCTTTCATTTCCTTGGTTGAATTTACTTCTAACTATTCTCTTGATTCTGTTGTAAATGAGGTACTTTTCTTTATATCTTGTAGAGATAATTTGTGTTTGTGTATAGAAATGCTATTGATTTTTGTATGTTGCTTTTATGTGCTGCAACTGTACTAAATTTGTTTAATAGTTCCAGCAGTTTCTTTTTTTATTTTGTGCTGGAGCCTTCAGAAGTGTCCATATATAAAATCATGTCATCTGCAGATAGAGACATTTTTACTTCCTTGTCTCAAATTCTAAAGTCTTCTATTTCCTTTTTCTTCCCTGATTTTTCTATGACTTCCATACTGAATTGAATCAGAGTGGTAAGAGTAGACACTTTTAACACCAGAAATTGACACAACATTGTAATCTGACTATAACCCACTAAAAAAAAAAAAAAAAAATGTAGACACATTTATCTTGTTCTTGATCTTAAAGACTTTCAAACTTTTCCCACTGAGTAGGATGTTAGCTGTGGGCTTGAATTTTATGGCCATTTTTATGTTGAGGTACCTTTCTTCTGTATCTAATTGGTTGAGAGTTTTTATTATGAGTGGGTATTGAATTTTATGAAATATTTTGTATACATTGAGATGAACATATGAATGTTATATTTCTTTCTGTCAGTATGTTGTATCACATTCATTGACTTGCTTCTGTTGAATCATCCTTGCATCCCAAGATTGAATCCCACTTGAATGATTCTTTTCCTGTGTATGATTCCTTTCATGTGCTGCTGAATTCAGTATGCTAATATTTTGTAGAAAATTTTGCATCTATCTTTATTAAGAATATTGGCCTTAGTTTTATTTTCTTGTGATGTCTTATTTGGCTTTTGTATCAGGGTATTTCACATTATTATTATAGTTTACATATTTTTACATTATGTATACAATAATACATTATTGCAGTTATAATTATTGCAATATGCTTGTTTTTTTCAACTTTTACCCCAGAGTTATGTGTATTATGCATCACCATTACTGTATTAGAAACCTTAATTTATTTCATTACCAGTGAGTTTTATTCTATCTACATAGGTTTTTATAATGTTAACTGACCTCCTCTTAGCTCCACTTGAATAACTCCCTTTAGCATTTTCTGCAAGACAGATCTAGTGTTGATAGCCTCACTCAGCTTTTGTTTGTTCAGGAAAGTCTTATCTTTCGTTCATTTCTGAAGAACAGCTTGGCTGGGTATAGTATTTCTGGTTGACATTTTTGTTTCTTTCAGTAATTTGAATATACCATTCATTTCTCTCCTGGACTAGTTCATTGCCCAAGCAAGGCTGCAGGCTAGCCTCCACAGTTGCCTGGATTCTCTGGTCAGCTTTCCTAAATGGTCAAGTCTGGGTACTGTCCTCACCAGAAGAGGAAGCTATGAATTAGCTTCCCTGTCCTAGCAGGGCTACAGAATGTGCCCCAGGGTGGCCAGCACGGCTCATGGCTTAGGGTCCTGATTCACACAAGACTGTGCACTGAATCCTCTGGCCAGAAGGGGACCCCTGGTTTTGATGTGTTGTCTGGTCAAATGCCACTGTAAGTGTGGCCAAAAGGCTGGTCTGTGCACCTGCCAACATGCTCTGGTTAGGTTCATTGATTGGGTGGCTGAAGGCAGCACTCAGGAGTGGGCAGGGATACAGATGAGCTTCCCTACATGGCCAGAGTGGTTAGCACTCTGGGGACTTGCAGACACCTAAAAGTTCTCTTCACAGAAAAAAAAAAGCCCTTTTTTGTAACTATATGGGGTGATGGATCTACATCGGGCAGATTCCTTGATGCAGGAGGTGTTTCCCTTCACCCCCGTGTTTTTAGATTTTCACAATGGTGTCTTGCAGATGAATAGTTGTTAGTAGGCCTTCTTGTGAGGGGGGAGCGCAGTCGGGAATGGCTTGCTACCATTTTAGTGATGTCACGCCACAGTGTTAAAGTTTATTTTAATAAGTGAATTTTTTAAAATGCATCTTACAGTTAACTGTTGAAGGATGGGATTCAGAATTTTTATTTATGTATATTTTGAATATGATACTGTAGGCAGATGCTGAAGTAAGGATACATAGGTACCTGTGTATGGGCAATTGTCTGTGTATGTTTGTGTACCTGTCTGTAACAGGTACATGGATGAAATCTTAATCTAAAATTTCCATTCCAGTCCTTCATTTTCCTTATGATGTTTATCTGTTTAAGATATTAGGCCACTTATTCTAGAATTTCTCAGAGTCTGGATTTTGCTCATTGTATAGTCATGGTGCATGGCAGCAATTTAGTCCCTCCTCTGTAATTACTGCAAATTGGCCTCTGGATGCCAAGGCACGATCGGAATCAGGCACAGTCCCTTTGGCAATGGTATAGATTCATGTGTGTTCCTGCCTTAGGAGGAGGCATATGTTTAGGTTTTCAGTCTCTTTTGATGTTAAAATACATAGGGGTTCAATGCCTAGACCCACTAACTCAGGGAGTTTTCAAGATGGCTCTAGTTTCATCCTGTTATTTTGTAATGATTCACTATAATGCTTTGAATACAGTGATATTCTTCCTCAATTATAATTTGAGTATCCACCAGATGTAAAAAAGCCACATAAAAATGTTTGATTTTTACATCCTGTGTACCTGCTGTATGTAAAAATTAATTTCTGCCATCCTCAAAAGATGACCAATTATGATTTTTAAGTACAGTTACAAAGAGATGTAAACACTTTATGGGGTGCCATCCATGGCCATTCTTATCATTCATGAAGTGTAACATGTCCCCTCTTTGGACAGTGGTAGGTTTCCCAAATCACTTCCTGTGTCCTTTTGGTTCTTTGGACATGGTGTTAATATATGTTGATAGGTAACTTACAACTTGGTATGACAAGTTGATCTGGGCTCATCTTACACAAGGAATCAGCCTATTCTGTATGAGCCCTGGATTCCTTCAAAGAGGAATGGTAATTGAAGAAAACAATATGGATGCTCATTGCTACTAAGTTTAAAGATAGTTTATAGAATATGTATCTATAGAGAATATATATGTATACACAGTCATCAGAAAATGTGATATGTATCGCCTATATGTGGAGGAGAGGAAAAGACAGGGAGAAGCGGACCATAAAAAGGTGTAAACATGTAGGTGAAAGGAACAGGAAACTTCATGAGCGCCTACTCAAACCATGTTATGGAGTCCAAATTCATCGTGCTTGCCATACAACAGGATGATAAATCAAGAAACGAGGTACTGGCATGAGGAAAAGCATGGATATTCGGAGAGCCAGAAGACTGAGAAGATGGGGAACTAACGACCATCTTCCTCAAGCGAGAATTCAGGTTCTTTTATAGTAAGAAGGGGACAGGGTGCGGTTGGTTGTTGCAAACTTCTTGGTGTCAGAATCCTTTGTTCTCGCAACTGTTCGCTTAGGTCAGAGCACGATGTTCCTGTAAACCTCCGACAAGACAAATGTTACTCTCTGTTCTGCAACGTTTATCTTTACATGAATGGGAAAGTGGTTACAACTGTAAAGGTCAGAGCATTGAGAATGGGCTAACTTGTGCATTTCAGGCTGTGGGCAACATTCATTTACAAAACATGCAGAACCAGGGTGACTGAGAACAGGAAACAGCACGGTGTTAGAGCTGCAGGCGCAGATCTAAGATGGACTGAGGTCTGTCCTTCCTTGTTAAAGCTGCTAATACTCCTGGTTCTAATGTGTAAGTAGTTCTAGGGGGCTTTCATTTAATCTAGTCTATATTATATTTGCATTGTCTCTGTAGATACCTTCTTCCTTCCTCATGAAGATCTTGGTTCTAAAGAACACAGAAGGTGGTACAATTACACTAGTCCATGGTTACTCAGTTTGCTATATAGCATAGCACACACGAACAGAACCAGAATAACACAATGGGAATAGTGTCCAAATCAATTATGGTGACTGAAAAGAGTTTATTTTTTTTTGCATACAATTTCTCCACACCCTCTCCAAACTTTCATGTTTAGAGTAGTCTACAATGGCAGATAACACAGCCGTTACATGCTATAAGTTTTAGATCTCAATTTAGTTTCATAGGTAAGTATGTGTATCACTGCTATCAGCAGTCCTTAAGTCACTATATTTCTAGTCTTTGATTGCCTGAACCGTTTTCACCGGGAGACAACTGAGTAAAGTCTCATGGGAACAATCTTATTAATATTGATAAATTAATAAAAATTGATAGTCTGTAGAAATAAAGCTCAATTTTGCTGAGCAGGAAATCCTTGGCTCACATTTTCTATCCTTGGGTACCTGAAATGTTACCTCATTTTACTGTAGCTGAAGGTGTAGCAGTTAAGCAGCTCCTGATAATCTATTTGCTTTCTTACATAAATCTCATACTCTTTGGCATGAATGGCGAAAGTTTTTTCTTAAGTTCAACCATTTTACTAGAACGTGTTGTCATTCTGGATTAAAAGTGTCAGGTATTTTGTTTTCTGTTTTTAAAAGGACATTGGGAAATTTCTTACTGTAGTTCTTTGAATTACAGTGTTCACATTATTATTAATGTATTCCATCTCCTGGAACAGATGTTCATCTTCAGGTATTAGTTTTATCCATACGTTTTCTTTACTTGTGCCAGCCCTCAATAACTGCTACTTTCTCCAATGTTTTCTGTCTTTTTTAATGTATAAAATTTCCTCAGTTTGTATCATCAGCTGCTATTATGGTATTATTTGCATATTTATTTGTTGCTGTACAACTTCTAAAATATTAAGATTTTTTAAAAAATGTATAATTCTTAACTTATGTCATCCCATTTTTGCATTTTTATTTACGATGCTATTTCATGCCTTGCATAAGTATCTAATATACTGAGCTTACTTTGAAATGTACCTTCTTGTTTTCTGGCATGCATACTGTTTCTGAAAGAAAACTGCTTTTTAGTCCATTTTTTTTAAATTTTCTTCTAACTTATATGGGTATCTTGCCTTAATAGTTTCTGTGTTGCCCATTTTTACATGAATGGAATTTCCTTTTACAAGAAAGTACATTTTATAGTAGCCTGTGTAACTTTAGAAGGCTCCCCTTTCTGTTGTTTTTGTGCTTTGTGTAAAAATATGGCATCTACCTTGATTTTGGAGATTGACTGGCTTTCTTTTCCCTTCCATTTTCATCTAGAATTTTCCTCTGTATTGTCTCTGTCCTAGACAATTTGGGTTCCATTCCCTGAAATGCCGCCTCAGAGTGGAGCTCTCCCTGAAGAGACATCCTCATGGGTAACTAGGGAAATTTCAAATGGACTTGGCTTTTCCAGCCTGATGAAGATGTCCAGTGCACTGAGGAACGCAGTCGGGAAAGCCACCGCCGCCTTCTTTTTCTATGTAGGAACCATAAGGAAAGCTGAAATTGTTTTACACTGAGTATGATGTTTTCTGTTGATTTTTAGGGTGTTTTTTTTACATAGTGAACTAGATCAGAGTTGCACAGGATTTCAGGAGTTGTTCTAGACCATTGTTTTCATGGCCCTACACTTCCTTGGCATAAGTTTGTATGGAATCAATGTATGTTCTTTGCCCAGGTGACCATTCAGATATTTCCGATTTGGAATCAGGAAAATGGAATTTATATTGTTTATATTTTTTGAGATTAATTTTTGAAACAGGTATTATCAACTCTTTCAATTCCAAATAGGCTTAAGTGTGAATGGACAGCTGGACAGGGAAGATACAGAGAAAACATACGAAATTATTCCAAGGACAGGGAAGGCCTGATTCCCCCATCTTTGACTGAGTTGAGCCATCTAGATACACTGTGGTTTCGTTCCACACAAAACCTAGGTCAACTGGCTCTTTACCTGTGAATAATGTATTGCGGTTCAGGTAGGGACTAAGTTACAGTGTTTGGGCAGAATGAATGTTTTAACCATTGTCATTCTTTGATGCCATGAGGACATGAAATTTGCATCTATGTTTTTGTCCTTTTCAATGGATTATCTAGATGTGCAAGATTTCAGTGTGCATGTGTTCCACTCTCCTGTGTATACAGATTCCTTCCTAATTTTTTACTTTGCCTGTAATTGTACATAGGATGGCTTTTTTTTCCTTCTGTATTTCTTGTTTATTTCTTTCCTTCTGTCTGTTTCTCGCTTTCTTCTTTCTGTCACTGTTGATTGTTGTTGATGTTCATCTGCAGTGTTAAAAATGCAATTGATGTTTGTGTATTTATTGTGCAACTATTCAGCATTCATTTGTAATGTTATCTACGGTTTTGTTGGAAAATTATGGAAAAGTGAAATTCTAAATATGGCACTATTGTAACCACACCAAGTCATCATCTGCATCAAATAAAATGGCTCATGATTATAATCTTTCCAAAGTGTCTCTCCAGTTTTTGTGGGGAGGAGTGGGAACTTGTTGGGGCTTGGGCACTACGTGCACTTGTTTATTAAATCATTCCACTTCTGACACAGTATTGACATAGCATTTTAAAAAGGAATTTATTTTCTATTCAGTTGAGTCATACAATAAGCTTTACCTCCATAAAAATTATTGCATCTAGCTGTCATATGTTCCTGGGGAGTAATGTTGATGTTAGTGGAACTGCAATGGCTTTCATTAATTCATTGACAGAGATTTGATTATATATATATGTGTGAAAACAAAATGAATTTTCATGAAAGATTCTTCTGTACCATAACTTTGCAGCATTTGCCGAGCAGAGCAAATAATATTATTTGATTAGTAATAGTTTCACATACAAGCAAACATACTTTGAATTCTGTCAATAGACACCATTTTCATGTCTCAGATGGAAAGTGGATTCCTCTTATTTCTTGCCTGAAGTCTGTGCAGGGAAATTCCTGTCTACTGTTGGGGCACAGAAGAGCAGACCAAGTTGCCTTCTTTTTATGTTTAGAGATTATTAGTAAATCTGAGATTGTTTTATGTCGAGAAGAATGTTTCATGACTTTGTGAGTGGAATACAGTCTCTATTCAGTCTACAGGTGGCAAATTCTGTGTGTTTCTTTGAAAATGTCTCTATTTTGCCTTTATTCTAAAATTAATTTTCCAAAGAAGATAAAGGCAAACAACGCAATGCAGAAATGGGCAGAAGACCTAAGCAAGCTATTCTCCAACGATGACATACACATGGCCGATACGGCCATGAAGAACTGCTCAATATAACTAATTGTCAGACAAATGAAAATAAGAAGTACAATGAGATGTCACCTCATGCTCCTCAGAATGGCCGTCAATCAGACGTCCACAAAGGATCAGTGCTGGAGAGGGTGTGAAGGAAAGGGAACCCTCCTGCACTCTTGGTTGGAATGTATTTAGGTGCACACGTTATGGAAAACAGCAGGACAGTTTCTCAGAAGTCTAATCGTGGACTTACTCATACTGTGATCCAGCAGTCCCACTCCTGGTCATGTATCCAGATGGAACTTTAATTAAAAAAGACATGCACCCAAGTGTTCACAGTGGCGCTGTTTCCAGGGGACAAGACATGGAAAAAACTTCACCCACGAATTGACAGAGGACTGTTTAAAGAAGCTATGGTACATTTAGAGAACACAATACAACGGAGCTGTAAAAAATAATGAAATAATGCCATTTGCTTGCAGTGATATTGATGGACCTGGAGAATGTCATTTAAGTCAAATAACCCAGAAAGAGAGGGAAAATACCATATGAAATCACTTATCGATGGAACAAAAAAAGAAAAACAAGACACCAAGTTGTTTCCAAACCAGAAAGAGACTCATAGACACAGGAAACAAACTTATGGTTACTGGACCCAGGGTAGGGTGGGCAGGGGTTAGGAAGGGATAGATTGGCAGTTTGAGATTTGTGGATAGATACCAACTCATGTCTATGTAAAGGAGATAAACAGCAAGTTTATACGGTATACCACAGGTAAGTCTATATCCAATAGCTAGTAGTAAATTATGGTGAAAAAAGTATTAAAATGAATATGTATGCTCCGATATGCCTGAAGTTGTGTGTTGCTGACCAGAAATTGTCACAAGTTTGTAAACTGAGTGTATTTAATGATAATATAGAAAATTAAATAAACGAATATAGGAATTTATTTTCCTAAGTGTATATAGAATATATATATATATATCATATATACATATCCTATATATAACACATATATAGATATGATACGGTTCAAGGTATCTTAGCCAGTGGTTTTTTTTTCCTTTTTTTTTCTAATACATCTTACTTGTGGATTTGGGGGTGTTCTAGCAGTCATTGTTAGTTTAGCAGGACCCAGAAATTTGCAGTGTCAATTGTGTCTTCAGGGCCTTGTGGCACTTAGTCCATTGTCTTCTATGTCTGTTTTTGCCAATCACAGTATCTGCTCGAGTAAACAAGACATGGATGCAAATACAGAATCTTATAAGACACTGGGGAGCATTTAGATAGAGAGGTGAAGTACAGGTTGCATGTGAAGAGGTTTTGTGCCAGACCTGAAATAATTAAATTTATGCTAGGGGCAAACCTTAATAGTCAAGAAGGAAGAAGTCAAGTCAGCATCAGTCATACCTCTCCTTCCATGTGCTGACGATAACAACGGTCTTTTCGCTCTGTGGCTAAACATTTCTGATAAATGGGACAAATCCAAAGGATGAGTGCATCCAGTTCAAAGAAAACTGTTGAGGAAATGAGAGACCTAAATCAGAAACTTTGGGAAATTTCAGGAGCATATGTAGAAACAGAAACAGAAATGTATGCAGGAACCTAAGGATATTAGCAATAAATTTGATTTGGTATTTTTGGAGGAACCTGGAACGCAGCATACTGCCTGAGTTGAAGAGATAAAGGTGAGTATGGAGGTAAATCAGGAAGCTAGAGAGAGGATGTAGGGTAGGGGTAGAGCATAGGGCTAGCAGGCAGGAGGTTGTAGGTTCGATTCCAGGCAGGCAGGCAGGCAGGCAGGCAGGCAGGCAGGCAGGCACGGAGAGTAGGAGAGTAGGAGAGTAGGAGAGTAGGAGAGTAGGAGAGTAGGAGAGTAGGAGAGTAGGAGAGTAGGAGAGTAGGAGAGTAGGAGAGTAGGAGAGTAGGAGAGTAGGAGAGTAGGAGAGTAGGAGAGTAGGAGAGTAGGAGAGTAGGAGAGTAGGAGAGTAGGAGAGTAGGAGAGTAGGAGAGTAGGAGAGTAGGAGAGTAGGAGAGTAGGAGAGTAGGAGAGTAGGAGAGTAGGAGAGTAGGAGAGTAGGAGAGTAGGAGAGTAGGAGAGTAGGAGAGTAGGAGAGTAGGAGAGTAGGAGAGTAGGAGAGTAGGAGAGTAGGAGAGTAGGAGAGTAGGAGAGTAGGAGAGTAGGAGAGTAGGAGAGTAGGAGAGTAGGAGAGTAGGAGAGTAGGAGAGTAGGAGAGTAGGAGAGTAGGAGAGTAGGAGAGTAGGAGAGTAGGAGAGTAGGAGAGTAGGAGAGTAGGAGAGTAGGAGAGTAGGAGAGTAGGAGAGTAGGAGAGTAGGAGAGTAGGAGAGTAGGAGAGTAGGAGAGTAGGAGAGTAGGAGAGTAGGAGAGTAGGAGAGTAGGAGAGTAGGAGAGTAGGAGAGTAGGAGAGTAGGAGAGTAGGAGAGTAGGAGAGTAGGAGAGTAGGAGAGTAGGAGAGTAGGAGAGTAGGAGAGTAGGAGAGTAGGAGAGTAGGAGAGTAGGAGAGTAGGAGAGTAGGAGAGTAGGAGAGTAGGAGAGTAGGAGAGTAGGAGAGTAGGAGAGTAGGAGAGTAGGAGAGTAGGAGAGTAGGAGAGTAGGAGAGTAGGAGAGTAGGAGAGTAGGAGAGTAGGAGAGTAGGAGAGTAGGAGAGTAGGAGAGTAGGAGAGTAGGAGAGTAGGAGAGTAGGAGAGTAGGAGAGTAGGAGAGTAGGAGAGTAGGAGAGTAGGAGAGTAGGAGAGTAGGAGAGTAGGAGAGTAGGAGAGTAGGAGAGTAGGAGAGTAGGAGAGTAGGAGAGTAGGAGAGTAGGAGAGTAGGAGAGTAGGAGAGTAGGAGAGTAGGAGAGTAGGAGAGTAGGAGAGTAGGAGAGTAGGAGAGTAGGAGAGTAGGAGAGTAGGAGAGTAGGAGAGTAGGAGAGTAGGAGAGTAGGAGAGTAGGAGAGTAGGAGAGTAGGAGAGTAGGAGAGTAGGAGAGTAGGAGAGTAGGAGAGTAGGAGAGTAGGAGAGTAGGAGAGTAGGAGAGTAGGAGAGTAGGAGAGTAGGAGAGTAGGAGAGTAGGAGAGTAGGAGAGTAGGAGAGTAGGAGAGTAGGAGAGTAGGAGAGTAGGAGAGTAGGAGAGTAGGAGAGTAGGAGAGTAGGAGAGTAGGAGAGTAGGAGAGTAGGAGAGTAGGAGAGTAGGAGAGTAGGAGAGTAGGAGAGTAGGAGAGTAGGAGAGTAGGAGAGTAGGAGAGTAGGAGAGTAGGAGAGTAGGAGAGTAGGAGAGTAGGAGAGTAGGAGAGTAGGAGAGTAGGAGAGTAGGAGAGTAGGAGAGTAGGAGAGTAGGAGAGTAGGAGAGTAGGAGAGTAGGAGAGTAGGAGAGTAGGAGAGTAGGAGAGTAGGAGAGTAGGAGAGTAGGAGAGTAGGAGAGTAGGAGAGTAGGAGAGTAGGAGAGTAGGAGAGTAGGAGAGTAGGAGAGTAGGAGAGTAGGAGAGTAGGAGAGTAGGAGAGTAGGAGAGTAGGAGAGTAGGAGAGTAGGAGAGTAGGAGAGTAGGAGAGTAGGAGAGTAGGAGAGTAGGAGAGTAGGAGAGTAGGAGAGTAGGAGAGTAGGAGAGTAGGAGAGTAGGAGAGTAGGAGAGTAGGAGAGTAGGAGAGTAGGAGAGTAGGAGAGTAGGAGAGTAGGAGAGTAGGAGAGTAGGAGAGTAGGAGAGTAGGAGAGTAGGAGAGTAGGAGAGTAGGAGAGTAGGAGAGTAGGAGAGTAGGAGAGTAGGAGAGTAGGAGAGTAGGAGAGTAGGAGAGTAGGAGAGTAGGAGAGTAGGAGAGTAGGAGAGTAGGAGAGTAGGAGAGTAGGAGAGTAGGAGAGTAGGAGAGTAGGAGAGTAGGAGAGTAGGAGAGTAGGAGAGTAGGAGAGTAGGAGAGTAGGAGAGTAGGAGAGTAGGAGAGTAGGAGAGTAGGAGAGTAGGAGAGTAGGAGAGTAGGAGAGTAGGAGAGTAGGAGAGTAGGAGAGTAGGAGAGTAGGAGAGTAGGAGAGTAGGAGAGTAGGAGAGTAGGAGAGTAGGAGAGTAGGAGAGTAGGAGAGTAGGAGAGTAGGAGAGTAGGAGAGTAGGAGAGTAGGAGAGTAGGAGAGTAGGAGAGTAGGAGAGTAGGAGAGTAGGAGAGTAGGAGAGTAGGAGAGTAGGAGAGTAGGAGAGTAGGAGAGTAGGAGAGTAGGAGAGTAGGAGAGTAGGAGAGTAGGAGAGTAGGAGAGTAGGAGAGTAGGAGAGTAGGAGAGTAGGAGAGTAGGAGAGTAGGAGAGTAGGAGAGTAGGAGAGTAGGAGAGTAGGAGAGTAGGAGAGTAGGAGAGTAGGAGAGTAGGAGAGTAGGAGAGTAGGAGAGTAGGAGAGTAGGAGAGTAGGAGAGTAGGAGAGTAGGAGAGTAGGAGAGTAGGAGAGTAGGAGAGTAGGAGAGTAGGAGAGTAGGAGAGTAGGAGAGTAGGAGAGTAGGAGAGTAGGAGAGTAGGAGAGTAGGAGAGTAGGAGAGTAGGAGAGTAGGAGAGTAGGAGAGTAGGAGAGTAGGAGAGATATATGTTTCTTTCTTTCTTTCTTTCTTTCTTTCTTTCTTTCTTTCTTTCTTTCTTGAGAGTAGGAGAGTAGGAGAGTAGGAGAGTAGGAGAGTAGGAGAGTAGGAGAGTAGGAGAGTAGGAGAGTAGGAGAGTAGGAGAGTAGGAGAGTAGGAGAGTAGGAGAGTAGGAGAGTAGGAGAGTAGGAGAGTAGGAGAGATATATGTTTCTTTCTTTCTTTCTTTCTTTCTTTCTTTCTTTCTTTCTTTCTTTCTTGAGAGTAGGAGAGTAGGAGAGTAGGAGAGTAGGAGAGTAGGAGAGTAGGAGAGTAGGAGAGTAGGAGAGTAGGAGAGTAGGAGAGTAGGAGAGTAGGAGAGTAGGAGAGTAGGAGAGATATATGTTTCTTTCTTTCTTTCTTTCTTTCTTTCTTTCTTTCTTTCTTTCTTTCTTGAGAGTAGGAGAGTAGGAGAGTAGGAGAGTAGGAGAGTAGGAGAGTAGGAGAGTAGGAGAGTAGGAGAGTAGGAGAGTAGGAGAGTAGGAGAGTAGGAGAGTAGGAGAGTAGGAGAGTAGGAGAGATATATGTTTCTTTCTTTCTTTCTTTCTTTCTTTCTTTCTTTCTTTCTTTCTTTCTTGAGAGTAGGAGAGTAGGAGAGTAGGAGAGTAGGAGAGTAGGAGAGTAGGAGAGTAGGAGAGTAGGAGAGTAGGAGAGTAGGAGAGATATATGTTTCTTTCTTTCTTTCTTTCTTTCTTTCTTTCTTTCTTTCTTTCTTTCTTGAGAGTAGGAGAGTAGGAGAGTAGGAGAGTAGGAGAGTAGGAGAGTAGGAGAGTAGGAGAGTAGGAGAGTAGGAGAGTAGGAGAGTAGGAGAGATATATGTTTCTTTCTTTCTTTCTTTCTTTCTTTCTTTCTTTCTTTCTTTCTTTCTTTCTTTCTTTCTTTCTTGAGAGTAGGAGAGTAGGAGAGTAGGAGAGTAGGAGAGTAGGAGAGTAGGAGAGTAGGAGAGTAGGAGAGTAGGAGAGTAGGAGAGTAGGAGAGTAGGAGAGATATATGTTTCTTTCTTTCTTTCTTTCTTTCTTTCTTTCTTTCTTTCTTTCTTTCTTTCTTTCTTGAGAGTAGGAGAGTAGGAGAGTAGGAGAGTAGGAGAGTAGGAGAGTAGGAGAGTAGGAGAGTAGGAGAGTAGGAGAGTAGGAGAGTAGGAGAGTAGGAGAGTAGGAGAGATATATGTTTCTTTCTTTCTTTCTTTCTTTCTTTCTTTCTTTCTTTCTTTCTTTCTTGAGAGTAGGAGAGTAGGAGAGTAGGAGAGTAGGAGAGTAGGAGAGTAGGAGAGTAGGAGAGTAGGAGAGTAGGAGAGTAGGAGAGTAGGAGAGATATATGTTTCTTTCTTTCTTTCTTTCTTTCTTTCTTTCTTTCTTTCTTTCTTTCTTTCTTTCTTTCTTTCTTTCTTTCTTGAGAGTAGGAGAGTAGGAGAGTAGGAGAGTAGGAGAGTAGGAGAGTAGGAGAGTAGGAGAGTAGGAGAGTAGGAGAGATATATGTTTCTTTCTTTCTTTCTTTCTTTCTTTCTTTCTTTCTTTCTTGTAGGAGAGTAGGAGAGTAGGAGAGTAGGAGAGTAGGAGAGTAGGAGAGTAGGAGAGTAGGAGAGTAGGAGTGTAGGAGAGTAGGAGAGTAGGAGAGTAGGAGAGTAGGAGAGAACTTTCTTTCTATCTTTCTTTCTTTCTTTCTTTTGTAGGAGAGTAGGAGAGTAGGAGAGTAGGAGAGTAGGAGAGTAGGAGAGTAGGAGAGTAGGAGAGAACTTTCTTTCTATCTTTCTTTCTTTCTTTCTTTTGTAGGAGAGTAGGAGAGTAGGAGAGTAGGAGAGTAGGAGAGTAGGAGAGTAGGAGAGTAGGAGAGAACTTTCTTTCTATCTTTCTTTCTTTCTTTCTTTTGTAGGAGAGTAGGAGAGTAGGAGAGTAGGAGAGTAGGAGAGTAGGAGAGTAGGAGAGTAGGAGAGTTGGAGAGTAGGAGAGTAGGAGAGAACTTTCTTTCTATCTTTCTTTCTTTCTTTCTTTTGTAGGAGAGTAGGAGAGTAGGAGAGTAGGAGAGTAGGAGAGTAGGAGAGAACTTTCTTTCTATCTTTCTTTCTTTCTTTCTTTTGTAGGAGAGTAGGAGAGTAGGAGAGTAGGAGAGTAGGAGAGTAGGAGAGTATTAGAGAACTTTCTTTCTATCTTTCTTTCTTTCTTTCTTTCTTTCTTTTGTAGGAGAGTAGGAGTGTAGGAGAGTAGGAGAGTAGGAGAGTAGGAGAGTAGGAGAGTAGGAGAGAACTTTCTTTCTATCTTTCTTTCTTTCTTTCTTTTGTAGGAGAGTAGGAGAGTAGGAGAGTAGGAGAGTAGGAGAGTAGGAGAGTAGGAGAGTAGGAGAGAACTTTCTTTCTATCTTTCTTTCTTTCTTTCTTTTGTAGGAGAGTAGGAGAGTAGGAGAGTAGGAGAGTAGGAGAGTAGGAGAGTAGGAGAGTAGGAGAGAACTTTCTTTCTATCTTTCTTTCTTTCTTTCTTTTGTAGGAGAGTAGGAGATTAGGAGAGTAGGAGAGTAGGAGAGTAGGAGAGTAGGAGAGTAGGAGAGTAGGAGAGAACTTTCTTTCTATCTTTCTTTCTTTCTTTCTTTTGTAGGAGAGTAGGAGAGTAGGAGAGTAGGAGAGTAGGAGAGTAGGAGAGTAGGAGAGTAGGAGAGAACTTTCTTTCTATCTTTCTTTCTTTCTTTCTTTTGTAGGAGAGTAGGAGAGTAGGAGAGTAGGAGAGTAGGAGAGTAGGAGAGTAGGAGAGAACTTTCTATCTTTCTTTCTTTCTTTCTTTTGTAGGAGAGTAGGAGAGTAGGAGAGTAGGAGAGTAGGAGAGAACTTTCTTTCTATCTTTCTTTCTTTCTTTCTTTTGTAGGAGAGTAGGAGAGTAGGAGAGTAGGAGAGTAGGAGAGAACTTTCTTTCTATCTTTCTTTCTTTCTTTCTTTTGTAGGAGAGTAGGAGAGTAGGAGAGTAAGAGAGTAGGAGAGTAGGAGAGTAGGAGAGTAGGAGAGTAGGAGAGTAGGAGAGTAGGAGAGAGATCTTTCTTTCTTCCTTTGTTTCTTTCTTTGTTTCTTTGTTTCTTTCTTTCTTTCTTTCTTTCTTTCTTTCTTTCTTTCTTTCTTTCTTTCTTTCTTTCTTTCTTTTTCTTTCTCTTTTTTTATTCCTTTCTTTCTTTTTTCTTTCCTCTCTCTCTCTCTTTTTCTCTTTTCTCCTCTCCTTCCTGTCCTTACTTTGTTACTTCTTAAGTGGATTCCTTTTTGCCCCATCCTTTCTCTAATATCTACCTGCCGAGCAGCCAAGCCTGTTTTCATGCCTCTTATAAATTACCTGATGGTGTCTGAGCTGGAACTATATTCATCAGTGGATACCTTTTGCAATTGATTGGCCTTAAAATCATTTCAAGGCACCTTGCAACCCTCATTTATGCCACCCAATGTGCTTGCTGGGAGGGACACATGTGTCCACACTGGGAATCCCACTAGCTCCTCATTTCCAACTCTGTACAGAACCTCCTGACAACAACATAAATAGTAAAGTGGAGTCGTGGAGTTATGTATTGTCTAATAGGGTAGTGGGTTTTCACTGACTGCTCCTTATACTCTTGGGTAAAGTCTATATTTAAATTCAAAACTGCCACTTAGGAAACATGTTTCTATCTGATACATGAATGAACCATGTATTTCAGATATCAAATAGAATGTCTACGATTATGACGCACTTCAGAGATCAAACCTACAGCTCCCTTTGTTTTCCAAGTTCAGAGAAATAAAGAAAAAGAAACAGTATCCACCTTGTATAGAGGTATCAGAATGTGATGTGTGATAGCAACCCTCATATCTGAGCTGAGTGGGACCTGTCATGAAAGGAACCAAATGGCAAATATGCCTGACATCTTTTTACTTAAAATACAGGTTAAAATCATTTCCTGTTGGAGAGACCACAGAGGTATAAAGAGATAGTGAGGTCACTAGCTAAGGCTAGGTTTGACCTACATATTTGATAGGTGTTTATTTGTTTGTTTTCTCTTTAAGCAAGTCCTTTTTGGGAGATGGCGTAACATTTTCCTTCTCATGTAGTAATGACTTTCTTAATGTGAAAATCTACAAATTCTGTTACATTCCTTTCCCTTTGGTGAAAATTAGTCAGCAGAACGGTTGGCATGACTAATGTGTTGATTCTGCCTTTTCTCACACAGTAGCAACAAGCATCACTGACACATGGAGGAGTTAGGAAGAAGGGGCCACCCACATATCTTACTTGAGGCAGTGGATTCACCAATGAACATGATGGCATTGTCCAGTGCAAAGAATATGAACTTGCAATCAGAAGGCGGGGTTTAAATTATACTTCTAACAATCACTAGTTTAGTAACATTTGTCCAGATACTTAAACCCTTCTCCACACCTGGTAAAGTGGTAGGGCTAAACATAATCAGGTGTTTTTCCCTTTTTTGTTTTCAACTCTTAAAGTAGAAATTACACAGCTTTTCCTAAAATTAGACATGAAAAGCCAAAATTCCTTCAAATGAGCTATAGCACTGAAATGTAACACATTATTCCACAACATCATCACACACCCTTATAAGAATAAAAACCAACAAATGTTTAGTAAGTGCCTAATCTGTACCAAGAACAAGGTACACTCTTATTTTCATTTTTATCAACTTTATCTGACAATCAAGTTAGAGAATGATCAATATCCACTTCTCAAGTATAAGAAACCTAAAGAAAAGAGCATTTAAATAATTTCTCAGTCATATAAATATTTAAGAAGAGCACAGTAGTTTACACTTTTGTGTATTTCATTGTACCAACCACTGAGTTTCCACAATCTATTGCAAAGAACAAGCCTAGCCTTGGTGAATTGTCAGTTTTACATTTCCATATTCCTCTGGTCTCTTCACCTCTCCTCTGCCTATACCTTTGTATAATTTGTGACTTGAATTCCTTTGATCTCCATGAGGAGATCAAATTCAAGTCATTCCCATCAAGATAACTACAATAGACAACAAAGTTCAGGATTAAGCATTTAGCCAATCAAGTTATTTTTGCTTCAGCAGAATAAAGCATGTTGCTCAGCCTCCTGCATGTTACAGCCATTTCATAATGATTCTTGCCTGTTTGCAGACATAAGTACAGTAGGATGCAGTTAAAGTCCTAATTGATACACTTCATTATTCATTGACTACACTGAAACCTAAAGTCAGTCCTAGTATGAACCACTTAAGTCTGTGTCTATAATACATAATTAAGAGTGCTTAGAAGACGGAACACTTCCAAAGTTACCCAGACTACTCATCAGAAATAAACCTAATTCTTTAAAAAAGCAGCCAACCCTACATTTCTATAATTGGAAGATTTGTCTTTTTTATTTTTAATAAATTACCTAGATAACTGCTTCAACATTATTTTTTCTTTCTTCATAAAGATGCAAACTAAATGAATGTCTGACTCACCACTCCCATTTGTGGTTATCCTGCATATTTCTAGACATTCTTCCTAATTGTCACCTTAAAAGACTACACATTTGTTAGTATAATTTTGAAAGCTGTATTGTGTAATTATGACGATGCATTGGACAGAAAATCTATCTAGTTGGATTCACGTAATATTCTTTACATTGAGAAAAAATATATCTAGATTTTTTGAGGTTTTAAGGTTTTTCATCATTTCCTATAGTTTTCAATAGTGCTTTATTTTATTCTTCACTATATTTCCCCTTATTTTCCATGATTCTGACCTCAGAGACCAAGAATGGGAGTATATTATATTATAAATACAAGACTATCACAAAAGACTTTGTTGGAACTTGGTCTGGATCAAGGCTAAGCAGCCCAAAACAGAATTCATGATGTTACAGATTTGTCCAATCACATTATTTCACATTTTCAATAATTACAATTTGAGGTTAAAATAAAGGAAAATATCTCTGCAAATATAAATATGTTTAAATATTTATATTCATTTACTCAGTGATAAATTCTTGACCATTAACAGCCTGCCATCTCCATCAAAACAGGGACATAGGAGAACCCAGCCTCTATCCCCCTACGAAACTCAAGAATACCCAGCAAAGCTATCCATTATTGCCTAACAAACAACAGCCAAGGGAGTTCACCACCACTAAATGTACCTTATAAGAAATTCTGAAAGGAGTGTGTCAAGGGGAAATGACCGCAGAAGATAATAAGTACTTGAAAACATATGAAAAGACCCCATACACTGGTAAAGGTAAGCATACAGTCAGATTCACAATACACTAATACTGTGATGCAGGCTTGTGTTAACTACCTCAGTACAAATGTTACAGAAATGTATAACATATAGCTATAGCTACAGTAAATTGTTAAGGGCTACACAATATTAAAAAATGTGAATTGTGACACCAAAAATATAAAAGGGAGGAAGTAAAAGAGGAGATTCACAAAAGATGAAGAGAAGGCAATCAAAGCAAATCATAACAACAACAAAAAAAACAATCCACAAAGGCATCAAGAGAGAAAGAAAGGAACAAAGGAACTCTAAAGCCAGGACACAGGTCATAATATGGCAGTCGTAAGTCCTTACCAACTAGTAATTACTCCAAGGGTATGCAGATTGAGTTATCTAATCAAAAGATATACAGTGGTTAGATACGTTAAAAAAAATGAACCAACTATATACTGTCTACAACAGATTCACGTAAGCTTTAAGGATACATGTTGGTGCAAAGTGAAGACATGGAACAAAGATACACTGTGAAAGTAGGAACCAAATTTCTATCAAGAAAAAATTGGACTGTAAACCTAAAAAATGTAACAGGAGACAAAGAAAGCTATTATAAAATGATGTGAAGGTCAATCTATCAAAAAGAACAATACTCATAAACATATATGCACCCAATATTGGAACACCTAAGTATGTTAGGCAAATACTAACATCTAAAGGGAGAAGCAGACAATAAAACAGTAGTAGGAAACTTCAATACCCTACTTTCAACAGTGAAGAGATCATCCAAACAAGAAATCAACACACTTTAGATCAAACAGACCTAACACAAAAACAGAGCATTCCATTCGACAGCAACAGAATACACATTCTTTCAAGTGCGCACAAAATATTCTCCAGGATAGATCATATGACAGGTCACAAAACAGGGCTTCACAAAATCATAAAACATATCATCTCCAATCACGATGGTATGAAACTAGAAATCATTTACAGAAAGAAAGCTGGAAAACTCACAAATATGTGAAAATCAACCAACATGCTCTTGAATAAGCAGTGAATCAAAAGTGAGATAAAGATACGAAATAAAAATGGAAGCACAATATATCAAAATCGATGGAGTGATGCAAAAATAGTTCTAAGGTAAAAGTTTGTAGTGATAATTACATGAGGAAAAAAAGAAAGATCTTAAAAACAACCTAACTTTATACCTCAAAGACCTAGGAACAAATGAACAAGCTAAACCCATAGCTAGTAGAAGGAAGGAAATAAAAAAAGATTAGAACAGGAATAGAGACCAAAAAAATGGAAATAGTCAATAAAACTCAGAATTTTGAAAAGATTAAATTAACAACCCTTTAGCTAAACTAAGAAAAAAAGAAAAGATGCAAAAACTCGAAATCAGAAATAAAAGAGAAAACATTATAACTGATACCACAGAAATATACAGACTACAATGAACTACTCTATGCCACTAAATTGGATAACTTAGAAAAATTGATAAATCCCTAGAAACATAGAACTTATTAAGACTGAACCATGAAAAAAACCCAGAAAATCTGAATAGATCAATAGTGAATAAAGAGATTGAAACTGTCATCAAAAACCTCCCAAACAGAAAAGCTCTGGACCGGATGGTTTCACTGGTGAATTCTAAGAAACTTTAAGAGGAATTAATGCTAGCCCTTAAAAAATTGGGAGGTGGGAATATGGCAAAGCTCTTTGTATGAGGCCAGCATTACCCTAATACCAAAGCCAAATAATGAACCTGCAAGAGAACTACCGATCAGTATCCGTGATGCCTGATAAACATAGATGCAAAAATCTCAACAAACTATTAGATATCAAATTTAACATCACATTAACAGTATAATATACCATAATCTAGTGATGATACTTATGGTTTTAGTTAGTGAGTAGTCACTGCTGTACAATTTTAAAAGTCAGAGGAGATGAATAAAGCAAGCCACTTTTGAAATCTTCACAACACAGGGTGTATTTTACCTACATTTAAAATTAACTTAAAATACCTTGTGGGTCCTTTTGCTATGGTATTTGTGCTTAGACATTTTCAACCTATTCAGATCTCTTCATTCTGTATGTCTGACCCATTTTACTAGGAAAGCTAGCCAAAAAAAAAAAAAAAGGATAAATGAGTATTAAAATGTTTTCTACCTAGGTTATTTTTAAAGTCAAGCACTTTATGTGAGGGTGGGAAAATCTCATCTAGCTTGAATGTTCCAGGAAATGAATGTTCACTTTAATATGATTATCTGGAGAAGAACATGCATTTGTTAACTAAGTTATACAAAAAAAACACTTTAAAAATAAATGCAGAAAATCTTTCTAAAATATAAGAGTCACCAGTACTTTTCTGCATTTTGGAATGTATTCATATTTGAAATGTATTTTCATACTACCTGCATAACTCTGTGTGGTGACTGCCTTTAGAAGCATCATTCTCCCAGCTAGCTCTCATTCTAGAGAAAGTCAGTTTCAGGCAGTGTAATAGACAAGAGTGAAGGAGCGAAAATTCCCGGTTGTTCCCTAGGGGATGCCTAACATACCTTAAATTCCCTATAGTAGTGTGCTGTTGCATGACTTCCCTATTTTTTCCAAAGTGAAAGAATATTTTTATTGTATATAAATTTTATAATCAATCAAATACCATATAATGTTCACATATTTCTTTTATTTTAAATATTCTATATCAGATAAAAATTTATAACATTTGCATGAATTTTCCATAATTTCTTAGATCCTAATTGTACTTCTTTAGTTGATGATAACACATTAATTTTATCTAAATATTAAATCTAGAAATAATCCTAAATATTATTTCTATGATCTATTTTTAGATGAGGGCTAGGAATCAGGCAGTGTGTCTCCTGAGTATAAGATCAGTACACTTTTCATAAAGCTTTACTGCGTCTACTACCTTAACTGATTCAGAAATAATAACCTACTAAGAATATTTGAGGCAAGGAATAAAAGTGTCTTTGGTAAGTTTTGTTGTTTATGTACACAGCATGAAATTAGAAAAATAAAGAAGAGTATAAAGACACAACATATACAGACATTTCTCAAGGGCCCACCCTCCAGAGATAACCACTCACAGCCTCTTGGGAGTATTTCTTTCCATTGTTTTTTTTTCTGCATGTATATATATATCTATACCTTTATAATGAAGATCATGTTGCAGGTAAAACTGATTTTACTCATATTATATTCACTATAGATCAGAATTTCACTCAGTTTTGTATCATGTTTATTGCTTTAAGATATGAGCATTTCTTGAAGATGACTGCATTCATAGCTATGTAATATTTTACATACAGATGTGTCATAATTCACTTAAATAGTTCTATAATAAGAAACATTTATGTTTCAAATTTTTCTATTAAATTTAATGACAGAATAGAACAAAATATAGTATAGCCTTTTGATTAGCTTTTATTTGTAATGATACATTTTAATAGAGATTTGAATTAAAATTTATTTTAGAAGCATTAAAAGCTTCCCATAGATTGTAAAGGAGTTGCCATTAAGAAGGTGTAATTGATTGTTTCATATCGAAAATTAAATATATATCTTGTCTCAGAAGATAAATTATATACATGATTATCTTTCGGGGAGTTTAGATAAAAGGAAGGAAAATTTAACAAGCTCATATATAATTGATTAGCCTGCCATAGTGAATTTATCTGTGTGACTCTATACAAGTTATTTAACCTGTCAACGCTTCCCTTTCTTCATCACTTAATGGAGCTAATAATAGCACACATTCATAGAGCTGTGTATGGCACAAAATGAGTGATAGCTAGAAAGACAGATAGATAGATAGACAGAGAAAAAGAAAGACATTTAGTTATTGCTATCAAAGTTGCTTGAGGTATTGTTGTACATTATGTTTTGATGAGAGAAAAATACCATGTCACATATTGTCTTCACCAATTGTAAGAATTATAGAGAACAAGTTAAACAAGAATAATATTTTTAAAGCCATGAAAAGTATTTTTAAAGGACAGTTCTTCCTAAGAACTTTTGTTTGTTTGAGGCTTACGATCCCCAGGATTGTAAGAGAAGTGAATGGTTCCCTCTTAGCAAATACACAGCATTTATGGTTTCTACTCAAGGGCTTCCCCAGTTGTCTTCTTTCTGCTGATGTCTAATAAAATTGACGGAACAAATCTCTCTCTAATGCTGAGCCTGAGATAAATGCTTTATAGCTCTCAGTTTGAACAGCAGATAGAATACATGCTCTGGCATTTCCTTTATTAGCACAATAATAAGATATAAATGCCTTTTGCACTGAGGGCCTTCCTTGAGGGAACAAAAGAATGGTCAAGGAAATGGAATCTTCCTTCCTTTTCGGACTCTGTGATTTTTAACTATAGCAGTCCTCCCTTATCCGTGGTTTCACTTTCTGTGGTTTCAATTACCTGTGGCCAACCGCAGTCCAAAAACAGTACATGGAAAATTCTAGAATTCAACAATGCCTAAGTTTTACATTGGGCGCCATTCTGAGTAGCGTGGTGAAGTCTCACGCGGTACTGCTCTGCCCCTTTCCGAACACGAACCGTCCCTTTGCTCAGCATATCCCACTCGTTATTCGCTTAGCGTAGCCCTCTCTGTCATCAGATCGACTGTGAAGGTACTAAAGTGCTTGTGTTCAAAGAACCCTCAGTTTACTTAACGATGGCCCCAAAGTGCAAGGGTAGTGGTGTTGGCAATTTAGAAACTCTCTTACTGTCTGATTTATAAATTAAACTTCATCACAGGTATGTATGTATAGGAGAAAACCTGGTAAACGTACGGATCGATACTATCTACACTTTCAAGCATTCACGGGGATCCTGAGCATGCCCCCTGTAGATAAGGGGGAGCTACTACTTATATAATAAGCCTGACTACACGAAAGCACACATTGTTCCAAGATACTGTTACCTCAACACACCCAAAAGCCTGGTTCTTACAGTAATAAAATGTTGCAGCTGCCAGTATTTTCACTTGCCCAATTATTTGCTTAGAAAAAGCATCTTACTCTGTCCACCATCAAGATACACTACACTTACTGTGAAGACCTCCTAAGGCAAAACTGGGAAAACACAGAAGAAAAGAGTAAATGAGAATGATGCTTTGGGGTTCTAGATAGAAAGCTCTCTTAATTTGAAGGCCAAAGCATTGGATTCTGCCACCATACTGCTAGCTACAGGATCTGTGACAAGCTACTGGAGTTTCATCTGGTATGTATGCAGGCATACCTCTTTTACTGTGCTTTGCAGATACTGCATTTTGTACAAATCAAAGGTTTCTGGCAACCCTACATGAAGCAAGTCTAATGGCACCATTTTTCCAACAGCATTTGCTCACTTCATCTCTCTGTGTCACATTTTGCTAATTTTTGTGGCATTTCAAACTTCTCCAATATTATTATACTTGTTATGGTGCTCTGTAATTGGTGATTTTTTCCTGTTACTGTTGCAAAAATGTTACAACTTACCAAAGGCTCGGATTTTGCTTAGATTTTTTTTTAGTAATAAAGCACTTTTTAATTAAGATATGCACATTACCTTTTAGACATAATGCTACAGCACACTTAGTAGACTACAGCATAATGTGCACGTAACTTTTACATGTACTAGGAAGCCAAAAATTCCATGTGACTCGCTTTAGTGTGATATTCACAGTGTTGCAGTGGTCCTGAACTGAACTTGCAGCATCTCCAAAATATGCCTGTAATCCCAGTAATATGAAAGAGGCCACCGTGACAGAAGTGGAAGCAAAAGAGTTGTGAAAAGTGTATCTTTCAGAAATTATCCTGGGGGATTAACACTGAACATGGTAACCACAATCATGACACACTGCGAAAGTTGACACTGGTGACCACTTAAACTTATCTCCCTCTCTTGACTTCTTTGATGGTCCTTCCCCATCTGTCTAATGTGCTTTGTGTACTTCTTTTGTTCATCTCCCCCCACGTTTTAGTAAGGGAACTTATAAGTTATCTCATTCAACCTCCTCCTCATCACAGCTCGACCCATCAAGGTGATCACCAAGCGAAATGAACATAACAGTTCTGAAGGAAACACCAAATAGGCTATTTTAATATTCTAAGGCGTGTGTCTAGAAGAGTAATGACAAGAAAATCAGAAACATAGATTTGAGTACCAGACCACTTTTAGAAACAATTAAATTATATAAGGAGATTTGGAGTTAAGACATAGAGACACAGATGGCAAACTCTGACAATATTCTTCTGAGGACGAGCTACTGTCATGAGAGAAAAGTGATATTCAATAATTTAATCAACATGGAAATGATTACTTGCTTGGCAATTCAAATTATTAAATATAAGGATTTATTTGTTTTATTTATGTCAATTTAGTATATTGATCATCACCACACATATGCTTGGTAATTACATTAAATCTTCCAAAGAAAGCTTGTGATTTATTTTGCAGTGTCAAAAATATATTCAATTTAGGGTTTTAAATATATGACCTAATTAGATTACTGAACAGTTGCCTAAGACTGTCAATACCATACACTTACATAACCAGACTACCAAAACAACAAATCAGTTGTGGTTATCTCGATGAATACATTAGTAAAAAATTAATGGTTATCCTTATGTAACAACTACCTATTAAAGAACCCACAGGGGGGAAAAAGAATTTTCATAGAACAAATAGTTGAATTATATTAAACTATAATATTTCAATTTCAATATGCCCCACTGATGAAATCACAAAAAAAAAAAAAAGAAAGCATTTGTTCATAGAAAATTTACCTATAATATTACCAAATTACTACCAGATAATACCAAATTTCCATTTGGCTCTTTCTAATGCAGAGTCATTCATGGCACACCTATGGGGCCCATGGAAGTTAAACAGAATATCAAAATTTCAGATAATCAGGTTTAACAGAAAACACTAAAATACAAAAGCATTCACTATGTAAAAAAGGCCATCTAAAAAGAGCCTGTAAATGTAGGAATCATTATTTGAGTGGAAATCAGTTTACTGTCATCTCCACTTCCATGTTGGTTGCAAGATCAATAAATAATCCTGAATTTTGGAAAGATTTATTAATATATTTCGCTGAACATGACAAAGAACAGTTGGAGAAAGAGATTAAAACGAGTGATTTACTATAATTCCAGATGTAAAATCTCTAGAATTTCAACAATGAGAACAACTAGATAACTTGTGACTAACAGTATTTTGTTGTCATTGTCTGATCATTATTCTGAGAGTTAAGTAAGTACAGTTGAGCCTTGAACAACATGGGTTTGAACTGAGGGGGTCCACTTATACTTAAATTTTTTTCAGTAAATGTGATCTATAATATTACAAGGCCTGTGGCTGGTTAAATCCATAGATGTAGAACCACAGATACCAAGGGCCAACAGGAAAGTTGTACACATATATGCAGAGTTTTGTTTGAGCAGAAGCTCAGTGCCTCAAACCACTAGCATTGTTCAAAGGTTGACTGTGTATTCCAAACTGCTCTTTGCAGCACACTTACTGGAAACATTATTGTGTTGTTCCTTAAAAAAAAAAAAAGACCGAAAATATTTTGGAATTATCCATGCTATGCAAACTAGCAATGTATATTAACATACTGAAGACTGAGTTGTTCTACAGTGGGGAAATTTCAAACTGGTAACTCAACCATTGTCTAATGTGATGATTAATTTCATGTTTCAGCTGACAGGGTGCCCAGGACTTGGGCCAAAGGTTAATCTGGATGTGTATGTACCGGTGTTCTGGATGACATGATGACATTAACATCTGAATAGGTAGACCGAGTAAAGCTGATTTCCCTCAGAACAGTGAGTGGCTCCCATGCAGCTGGTGGAAGGCCTGCGAGAAACAACAAAGCTGACCCACCAGTAAGTGTGAGGAAACTCCTCCTGCCCGACCGCCTTGAGTAAAGGCGCCAGTGTTTTCTGACTTCAGATTTGCCCTGAAACATCAGGTCCTCCTGGGTCTTGAGGCCACCAGGCTTCCAAATGGAACAACACTACAACTCTCCTGGGTCTGCAGCCTGCCAACTGCAGCTCTGGGGACTTATAAATCTCCCTAATCACCAATTCCATATAATAAATCTTTCTCTCTAGAGTGAGAGACAAAGAGAGAGAGAGATCCTATTGGTTGCATTTCTCTGGAAATCCTGACTAATAATCCTCATAATAAATAAATAATTTGACACACAGTTTTCCTTTTCCTTTGGGAGAACACTAATAACATCCTGCAGAGGAAAAGCATTTAAAAATATAGTGATGGGAAAAACAAGTTAAACAACATTCAACAATTTGCTAAAGATATTAATTTTTTAAAGTATGAATTTTTAAAATTTTTCTTAACTGACAAAGCTTTCTAAGGAGTTTGAAAACTACATTTCAGCCTTTTGTGATATGCTTACACATACCCAAAATGCATAGAAAAAAATCAAACTGTATTTTAATAAATATCATCCTGTAGTGTTCTTTTAAAATTCTGATATTTAGGCTTGAAGTAGAAACGTTTTATAAATGATACTGATGAAAATTTTTTTATCAATCAGATTAAGGGACAGAATTAAAACAAAAGCAAACATAAGAAAACTAAGTATATATGAACTAACAAAGGCAGATTATGACACTGATGATCTTGCAAGTAATCATCTCATTTTATAAGAGAGGCAATGCACATGCACCAAATATATCTCAGACTTGTGTGAGTTTTTATTTATATCTTTAATTTAGCTTATACATTCTGTACAAGTGCTGTGGGAAAGAAATAAAACTAAAAATTAAAACCTGACGTACTAGTATAATAAAGTATACAGTATACTTGTTGACTGATCCTATTAATGTTGCATATATATAAATGTATTTGTCAATGAAGAGCTCGAACTTTAATTTTTTATTCTAAAATTCTAAATCATGCAGGAAAAATTTACAGAAAATGAAACATGAGGGAAAGAGCTAGCATTGTTTGAAATATGTAAAATTGTCAGACTATAAGGTATAAAAGGACTAGTTCAATGAATACAATGGTGAACTAAACTGTCTGAATAGTGAGGAGAGGTCAAGATGGCAGAGTAGGAGGATACAGAGCTCACCTCTACCTGTGAACACACTAAAAATACATCCATATGTGGAGCAATCCTCACTAGAAACAAACTGGACCCTGGCAGAAAGACTCGTCTACAGCCAAGGCTGTAATAAATATACACACAAGATCAAGTAGGAAGGGAAGAGAAGTCAGGTCAGGACCTGTGCCTCTAGGAGGGGACACAGAAGAGGAGAGGGATTACATGGGTTTGGTGACCCTCCCTGGGGAGTGAGAAGCTTGAATCACATATTGGGCACCCCAGCACTGTGGTTTGACACCAGGAGGATGGGTCCCCTTAGCTGGTTTGAAAATCAGTGGGACTGACAGTGGGGCTGTAAGAAACCTAGACTTCACTCATGAGGAGTGCACACATGCTTGCTTACTCCTGAAAAAAGGTGGAGAAAGAAGATTGACACTGCCTGGGATTCTGGCCAGTTTCCCATGAACACAGCAGCCTGAGCCAAGCACCCACTCTTACCCGTCTTGCTCAGCAGGGCAGCTCTATGCTAGGTCAAAGAATGACATGACCAAGTTGAGTGCACAGTTGTGGGGATCAGAGCAGGATCAGATATGGCAAAGCATCTGAAGAGAGCAAGAGCAGCCATCACTGGTGCTCACAGAGGTGGCAGAGCAGAAGCAGTCCAGAACTCTGACTGCTGTCCCAGGACCACCCCAGCCAGCACCCCAGCCCACACAGGAGGCCTGCTTCAGCTCCTCTTGCTCCAGCACTATGACCATCTTGGGTGAACACACACTTAGAGGGAACTGAACCAGCTCAGACCCAAACTTCAGGGCTTCTGCTCCAGCAACTTGGGACACACTCCCACCTCTGATAGGGTGGTATCGGCCACCGAGCAGGGAAAAGGCACTGGCTCACACCTGACTCAGCCTCTAGCCAATCCATCTCCAGCCCCAACTCCAACCAAGCTGACAGCTGCCAGCACACCCTGAGAAAAGATGTGACTCATGCTTGGGTCAGATCCAGCTCTCTCACCAAGGCCACTGGGCACATGCACACTGTATAGGGATGCTTCCACACAAAGATAACACTTCAGAACTAGGCTAGGTAACTGTTTCAACTAATTTCATAGAGAGAGAGAAAGTTAAGCAAAATGAGAAGACAGAGGATTTTTTTCAAATGAAAGAAAAAGAAAAAAACTCTGAAAAAATTCTAATGAAACAGAGACAATTTACCAGATAAAGAAGTTCAAAGCTTAGTAATAAGAATAATAAGAATGCTAACTTAACTAGGGAAAAGAATAATGAACAGAGTGAAATTTTTAACAAGAAACTAAAAAATATAAGAACCAAGCGGAACTGATGAATGCAATAACTGAAATGAAAAACACACTAGAAAAAATTAATAACAGACTAGGTGATACAGAAGAATCCATAAGTGATCAGAAAGATAGAAAACTGGAAATCACCCAATCAGAAAAGCAAAAAGAAAAAAAAAATTTAAATGAGAACAGTTTAAGAGACTCTAGGATAATACCAAGTGTGCTAACATTCACATTATAGGGGTTGCAGAAAGAGAAGAGAGAGAGAAAAGGGTTGAACATGTATTTGATAAAATTATAGCTGAAAAACTCTTGAACCTGAAGAAGGAAACAGATATCCAGGTACAGAAAGCACAAGAGAGTTCTAGAGAAGCCAATCAAAGAGACCCACACCAAGACATATCATAATCAAAAATGGCAAAAGTTACAAAGAGAATTCTAAATGCAGCAAGAGAAAAACAAAGAATCATATACAAGCCAACCTCCATTAGAGTATTAGCTAATATTTCTGCCAAAACTTTGCAGGCCATAAGAAAGTGGCATGATATTTTGAAGTCCTGAAAGGGAACAACCTACAAACTCAGGAGGATTATCATTCAGAATTGAAGCAGAGAAAAAGAACTTCTCAGACAAGCAAAAAAAAAAAAAGAAAAAAGAAAAAAAAAGAGTTCATCATTTCTAATCTGACCCTAAAAGAAAAATTGAAAGGTCTTTGCTAAATGGAAAACAAATACCTATAACAAGAAGAAAGAAGCTATTGGAAAGGAAAAACCCCACTAGTAAAGGCAAATATATAGTAAAAGCTGTGGATCAGCTACTTAAATAAGCTAGTATTATGCCTGAGAGACAAAAATTGTAAAGTCTACTATAACTACAATAAACAGTTAAGGGATAGACAAAGATGTAAAATAAGACACTATAAATACATAACATAGATTAATAAAATATCGATCTTTTAGAATGTGCTTTGAGCCTCAATGACTACCAGTTTAAAACAAGTAAATATAGTTATAAGTCAAATTATGAACATCATGCTAACTACAAATGAAAAATATACACAAAAGCTAGGGACAGAAACACAAGATACCACTAAAGGAAATCATAAAACCGTAAGAGAAGAAACTAAAAGGAGAAAAGAACAAAGAACTATAAAAACAAAAATAAAATAAAACAAAACAGAAGTAACAAAATTGCCAGTAAGCACATACCTATTTATAATTACTTTAAATGTTAATTGACTAAGTCTTCCAGTCAAAAGACATAGGGTGGCTGATTGGATTAAAAAAAATACCCATCTATGGGCTGTTTACAAGAGACTTACCTCAGAACTATAGACACACACACAGACTGAAAGTGAGGAGATGGAAAAAAGATATTTCATGCAAATAGAAACAACAAGAAAGTGAGGGTAGTGATAATCATATCAGACAAAATAGGCTTTAAAATAAAGTTCTATAACAAAAGACAAAGACAGGCATTATATAATGATAAAGTGATCAGTACAAGAATAGGATACAACATTAGTTAATATATTTGCAACTCATACACGAGTTTTATATATTTAGTTACATATATAAAGCAAACATTAACAGACATAAAGGGAGAAATTGACAACAATATAAAATGATAGAAGGGGATTTTAACACCCCACTTACATCAATGGGCACATCATCCAGAAAGAAAATGAGTATCTTTACTCTTTACAGTAATCTTAAATCACACATTAGACCAGTTCTCCTTAATAGATACCTACAGGACATTCCACTCTAAAGCAGCTGCATGTACATTCTTTTCAAGTGTACATGAAAAATTCTCCAGGACAGATCACATGCTAGGCCATACAACAAGTCTCAACAAATTTAAGAGGATAAAAATTATATCAAGCATTTTTATCTGATCACAATGGTATGAAACTAGAAATCAATTACATTTAGAAAAATGCAGGAAAAAAACCACATGCTACTGAAAAAACAAAGGGTCAATGGAGAAATCAAAAAGAAAACCAGAAAATACCTTGAGACAAATGAAAATTAAAACATAGCTCTTAAAAATCTGTAAGATATAGCAAAATAGTTCTAAGAGAGAAGTTTATAGTAATACAGAACTAAGTCAGAAAATCAGAGAAAGCTCAAACAATCTATTACCTAAAGGATTAAGGAAAGGAATAAACAAAGCCCAAAGTGAGCAGAAGGAAGGAAATAATAAAGATCAGAGAAGAAATAAATAAAATGCAGGCCAAAAAAAGAAAAAATAGAAAAGATCTGTAAAACCAAGAGCTGGTTTTTTAAAAGGATTAACCAAATTGACAAGCCTTTAGCTAGGCACATCATGAAAAAAGAGAAAGGACCCAAATAAAATAAGAAAAGAAGAGAAATTACAACCAATAACACAGACATATAAAAAACCATAAAAGAATACTATAAACAGGTACACTAACAAATTTGACCACCTAGAATAAATGGATAAATTCCTAGAAACCTACAATCTTGTGCTCGCTTTGGCAACACATACAGTAAAACAGAAACCTACAATCTTCCGTGACTGACTCAGGAAGAAGGATAGAATCAGGAAGGATATATATTTGGAAAAGACTGATCACTAGTAGTGACACTGAATCTGTACTAAAACAATTTTTAAAAAATTCCCAGCAAACAAAAATCCAGGATCAGAAGGCGTCACAGAGAAATTCTCTGAAACATAAAATAACTTATATCTATCTTTCTTAATCTATTCTAAAAACTGAAGAGGACAGAATACTCCCAAATTCTTTCTACAAAGTCATCATTACTCTGACATCAAAACCAGACAAAGGTGCTACAAAAGAAAGAAAATACAGGCCAATATCCTTGATGAATACAGATGCAAAAATCATCAACAAAATATTGGCGAACTGAATCCAATAATGTATAAAAAGGATCATACACTATGATCACGTTTGATTTATTCTAGGGTCACAAAGATGATTCAACATATGCAAATCAGTCAATGAGATACAATCACTTAATGAAAAGAAAGACAAAAACCACACAATCATCTCAATAGATGCAATAAAAGCATTTGACACAATTCCATGTTTATTCACAATAAAAATTCTCATCAAAGTGTGTATAGAGGGAATATAGCTTAACATAATTAAGGGCATTTATGATAAACCAACAGCTATCATACTTAACAGTGAAAAGCTAACCATTTTTTCTCTAAAATCAGGAACAAGACAAGGATGCCCACTCTTATAACTGCTATTTAATATAGTACTGGAAGTTCCAGTCACAGCTATCAGACAAGGAAAACAAAAGGCAGACAAGGAAAACAAATAAAAGGCAACCAAGTTTGAAGTGAAGAGGTAAAGCTGTCACTGTTTATGGATGAGATGCTAACTATATATTAAAAAAAAACAAAACCCTAAAATCTCAATCAAAACTATTATAATTAATAAATTAATTCAGTAAAGTTGCAGGATAGAATATTAATATGTAGAATTCTGTTGCTTTTCTACACACTAATAATGAACTATCAGAAACAGAAAGCAAGAGAACAATCCTGTTTATAGTTGCATCTAAAAGAAGAAAATACCTAGGAACAAACTTAACCAAGGGGGTGAGAGACCTGTCCTCAGAAATCTATAAAACACTGATAAAGGAAATTGAAGATGATACAAACAAATGGAAAGATACCCTGTGTTCATGGATTGGTAGAATTAATATTTTTAAATGACCCTACTACCCAAAGCAATGTATACATTTAATTCAATCCTCACTATAAGAATATTCATGACATTTTTCACAAAACTAGAACAAATAATCCTAAATTTTATATGAACCCACACACAAAAAATATTGAATAGCTAAAGCAATCTGAAGGGAAAAAAAAAAAAAAAAAGCTGGAGGTGTCACACTCCCTGACTTCATACTATACTACAAAGCTACAGTTATCAAAACAGTAAGGTACTGGCCTAAAAACAGAAACAGATCAATGAGCAAATGTAGCTCGACACATTCCATTTAAAAGGCATTGAGAATATGAAAATAATTGAGAGTGATAAAAACAGAAAGGATTGTTTTTCTTGGTGGGGTTTGGGGATGGCTTTGAATTAACTAGAAGTGAACTAGTGTGATATTTCTGGATAACAGATATATTCTGTGTTTATTAGCATGGTGGTTGCAAGGGATCAATTGTTAGAACACGTCAAGTTGAATGCTTAAGTGTGCATTTTATCACATGTAAATAATTTCTCAATAAAAAATAAGGTTAATAGGTTAAAAGCTCTCCTAGGATATCATTCGTAACAATGCCTGGAAAAGACGGAGACTATCGGTAGATGACGTATCAAGGCAGCAGTGGCAGCCATGTGCTCCATCAAGAAGGAATGTTGTATCACTAATACTGTTTAGAATTACTGGTGTATGGTCATTTAAAAAAAGGCAAATTGACTACTAGTTAATTCTATTGTCGTTGTATCTATGCAGACAATGCCCCCTTTTATTTCCTGTACCTGGGTTCAGGTACAATACAGATTGGAACTTGCCAACTATTTAGTGCGTAAGACTCAAGCTTGAGTGAAAATGGTTACAGTAGAGCAGAAGCTAAGTCAAAATGTACAAGACCAGAAGAGAGATGCCCAAAAAAACCAACAGAGTCTAAAAATCCAAACTGATGTTTACTGAAAAAGTCTATCAAGTTCTATCATTGCTTGAGTGGCAGAAACACCGGCCAACCAGTGGTAGTAACTGAGTCAAGCAAGTAAGAAAACAGAAATGTTTGGAGCACCATTTACCATAAATACCAGATACACTCCAAGAAGATGGATTATCAAACATTTCCAGAAATTTTTCCTTTATACCCAAACCTGTTTTAAGGCCAATAGACTTTGGTGACATTTTATTCTCCCTAACAAAGGCACACCAACATTAATTACAGCTCCTAGGAGTGGTCTTGAATTCTGGCTGCTCTAAGTGGAAAGGGAAATTACTGAAGTACAGACTTGGTTCCGCTACTTAGAGAGCTTTCAGGATTTCCTTTCTTCTTATACGTACTTATTAAGTCCCTTTCATCTTTGGTTTTCTGACTGATTTCTCTTTCCTTGCAACTTGAAAGGGCCTAAGAAAAATCTAATTACTAGGCTTCGGAGGATGGGAATTGACATATAGCATAGGAGAGCAGGAAACAGTTCAGGAATATGCTTTTCTTATTGTCGCAAGTTTACATCTATTTTGCCAAGTCTGAGAAAATACAGACCTGTCCAAAACACTTCTCCATAAGCCCCATTTTCTTTCAGGGAATTTCTCTTCCTAGCAGCTCTTCTTGTGCTCTTAGGTATTTTTAACCAGAACATAAGCTGCTTGTTGGAATGGGATCAATTTTACTTCTCTTTTGCTTATCCTTCCACAAGCTTCGCATCTCAATCAAAATTTGGAAAAAAAAAAAAGGAAAAAAAACTGTAAAAGACTGTGGAAAGAGAAGATAGGAGAATGGAGGCTAACAGATCCCAGATTCATTGTTCTCCTCAGGAGAAATAAAGCAGTTGAGTTTTCAAAAAGGGGAAATGAAACACCCCAGGAATTCTGAACCTAATCAATGCCTATTACTACATTTTTTCTAAAAACAGAATACAGGTTCCACAACAGGGGACAAAAAAAAAAAAAAATTTACTCCAAATATTTATTATTTTCCTAAACACACAAAAAATTACAGATTCATTCCACCATCTTATTCTAAACAAATCTTATTTTTTCCTGCTGTAAAAGACTGAATAATTATCAATAATGTTGTATCATTTTATGGAAGCTTTTGTAATAAATTACCACAAACATAAATTTATTCTCTCATGTTATGGAGGCCAGATGTCTAAATTCAATTTCACTGGACCAAAGTCAAGATGTTGACCAACTCATACTCCCTCTGGAAGCTCTAGGGGAGAATGCCTTTCTCACCTCTTCCAGCTTTCCTTTGTCACGATGACTTCTGTCTGTGTCAAATCACTGTGTCCCCTCTTATAAAGATACTTGTGATTGCAATTAGGGTCCATCTGGATAAATTAAAGTAATCTTCCCATCTCAAGATCCTTCACTCAATTGCATCTTTTACCATATAAGTTAAATATTCATGGGTTACAGAAATTACGACATGAACATCCCTTGGGGAGTTATTATTCAGCCTAGCACAACCTCTTTTTTAATGTTCACATTGATAAAAACAAGTTGTAGTAAAGGAGACAAATGGATTCAAGTACAATGAATGATATTTTAGCCCCAAAATTGAACTACTCAAATACCTAAAAAGAAAATAGTACATCTTGTTTTCTCTTGAATGAATTATTTTAAGGAATAAAAGTGATTAAAACTTTCCCCCTCTTTGTTTAATGATAAATGTAGAATTTTAGCTAATTAATAACATCATATTCAAAATCTTCACTCTGAAAATAAGCATTATTAATTTCAAATTGAGAATTAGAAGTTTATCAGGAAAATTCTGTTAGATATAATTTTGTTTTAACAATTCAGCCCAACAATCTGTAAATAATTAAAATTACATCAATCCAGTCTTCAGCTAAAAATATAGCAACACTGCTTTTTTTTTTTTTTTTTTTGGTAAAAGCTTTAGTATAAAAATTACTCAGTGTGGATTAGACTGAGAATATACTGCAACCTTGAATCTGGATGGAGCATCATACCTAAATACCGGCAATATCCCCAATCCATTTAAAAGAGATTTTCAAGTAGCCCGTAGGCTATAATGTTCACCTCAGGGGAAATACTTTCTTCCTATTTTTTAATTTTAGATTTTTATAAAGTAAAATAGTCAGAAATATTATGTACCATTTTAGAATATAATGTGGGGTTTTACATCTTAAAACTCACTAAGGTTTCTTTGTATCATATTTTATAGGCCTGTTGGAGTCATCATTTTCCATTTCTAGTGAATACTAAGGGAAGGTAATGGATGAGGGTTATAGCCTGCCTATGTAATCACTATATTTTATAGTTACATGGTAAAGGAAAAGCTGCTAGAAATTAGCTACTTTGGATAGGTTTTATTTAAAATCTCACTTTGTTAGCAATTTTTTTCTGTATCATATATTTAGAATTGGATAAAATCCATACTCTTAGACCCTTATGAGGTTTAGAACCAGAAACTAGATATTTTTCCTTTAAAAAACACATTTCTCAAAGGCAGTTTTATTTTAAAATTAGGTATAAAGTTTCTAGTATCAGCTTTTTCACTGTTGAAAATGGCAACTAATTAGATTTAAATGTATATTATATTTTAAGAATTTTTAAAGAGACACACATGTAAATCAATTATCTTACTGGAAGTTATAGCATAGTTAACTTAAAAGAATGGATGTATATTCATAATATCCAAGTTTAACTGATACCATTTCCTTTTAAACAGAACTTGAGCAACTTCTATATCCAAAAGCTAGACACTTTTCTTTACCTTTTTTTTTCAACAAATACTGATTGGTTGCTGCTGGAAATACAAAACTCTGCATGACCACTGCCTTCAAAAAGTTGATGGAATACAGAGAAGGTAAACACAAAGCATCAGCAGGTAGCTACAATACAAAGTAACTGTGATGATTCTGAATGGAGATCGTTCTTTCAGAGTTAGAAGAAGGTAGGAATTTTTTTGGTCAAGGAAAAGCCAAGGTTTACCCTATTTTGGGCTCTTATATCTCCTTGTGATTATTTTTAGCATTTTTTACAACTCTCCCTTTCTGCAGCTCCCTCCTTTCTGCTCCACAAATCCCAGCCTCTTCAGCCATTCTCTCTCTCTTCACTTCAGTGAGACCACGATGCTTTGCTTGATTTGCTCTTCCCTTAACCAGGCAGAACGGTGGGTGATCAGAAGGTCTCACTCCCAATTGTAAACTGTAGCCATTTAGGAGATAAACAGAGTAATTAATGAACCTTGTTGTTTTGGCTAATGAGATTTCACTTAGAGATTTTCAACTGTTAGCTGCCTATGATAGCGTATGGTACAAGAGAGATGAATTAAAGAAGAAATTGATTGGTCTTTAAGAAGACTAAAGCAAACATAAAGAAAAAGAATAGATCACAGTAAAAGGGATCAGAAAGGATAGCCATGAGGCGGTGAAACAGAGGTAGAGGGCATGGGTTACACAATTAATTAGAGGAGTTAAGGAAAATCTATCTGAGAAGGTGAGAACTGAGCAATGCTTGAAGATAGAGATTCAGCCAAGAAAATATCTGGGGAAAAGGGACTACAGACACGAGCCTGAAGCAACGTCACTGGGGCAAGAGTGTACTTGGAGTGTTAGAGAATCCTCCACCATCAGAGTTAAGTGAACATGGTAAAGGGTGGAAGATGATGCCTAGAGGTAATGAGAGAAGGCCATGCAATTCCTTCTTGATGATGTAAGGATTCTGGCTTTACTGTGAATGAAATGGAGAGCCGCTGAATATGGTGTTTTGATCAGATTTGAGTGGCATGGTCTAAATTATGTCTTAAAATATTTTCTCTAGCTGCTCCTATGTAACGATAGCAGAGAATAGAATTTCAAAGTAAATAGAGGGTGAAGGTTAAAAACAAGAAAACTACCTATGAGGTTTTTGCAATAGTTTAGAACAAAGTTGATGGTAGCTCTGATCTGGCAGCAGTAAATAGTGAAAATTCAGGTTGGCAACATATTTTTAAAATAAAGTAACCATAATTTCCTGAAGGCATGGATGATGAGTGTGAGAGAGAGAAGAATGAAGGTCAAGTCCAGGTGATGCAGCCTGACAACCAGAAGGATGGAATTGTCTTTAACTGAGATGGAGAAGGTGGTGGATGGTGCATGTTGAGGTTAGCAGGGTAATGTCAATAGGAGGAGTGCAGATTTGAAAATATCAATTTTGAGATGACTATTAGAATTTCAAGTGAGTATTTTAATATATGACGATCCATAACAGTGATTGATTATCTACTGCAGCACCTAATCACTAGATTGTGTGTTGCTTATAAAGGGACCAGGGCATGTTTATTTTTAATTTTCCATGGCACCTAGCGCAGGGAAGAATGTATTACCAAATCCAATGCCTCCTATTCTAATTATTCACTGCATTCCTAGGGTAGTCTAGCAAATGACTGTAGTTTTAAACAAGTCACAAGGATTTTTTTAAGTGCCTATAATATACATTGTTAAAAAAATAGAAAAAACTTCCTGAAAGCACACAACACATAAGAAAATATACAGCAGGTGTGTCTATGTATAAGTGGCTATATTCACTGTATTTTACTGAATTAGGGCGTCTGTGTAACAATACAAAAACACACCTCTTTTGAAGCTTTCTGCTTTCTGAAGTTTCTTCTCTATCTTTGTTGTTTTAAATATAGCTCTGTAACCATGTCACAGAATATTTTCTCTTGAATTTCTCAGAATCTATAGGCTATATATTACTGAAGCATATTCACATGGGGAGTAAGGAAGGAGATAAAGCATATTTCTATGTAAATTACATTAGTAGTTTTGTTTCCCTTCATGTGGCTCATGGTGTGGACACTGTAATCCTGAATATGGAAATGGAGTGTTCAGACCATTCATGAACAAGGAATCAGTGGGAACTGCAGTGTGGAGTAAATGTTAACTTTTTAAAATATGAGCCTTTATGTGTTTATCAAAATCCTCCCTAGTAATTTTTTCTCACTAGGATTCTTTCTCACTCACAGAGAAATTCTATCACAATATATATTATTCTCTTCTGATTACACTGTCTCTTGGCTTGAAATTTTAAAAGTCCTGAGACAAAAATGACAACTATTTTTAAATCAATCTGATCAAGTGTTGATTAAAAATATTGTTTTGTCACAGTAATAAAACTATAATTTGCTCTTAATAATGCAGATTTAAAATCAATTATCTATAATGATGCCTATATCAAATAATGGTATATATGTTTTTGAAGGGAGATTTCATATATATATATATATATATATAGCTATCAGAATTTCACACTTAGACTTTTCTATTTAATAGCTCTTTTCTATACAACTCACATTATAGGAACCAACTTGAGTGACATCTTCTATGGTTCTACATTAGAAGATAAGTCTTGTCAATGCCTGTCTATGTTTTTTACTGAATAAGACTCAATAATTTCAGTCATTTATTCCTAATTTATAACAATACTTAGCCTAACTTATGGGATCACTTTAGTTTAACTATGAAATATTGATAAGAGAATATTGGGGGAGAAAAGGGACCACATCAACAAAGAATTTTCCTAAGTTACATTACTTTTTTATATACAGTCAAAAATAGATATTTGTAAAAAAAAAAAAAAGGAATTCACATTCATACTATGTAGTGATTAAAAACTTATTATTTGGGAATTTCAAAATAAGTGAAAAGAAAAGCAAGACAAAAGATCTGAAGTGACATCTCACTGAAGGAGATGTATAGATGATGATTAAGTATATGCAAAGGTGCTTGAAATCAGACGTCATTAAAGGATTTCAACTTAAATCGAGATACTACTACGCATCTGTTAAACTGGCTAAAATCCAAAATACTGACAACACCAAAACCAAATGAGATGAGGAGTAAGACTGAGTCTTATTCATGTTGACAGGAATACAAAATAGTACATCCACTTTGGAAGACACCACGATTTGACCCTATGACCTATGAGCAATCATGCTCATAGGCATTTGCCAAAAGGAGTTGAAAACTATGAACGTGTAAAATCCTGCATTTGGATATTTGGAGGAGCTTTATTTATAATTACCAAAACTTCGAAGCAACCAAAGATGTCCCGCAATAAGTTAACGGACATACAAACTGTGGCTCATCCAGAGAGTGTAATAATATTCAGCAATAAAAAGAAATGAGCTAGCAAGTCACAGAAGACAATGGAGGAATCTTACATGTATATTAATAAGTGAAAGAAGCAAGTCTGAAAAGGCTGCATACCATATGATTCCAATTATATGACAGCTGAAAAAGGCAGGACTAGAGAGACAGGAAAAAGATCAGCAGTGGCCAGGGGTTGGAGCACAGAATTTTAAAGCAGTGAAACTATTCTGTATGATAATATAATTGTGGATACATTACACTATATATTTGTCAAACCCAAAGAAATGTAATACACCAAGAATGACCCCTGATAAAAACTGTGGACTTCAGTTAATAATAATCTATGAATATTGGTTTATTAATTTTAATAAATGTACTAAACCAGTGAAAGATATTAATAATAGACAAAGACTCGGTGGATGAAACATGGGAGTGGGCTGAGGGGCAGGGATGAGGACCCGTACTTTGTTCAAACTTAATGCTGCTCTAAGAAGTGAGTCGATTAATTAAAAACTAAATAAAAACAAATTTTACAATGCAATCATCCTGTTTTTATTGAGAAAAAAAGTATATTTTGTACATAAGAAAATGAAAATTCTACAAGAAATGTCAGCAAATGTATTTTCTCTGAGCTGTAGGCTTTTGGATGACATTAGCACTTATTTATTTGTACTTATTTATATTTTATTTTATACCATATTAATTTTATAATTGAAAATAAAAATGAGGAAATTACATGTAGCTCAATTAATTCATGTTTTCATGCATATCTACATACCTAATATTCTGAAACAAAACGAAAGTATATGCTAATTCCTAAAATTAACTGTTTTCTGTGTCACAATTAAGTGTCAGTCACTGCACCAACATATACTTATAAACAGTAATAAGAGCTCACAAGACCAAACTCACACTCTCCCTGTGAAACAAGACCTCTGAACTCACTTAACACAATATCACAGAAGACTGTTGGGGGCAGGGTTAGATGCAGCGTAGCACTGATGACACAGGGTTATTTAATTCTGGTCAGTGACACGGAGGAGCCTTTTGACATGTGATTTTGTGCAAGAGTGATTCACAGCATTCTAGATGAAGGACCTACAGAGACCGTGGGAAATAAGTACTATCTATGGGAATGTTGAGATGTTTAATGTGATTAGACTTCAACATCAGAGTAATTTTTTAAATGCAGATTCCTGGGGCCATTCAAGAACAAATAAATCGAATTTCATAGATAGGTTTTGGGAATCTGCATTCTAATGAAATCTGCAGTAATTCACTCAGTATACAAGTATCATGGAACCATCAAAGTTTTAATCAAAAAACACCAGAATTCTGTCCTTATACATGTTAAAGGTGGCTCTCCGACCTTGGTAGCCTAGTAATCAAACCAAAACCTAAGCCAGAATTAATGTCTCCAATCCAAGAAAATGAGACTTAAGAACAGCCGATCACAAACAGCCAACTAAGCTTTCTCAAGTAAGGCAAGTGCTTAAGCGAGAGCCGATAAAATTACATCCTTGCTTTACTTCCAAGTCTTCTCTATAAATAACCTTCTCCCCTAGCTCTTATTGGTGGACATTTTTAATAAACTCTTGAAAGTTTTAATGTGCCTCAGTTTATCTTTTAACTAAATATGTATGTATGTATGTGTGCATACGTCTATGTGTAGTGTGTATGTATGACATTTAAAGAAATGTCAGGTGAATTCAAAAACAATATGACAAGGAAAGATTGGAGTTTGGAATTCCAGTTAAGTATCTTCAAAATAGGCTGGGTAAGCATTAATGAGAATCAGCATTGGACTGGCAAACACACTCGCCACATCACAATTTCTGAGAGCTATGCTAAACCCTGTTCTGATGAGGTAACATTTGAGTCCAATAAAATACAAGCATATACTGTGTAATAAAATATCAGCATTTCTTTTTGATTTTTCTCAAATGTAAAACCAAGGATGCACTGCTTACATTAAGAACAGTGGGGGGAAAAGTGAGTTAATAAATAAAGAAGGATGGAAGGGAGCAAAGAAGAGAGGAAGGAAAGGAAAGACAGAAAAACAGAAAATGGAAGGAAGGAAGCAAAGAATAAGTAAATCAATAAAAAAGCAACATGATAGAGAAGAAAACAAGCTGGAATAAGCTGTATTCATTGAAATTAAGGGTGTTTCCCCAAAATATAGGACCTCAGTTGATAGTATTTGAGCTCAAAGCACTGTCTACATATCCAGGCCACTTAGAACTCGGCAAGTGGTATATTGTCTTTCCTTATATTTGCCTATTCTCTCTCTCTCTCACACACACATACACACACACACACACACACACATACCCCTAGCTCTCTTTCTTTCACTTCCTCTCTCCCTGCGTTCCCAAAAGCACACCAAGCCCCATCTTGGAGCAGGTCCAATATATTGACTCAAAACTCTTCCCCTTTTTCTCTCCTGTCTCCACCCCTCCCTGCACACACAATAGTGTTCCATCCAAACAGAAATAGGGAGGAAAAAGATTGATGTAGAAGCAATGGAGTCATAGTAGAGGTAAAAGGAAGCCATGAGTAATTTAACAGACTTTGGCAAGGAGATGGGGAAACACTGTTAATAAAATATATATCAGCAGATGCAGTTGAGCATTGCATGTATAATGAGCAGGGAGATACACTGAGCCTTTAAGTACTCTCTGAAGTGCTTTCAAGAGCTTGGGAAAACTTGTATTTTATGCAAATCAAAGCTGTCGATTTAAAATGCATCACCCTCTTAATTTTCACAAATATTAAAGCAAAAGTCATAGTGAAGAAAGCACATTGTCTCTAGGGGAAAAGGGGAGGAACAGTAATAATAGCATCCTAGTTTATTTTAGGTACAAATGACTTTATAAGGTTCTTCATGTTGCTTTTTGAGAAAAGGGGTGGCCATAAGTATAATGCATATAAAGGTGAAAATCAGTCTGAAGGAACTGAATAGCTTGCCTATTTCTCTAAAGAGACTTAAGCTCCATTTATTTAGTGGGTAAACATGGATACATTTTTGCAGGTGACTGCTTCTTTCCAAATGTACAAGGCTTCCCAGGGGCCTTTATGTGAGAACAGAGAAATCCGCTTTAAAATTCCCTTACAAAAGTTTGAAAAGGAGTATCTGACAACACATATAGCAAATAAATGTACATGTATATCTAGTGCTATTCATGCTAAAAAGCAACAGATTATTTAATGTCAACACTGTACAGGTTCTCACTAGTTTAATGAGTCTAACTCACTGAGTCATGCATGCATGTACTCATCTATCCATTTATCCATTTATTCATTCATCCATCCATCCATCTATCCATCAATCTATTCAACATTTGTTAAATGCCTGTTATTTCCAGGTCCTACAGAAATGCATCTCAATGCCAAAGACAGAAATGATTAAACTATTTCAGCATATACTATACAGTGCCATTTTGAAATGCAATATTATCCTCAATCAGTAATACATATATATTTATATATATTTTTATTAGCAAAATGTACATCAAGTCCATCCACTTATTTCCATTCCTACTATGACTACTCTAGGTAAAATTACCAACAGCTGTTACCTATAATAGCCTGACAACTTGTCTATGAATCTTTTTCAGGCTTCTCCCTCCACATCCATCCAGTCACTACATTTTTAAACTAACTCTCTGCAAAGCAGCCAGAGCAATAAACATAAGATCTAATTCTGATCATGTCACTTCTCGATGTAAAGCCATTCACTTTCTTCCTATTGTATGTTTTTTGTACTTACAACACCCATAATACAATCTTCTAGTGTCAAACACTCATGATTAGGAACTTACAAACTTTATGAAGGTAACAACTTCTACTTGCTTGGTCATCTCAACTAGGTCCTTGATTAGTGTTACATTTATTTTAAATAATTAGTCCATATGTTTTGACTGAATGAATGGAATATGTAAGAGCAATATTATTATTTTCAATTCAAGATGCTAAAAACGTATGCCCACAGAAAGATAATGGCAGAGTGAGGATTAAAAATCCAAAGATTATGGGTTGACTAACAGGGTGGGTTGAAAAGGAAAGAAGACATAAAGGATATGATAAGATGGTAGCACCATTCAGTCAATGTGGAAGATTAGAAGAAAAAAATGGGCGGAACTAAAATTAAAAGTTCAGGTTTATATGTTTGTAAGTTATTTAAGTGAAGATGTCAAGTAGTTTCTTGAATGCACAAACAAAGCTGGTAAGAGAGATCTCCGCCATATATATATAAAACACAAAGATCCATACTAATGTTATTTGACATCATCAAAGTATAGGAGGGAGTTTGCCTAGGAATAAAATACAGAAAAAGAAGGAAGGAGACCTAAACCCAAAACTACACAACTACACCATATAGACATTAGTGAGAAATGGAGGAGTTATAGTGAAGATTTAGTACAAGTGTTCAGAAAAATAAGAAGGAAATCTAACAGAAAGAAGTAGTAGGAGGAGAGTTTAGAGAATAGTCAATTATGTCCAGTGTTGATGAATATCACTCAGATAACACAACATGTCTCTTATTGATCTGACAGAATGAAGTTATCAATGGTCTTAACCTGATCAGCTTCATTAGTTAGAAGGAGGAAAACATCCTTATTTAAATGAAAGATATAATGGCTTGTGATTTGGAGTGGTGTGAAAGAAGCAGAGAGATTACTGATGCCATAGAGTTGAAGTAACCAAAGAATGAAGCCCTTTGGTAATAAAGATTAGATGTAAGTGCATTGGCTAGAATATACCAGATGCTCAATGTATGAAAGCTCTCAATCTTGTTATCAGAATGGATAAATATTATTGCAGTAAGTGTTAAATGTGTATTGTTTTTGGTAAAATGAAATACTCTTCATTATGTTTTTGCTTACCCAAATCATAACAAAATACATGTGACCACTGAATCTCAGATCATGATAGTTGAAAAATAAAATACCATTTCACTGACACTCTCCCAACATTTCTAACCAGAGTCTGTTCTGCTACATGTTTCTCCTAAATTGTTCTAGAAATCACAGACAGATGCTTCTTGAGAGGTCCAAGGACTAACTAATTGTCTTGGATATCAGATGGTGTCTATTTTTCTTCTCTGCTATTTCAGAGGTGTCTCTAATCAACACTACATCCAAAATAGTGAACCGTGTGGCCAAAGTTGCCACCTACTGAGAGCACCACTAACACCCCAGAAGCAATGACCAGAGAGTGTTAATCTCTGGTCCCAGTGCCTAACACTGAACGCAATCAGGGGGGCACAGTTGGTATACCTAACATTGCCAACTACCACTGTAATCACTGCATCCATCATTGCTCATCTCGATACCATACTTGCCAGTGCCTTTTCCAATAACCCCAGTAATATTCCCAACGTGCCTTGCACTCAGTGTCTGAGGATTGTTGTAGAGAAGCATTTATCTAGCTTCTATTTGTCCTTTCATTAACACCTTCTTGCTCTAGTATTCAATTTTGAGTTCAGTGATGCTGGCGCTAGTGATGCTGACAATGTCCCATTCTCACAAGTATCAATCTTTTCCAAGTGCTCACTTTCTATCACTTACTTTTACTCACTCTTTTTTTTTTTTTTTTTTTTTTTTTGGTTGGGGGGCACTGGAGATGATCACTTTGTGATACAAATGAGTTTGTTTCTAGACTAAACCATTCTTATCAGGATTTTCCTAGCATGGGCACAAAATGGGGCCTTGACATACTAATTTATTTTGCAAAACCATCTGGTGGCAAGGCTAGACTTCTCACATAAAATTTAAGGGAAAGGGGGAGGGATCACATATCCTTTCTGTATACAAATATAAAATATCACTACATTAAATTATACAAGCTACCCAGAGTCTAAGTCTATTTCTAAAATAACCCATGAAATCCTAATAAAGCTTCCCCCAAGTCCAAGGTCAGAAAAGCAGTATGAAATTCAGGTATGCCCTGACTCACATTTCCTAATTTACTCAATTTTTAAGGTGTTTCCTCTGTTTTGGTCCTTCTTTGAAGTCATGCTGGAGTGTTAGCACAGGCCTAGTAATCATAGATAGTCAAGTACTTACTTTCCAAAGAGATTGTTTTGACATGTCAGTTGGCAAAGATCCCACATAACGGTGATGACCAGGATAATGGTGCTGCACCTAGCACATATTAGGAGCCGCATGTTTAGGAATTGGTATGTGAATGAATGATAATCATTTACATTTGTGTGGAGTACTACAAAGCGTTCTATTATATATTAACTGGTTTGATTCATAAAACAATCCTGTGAAATGAGTAGGAATTATCAATCCCATTTAATGATGAAGCCTAGAGTGGTTAAAGAATTTTCTCAATGACCCACAACTAACAAAATGATTAAACTTGACACTTTCTGGCCCTTTCTCTTTGCCTTTCTATTATCTAATTCTTTCCTAAAGCAGTTTTTACCTTTTTATTATTTAAATGTATATTTTTTAAGATAACTTTTGTAGCTTTCCCATTGGACTTCGGTGACCAATCCCCATCAATTCTGACTTAAAGCTCTCCTCGCTTGACTACCCAGACTCTTCTCAAGATGTACTTGCCCTTCAGAAACTGGTCAAGTAAAGTGAATCTGGATTTCTTTCCCAAGAGGATTTTTTCAGTGTTTTGACTGACAAGTATCAACTTTGCTACTTTGACAAGTACCACTCTTGACAAATCAGTTCTTCTTAAACTGTTGTTTACTGTCAACAGGCTGTTTCAATAGGTAGTTTTTATTGCACTAAAAAAGAACAGAGGGGAAAAGCTCAGTGCATGTAAGACGAATAGGAAACAGTGGTTAAATCTATTTTTTCATGCACAGAAAACCAAAGATCCCTGGTGCATATAATATACTTGGTGAATATGTCACTTAGACATAAACTTCTAAAAAAATCTTCACCTCAATCACAGGAAGAAGCATGGTAGTTTTCTTAAAACACCAGTCAGTAAGAATGAAAATGTATTTGGTGCTTCAAGTCAAAGACAGGATATACCAAAAAATGCAAGGAATATATTATCCTCACTAAGGGACCTTGTTAAAATGCAGAATCTCAGCTATCACAATTAAATCTCTTCCATTAGAATCTGTATTTTAACAAGACTCCCCATGCAATTTTGCACAACAATGTGAGAAATAAGAATCTGGATTCCAGATTCTGGGAAGAAACCTCAGAAATAATCAGTAGGTAATCCATTCTTTGTAACACAAGGTTTTAAAATCAATTATTCATTTTATTAATTTATCCTTTCAAATATATTTCAGTTCTTATTTATGCTGATTACAAACATTTATAGTCATACTCTTACTGAACTTTCAAAAAAATGGGGTACACAGAACTTGAAGAAAAAAGTAAATGTTTCAAAAGAGAAAATACAGCAAGCTATGAAAGTTATAAAATTGCACTAGAGAAGTGATTCTGAAATTTGATCATATCTACTAGTCACCCAGAGAGCTTATTAAAGCACAGATTTACATACTTCAGCCCCATCCCCCACACTCCCAGACCTTGTGATTCAGCACATCTAGGTTACTGTCTAAGAATTTGCATTTCTATCAAGCTTATCAGTAATGCAGCTGCTGCCAATCCAATGACAATGCTTTGCATATAAGGGATAAGGAGTATAACAGTCATTGTTACTAAAGTAAACCTTAAGTGGATGGGAAGCTAAGAAAGTAACTAGGTGAATAGTGTAGTAATGAGAAGCGGAGAGATTTAACAAACCTGAGGACTCTGAGGTAAAAGAGGCAAGGGAAAGAAAAAGTAAGAAGAAACCACTAAAGAGAGAAGTAGGGAGGAGTAAGAAAGCCTGATGTAAGAAAGTAAAATGAGGCAATTGCACGTGGAATATAGAGACCTAAAGAAAGAGATTTAACAAGTTGCAGCAGACAGGAACTCAATCATGAAGGGTTTTGTAATCTATTGGGCTAAATTTGGTCTTTAGTATAAGGGCCTGTGTGAAACTCTAACGTGTTCTAAGCATAACAATTAAAGAATCAAGTTTGTAGGTTTTAGTCTTTAGACTCTCCTGGTGGAGAATGCATTGACCAGAGCCAAATATGCATACGAGATGAACTATAAAGGGAACATGGCTGTCTCCTGGGAAGAGGTAAGAGTCCTCTAGTTTAAATTGGGTGGCCCTGACGAGAAACCGCTGAAACTCAGTTGCAGAGCTTTGTGTAGTTTCAGTTTACCCTTATCACACACCCCTCCCAGGTACATGGCAGTCCTGAAGACAGTGGTCTGAATCTCTGGTGTGGGTTCTTGGTTCTGGGGGAAGCAAAGTAGACCTTATGCCACAGTAATTGTGTTTGTCTGCTCTGATCTGCCTGGGGACTCCCTGAAAGATTGATGACAAGGAGCTTGACTTTGTTTTGCCTAAAAGGAAACTCTTTTAGGGTGGAAAAGTAACTTTAGGGAGGAAGTTCTTCAAAACAATTCAAAGGCAAGCCTCTGCCACCTGGGGAAAGAGATAAAAGTTGGAACAAATAATAGGAAGGCTGAAAGCCTTGGGGGAAATACTGAGGAGTAAAATACTTTGCCGAATAAGAGCTCTGCAAAGTTCCTGGATATACCAGGAAATTTGGGGAGCCACACACATTCAAAGAGTAGAATGTATGTTCGACAAAGATGTGAAAGATTGTAATGTTTCAACTGAAATTTAGTTTTAGCACAAGCAGGAAGTAAAAAGGCTGAGGCAGAGTTACAAATGACCTGGCTTAGCATTGGAGCAGTGTCCCCAAATAGAGCCAGTTAGCAAAGACACATTTTTGTTTCTTGGGTCCAGAAGCTTAAGAAAATCTGTTAAACATGCACTAAAACTGTGACCACTAGCTAAGTTGACCATAACTTCTGCAATCACACAACAAGTAATATGGTTGTTACAAAAGTAGTTTAGAAAACAAAAACAACTCAGGACAAATAATAGCACCTGGGTGTAGGGAGAGTCTGATTTCCATAGATACCACATCATACTATCAAAAATATCCAATTTCAACAAAAAATTATGAACTATTCAAGAAACAAGAAAATACGGTCTTTTCGAAGGGACAAAGAGGAATAAAGATGTAAAGGAGTAGATTTTTTCTCTGTTTTTGAAGTGAGGTTGGTATCAATACAAAATACATTATTGTAAATTTATGAGGTGAATTGTAGCCTGCAAGATAATCAAGAAGAAAATAAATTTTAAATGTACAGAAAAGAAAATGATAAGGGAATTAAAAGTGTACACTATCAAAAATCAATTGAACACAGAGTCAGTAGTGAAAGAATTGAGGAACTAAAAAGATATGCAACATACAAAAACAAATAGTAAAATGGCAGAAGTAAATTATTTCTTATTTGTAATTACTTTAAATATAAATGTACTAAAATCTCTCATTAAAATACACAGCTTGGCAGAATAGAAAAATTATAGGATCCATATACACATGTTTGTCAAGAGACTCATGTTTTACTCAGAGACACAAAAACTCTGGCAGTGAAGGATGAAAAAGGTATTCCATGAAAATAGTAACCAAAAGAAAGCTTAGATGAATATATTAATATCAGGTCTATGAGAATTTAGGTTGATTATTGCTCAAAGTCAAAGAAGGACATTGTAATTGCAAAAAAGTCAATCCATTCCAAATATATAACAACTATGAATGTATACCAGCCTAACACACAATCCATTTTGCCTAAGCAAAAATGGATAGAATTGAAGGAAGAAACAGACAGTTCAACAATAATGGTTGGAGACTTCATTAGCCCATTTTCAATAACTGACAGAACAACTAGAGGGAAGAATAACAAGGAAATGAAGATTTGCACAACACTATAAACCAATTAGAACTAACAGATACAGAACACTCCACCCAAACACAGAAGAATACATGTTCTCATCAAGTGCATGTGGAGCTTTCCCCAGGATGGACCATATGTTAAGGCATGTAAGTCTCAATAAAATTAAATAGATAAAAATCATACAAAGTACCTTTTCTGACTAGAGTGAAATGAAACTAGAAACACTGGAAATTTCCAAAATGCAGAAATTAAGCAACACTCTTAAATAATAAATGGGTCACAGAAGAAATTACAAGAGATATTAGAAAATATTTGAAATGAATGAACAGTAATAAATAACATACCAAAATGTACAGGTTAGCATGAAAACCATTCTCAGAGGGAAATTTAGAGTTGCATATGCCTACATTAAAAAAAGAAGTCAAATCAATAACATACATTGCATATTAATGAGCTAGAAAATGAAGAGCAAACTATACCTAAAGCAAGAGGAAGAAAGAACATTTGACCCCCAAACAACATGAGAGTTAGGGCACTCACTCGGTGCAGTCCAAATTCTGCATATAACTGTACAGTCAGCCCTTCACATCTGCAGATTTAACCAACCATGCATCATGTAATACTGCAGTATGTATTTAGAGAAAGAAACCCACATATCAGTGGGCCGATGCAGTTCAAACTAGTGTTCAAGAATCCACTGTAAATTATCAAGATTAGAGTGGAACCAAATGAAACAGAGATTATAAATACAATAGAGAATGTCAATAAAACCAAAAGTTGATTCTTTGAAAGAGGTGAATGTATGGACAATTCTTCATCTACATTGACTAAGAAGAAAGGAGAGAAGACTCAAATTACTAAAATTATAAATAAATATATGTATATTGCTACCAAATATACACACAAAAAAGAATTAAGGGAATATTTTGAACAATTATACATCAACAAAATTGATAACCTAGAGAAGTGAACAAATTCTGAGAAACATACAAAGTACCTAAGCTTTGAATCAAAAAGAAATTAAAATATATGAAGAGACTTAAAACAAGTAAAGAGAATAGATCCATAATAAAAACACTTCCAACAAGGAAATTCCAGTACCAAATGGCTTAACTGATAAATTCTATAAAATATTTAAAGAAAATTAAACCAGTTTTTTCCAAACCCTTTTTTAAAAGTAGAAATAGGCACCCTTTCTAACTCATTCTATAATGCTAGAAATACCCTGATACCATAGCCAGACAATGATATCACAGGAAAACTATAGATCCACTACCTTATGTGTATAGATGCAAAAATTCTCAACAAAATACTACTAAAACAAATCTAGCAACATATAACAATATTTATAAATCATAATGAAATGAAATTTATACAAAAATGCAAGAATGGTTCAACATATGAAAAACAAGGGCACATACCACATGTATAGAAAAATAGCTAATTATTAATATTAATTATTAATCAGCTAATAATAGCTGATTATTTCAAGTGGTACAGAAAGTATCTGACAAAATTTAAAACTGTTTCCTGATTTAAAAATAAATCTTTTAGAAATACAAGGGAATCATGTCATCTTGATTAAGGGCTTAAAAAAATGCACAGCTAACATCATACTCAATGGTTAAAGACTGGAGGCTTTCAGCCTAAAATAACTAGTAAGACATGATGCCTTTTGCCACTGCTATTACACATTTGAAGTCTCAGCCAGAGGAATTACGCAAAATAAGGTATAAAAGTCAATACAAATTGGTAGGGAAAAAGTAAAACTTTGTCTATACTTAGATGGTAGGTAGTACAATCTTATATACATCTTATATAAATATTTCTTGGCCTTTTGGCTAAGATCAAGTGTAGAAAATCCTAAAGAATGCACACACATAAAAAGAATACACCTAATAATGATTTCTTCAAATTTGCAAGATATAGTAAAAATACACAAAAAGCAGTTATGTTTCTCTACATTAACAATAAACAATTTGAAGAGGATATTAAGTGGACAGATCCAACAGATGGAAAATCAGTAAGAACACAGTAGATCTCAATAACATCATCAATCTGCTAGATTTAATTGACACCTATGGACTGCTTCTTCGACAATAGCAGAATATACATTCTCCTCAAACTCATTTGGAACATTCACCAATATAGGCCACATTCTGAGCCATAAAATAGTACCACATTCTGAGCCATAAAATAATGAGTAATTAACAAATTACTCATTCTGTTGGGGGAAGCTGATAATGGTAGAGGCTACACATGTGTGTGGCAAGGACATTTATAGGAAATCTCTGTACCTTTTCTTCAATTTTTTTGTGGACCTAAAACTGCTCTAAAAATTTAAGGCTTCATAAAATAAAAATTGACTAAGGAAATTAAGAAATAATTCCATTTACAATAGCATCAAAAATAAAAGCACTTAGAAATATGTTCAGCTAAGGAAGTGTAGGACTTTTATGCTGAAAACTACAAACCATTGCAGAAAGAAATTAAAGAAGGTCTAAGTAAATGGTAAGACATCACGTGTTCATGCATTGGATGGCTTAAAATTGTTAAGACCTCAATACTCCCCCAAAGCAATGTAAAGATTCAATGCAACTCTTATCAAAACCCCAATGGCCTATTTTGGTATTTAACTATTTTAAAACTTACTACAAAGTTATCATGATCAAAACTGTGTGGTGCTGTCCTAAGTATGAACAAAGAGACTAGTGGAATGAAATTGAGATTCCAGAAATAAACTATACGTCTATGGTCTACTGATTTTCAACAAAGGTACCAAGGCTGTTCAATAGGGAAAGAATGTCATCTTCAACAAATAATGTTTGGACAAATAGATATCCACATGCAAAAGGATAAATTTGGACCCTCAGCTCACACTATTTACAAAAATGAACTCAAAATAAATCAAATATCTAAATATAAGAATTAAACTTATGAAACTCTTCATTGAAAACATATGGACATTTTTGATAGTCTTTCATTTGATAGTGGTTTACTAGATATGACAGCAAATGCATGAGCAACAAATAAAAAACAAAATGGACTTCATCAAAATTAAAATTTTGTATCTCAAAGGACACTATAAAAAGAGTTAAAAAAAAAAAAAAACTACCCATAGAATGGAAGAACATATTTTCAAATCATGTATCTCAAAAGAGCCTAATCTCTAAAATATATTAAAAACTCTTAGAACTCAATAAAATGTTATATTTGAAATTTTAAGACTGAGACTTTTATAAAACAAAGTACACATGACAAGTAACTATTTGGACATGAAGATTTGCAGCTGAGGTGGCAGATCTGGACAAGAAATGTGGTTTAGGGAATTACAAATGGTAAATGAAGACATAAGAGTGAATGAGATCATTGAGGAATTACAGAGCCCTAAGAACTTCATCATTCAAGTATTAGAGAATACACGACAGAATTATTTGTGCAGACATACCTACTGCAAAGGAAAACGAGGAGCTTAATTTAAGCTTGACTTCAAGGAGAGACAGTAATTCGATGAAAGAGAATAGTCAAAAGTATTGACCGCTGATTAGATCTCAGATACGGCCTAAGAAGTGCATCATGCCTTCTGGATTTAGCAATACGGAGTCACTGTTGATCTACTTTTGAAAGAGAGCAGGGATTGGAAATCTGACTTAAACGATATGCTGAGTTTAGAGCAAAATATGGAGATAGCTGTAATGCACAACTCAACTGGGAACTTCCATTAAGATAGGTGAGATTACAACTGCAACTGTGGTAAACAAATTTGACCATTCTTAGGGTTTCTCTGTTTGTTTTTGAATGGAGACAATTAAATGTATTAAAAGTAATTAATCAGCTGATCATTGAAAAAAATTGTCATGAAGTTAATGCCTCTTAGATGTTGGCGAGTGAAGACAGAGGGATTGTATGAAACACACTAAAAGGGCTATAGACCAGTATCTCAATAGTCTTATGAACTTACTATTTCAGGAACACAAAGCTATTCTTCTGGGAATACAAAATGTACTATTTCATAATTATATAAAAGCTAGCAGAGGTCTCATATTATATATTGAATTAGAATGACCTCATTTCGCTGATGGAAAAATTATAAATCTGTTAACTCTCCACTTTCTTTTCCTCCCTAGAATGAATCATTGGTATTAGTAAATGTATCAGCATCTACTTACATTCACTTTTCAGAAATCAGTAACTATGTTCATTGCCTTTTTACTCAAATCACTCTGTGCTCAGAGACATCATCTAAAATCCTTTTTCTGAAACCTAAACTGTAGCAATGCTTCTGAAGTATATTCCTGCTGATGTGTTTCATGAATATTTTGATTTTATGGTGCTAAATTGGAATTTTTATATTAAACATGATCATCTATGTATTCCAGGTATTATGAATGAGAAGGAAAAATAACAAAGCATAACAAAAAGGAAGTAACTGCACTGCTTAAGATATAGTTTGGGTACATAATTAAAAATAAAAACACAACCATGAGGTTAATTTGACGCATAAAGTGATACCATCTGCGAGAAAGACAGCAAAGGATGATTAGCATGCATTCTTCACTGCCACGAGGGCTCTGTTTCCTAGTGCGCTCTGATACATTTGGCTTTGTAAAATGTTTAAAACACTTTATAAATGCTTAAACATTAGATCCACTGAATTAAATTCCACATTAGATGTCATTTTTATTACTAGGTGAAGTTAAAGAATAACTAGTTTTCAAACCACCAAAATATATTAAATTAGTTTATATGTTTTTCAAGATTAAGTATTCTGAAGAAGAAATAAACTGTGTACTCCAAGATGATTTAACCTTCTTTAGGTGCCAGGACAGAGCTGTAAAATGCAGTGGTTCACAGCATAGTCACACAGACCCGAGCTCAGGGTCATGGCTCTACACACTAAATGGTTGACATTGGGGAAGTAATATCACCACTTAAATCCCTTTCCTCATCTATAAAATGGGTCAGTAATAATAGTACCTACTTTACTCGTTTCCTTGAGAAAGATAGAGATAAATATTTAGCATGGTGCATAGAAAATTAAAAGTTGTACTTTGTTATTTTTTATCAGAATACTCAGTGTTTGCCTATAATTAGGTACTTCTGTTATTTTAAAGACAACAGCACATAAACTGGTAGGAAAAAATTGAGAAAGAAAATTATCAGTGGTAATCACAACAGAATAAGTCCCATATGCAGAAAGATGGAAAGTAAAAATGACCCATTCAGCTATTCCTTCTAACACACCCAACAGTAAGGATGATAATTACACTGGCTTTCTTCAGACCTCCTTGCCTTCATTTGCTGTCAGCCAAACTATAGATATTTACGTAACTAACCAGAAACTCAGAATGCAGTATGTTCCCTTCTCCCTTCTCTGCCTATTATTTGTATTATTTTAAATAAATACTTCAGAGTAATATACCTTTTCCTAAAAGTTAAATATCTCTACTGCAACTCTCTTGCCTAAAATTTGTCAAATTTTTCCCTGTTGTGTGTATGATGCATAAGAACCTAGCAGGGGTGGGTATAGCTCAGTGGTAGAGAGTGTGCATACCATGCACAGGGTTCTGGGTTCAATCCCCAGTACCTCTATCAAAAAAAAAAGAAAAAAAAAGAAAAAACTTAGCAGGACAAGGTCAAGTTTGGGGACCTGTGTCTCTGTAAAACCTCCCACATCCCACTGCATCCCACTTATCCTTAAATCCAGCCAGGCTAAGTTCTTATTTAACACAGAGTGTTTTACCCTTTGTCTCTCTCTGTTTTTACAAATGTCACAGGGATTGGTGTACAAATGTATTAAAAAATTTTTTTAATGAATTTTGAAGTGACAGCAGAAGACTAATATAAAAAGGCAAATATAAACAACAGTGATAGAAATGGCACTGTAAAGGAAAGAATAAGTTTGAGATACTGCTAAATAATTGTGTGAGATGTGAGGGAGAAAGGATAGTAATAACTCAAATATTCAAGCTTGAATTACTGAAATAACCAGGATAAAATATAATTATTTACTATGACATAGTGAGCTCATCATGACAGGCTTGTCTATAGATTCATTTCTGCTCACTGCCCAGCATGAACTTACTGGCTCAGTCACAGCGAACCATTTGCAGGTCAGAATACGCCATCATATCAGCTACATGTAGCTTAAAAGATTCCTCAAAACACTCCTAAAAGGCCCTTTCTCATTCTCATGCACGACTTTTACATCCAACAATGTTTATTACACATCCGATATGTTCTAGGTCCCTTGCTAGATATTGTGGGATAAAATACAACATGATAACAGACCAAAACTTTGCTTCAATTAACTATTCCAGATTGTATGATTACAAATGTATGTGTTGAGGCAAAGCCTACGATAAAGCGACATGAAGCATTGGGAGCTTTGAAGAGAGAAACTACTTCCCTCAATGAGAAATGACTAAGAAAAAATCTGCAGGATGAACGTAAGTTCACTAAAAGATGTGGTGGCGCAACGGCAGGTATCTCCTGGCCAGAAGGAAAAACATATAAAAATGACCCTACGGAGGTGAGTTAAAGGCAATCTTGGGCTATGGAAGGAGGGCCAACATGGCTAAAGAAGAGAGAATATTGAGGCGAGAGGAAGAACTTATGACAGGACAAGCCTGTGGAGACCAGTTCAGGCAGAGCACTGAAGGCCAGCTAGAGAATTTTGTTCTTTACCCAAAAATAAGTTGGGAATAGCTGAAAATCAATTAGTGCAATACAAGAGAATAAAAGACAAAAACCACATGATCATCTTAAAAGACTCTATGAAAGCATTTGACAAATGACTACCATCATAGTTAATGTTGAAAGATGGAATGGTCCTCCTATCTTAAGATCAGGAACAAATCAAGGATGTCCACTATCACCAATGCTCTTCAACTTTATCCTGGAGGTCCTGGCAATTTAATAAAGTAAGAAAATGAATTAAAATGCATTGTGTTTATAAAAGAAGAAGTAAACTTTTATTGACAGTATGATTTTGTATATAAAAATGTTTACAGAATTTACAAGGCCACAGTGTCTCAGAGCACAATATCAATTTTAAAAATGTGGTTCTGTATATGAACAATGAACAAAACACAACTGAAATGATTTCCATAACAATAGTATTAAAAGAATGAAGCATCTAGGAATAAATTTAACAAAGAAGTTTAAGAGTTAAACATAAATGTCTATAAAGCATTGCTGAAAGAAATTATGAAATGCTAAATAAACAAAGAAATACATTCATGGATTGGAGGATGCAATATTCGAGGTGAGATACCGACTCCACAAATTTATCTATTGATTCAGCACAATTCCTACCAAAATCCCAAAGCTGCCCTGAAATTCATACAAAATTCCAAAGGATCCCAAATAGCAAACACAATCTAGATAAAGAATAAATCTGGAAAATTATACTATCCAATTTCAAAAATGTATACATTGCAATAATCAAGTATAATGCTGGCACTAGTATAAATGCATATTAATGCTACAGAATTGGATTCCAGAAATAAACAAATCTATGGTCAATTTACTTTGCCAAAGGTGCCAAGGCAATTTATAGGGAAGGATTGTATCTTCAACAAATGTTTCTGAAACAGTTGGATATCCATATGCAACAAGATTAATTTAGAACCCTACCTCACACCATGCCCCAAAATGAACTCAAAATGGATACTGTACAGAAAAAAATTAACTCAGCCGGCCGGAGGCTGCTATCATTAGAAAGGCATGCATACAAGACGGACCCTTGACTGTTGTCTGGGAAGGGATTTCAGGATGATTCTCACCATTCCCGAAATGATAAGGGTGTCTTAACATGCCTACATGATTTACACAAATGTTATAGCTTATGCGGAATACTTGCACTCCTTCTGGCAGTCTGGAGTTTGGTACATGTTAAGCAGAAGTTGCCTACATGACTAACCCCCAGTAAAAAACCATGGTCAATTAATCTCTAATGAGCTCCCCTAATAAATAATGTCTTGCATGTCTTGCAGCAATTAGGTACTGGAGGAATTGACTGCCTAGAGAAATGGACCAATTCCTTAGAAGACACAAGCTGCCAAAACACACAGGAGAAGAAATAAATGATCTGAATAGGGCTATATCTATTAAAGAAATACAACCAATAATTATCTCCTCTCTTTGTGTGTGTACTTGAAGATTTAATTTCATTTATAATATAACTAGCTTATCACAGTCACATTGAAGCCACTCCACATAGACCATAAGCACTTTAAAACATCACACTTAGATTTCTTTCCTCTTGAACTTTGTCCTGTATGGTCAATGATTTTAGGTTTACATATGTTAGTAATCACACACTACATTATTACTTTTATTGAAACTTTTCTTTTAAAAATTTACTTAAGAATGTAGGGCTCAACTCTACCTGCTTTAGGATCTCTTGACTCTAATAACTTTACCCTCAATCTACTTCATTTCCTGGGTCCCGCATCCTTGTACCAGACCATGGCACCTCTCAGTAGGCACTCAGTGGGATAACAGTAGGCTCAAATGATTTGTTTCCCTTTTCTCAGCGATCATTGTCCTCCACTGTTTGATGTACAATGTTTTCTGAACTGTAGTTGTATATATTTTGTCCTGTTTATTTCTCCCCCACTCCTTGTCTTTTTCTTGACTTGGAAGGATAAATTTAGTCCCTGTTACTTTTTCATGTGTGCCAGAAACAGAAGTCCACCAAATGTCAAGCTTTTGAAATTTCCTTATTGAAAGACTTTAGTTGATAGTCTGTTAGTCTCTATTAGTCTCTTTTTCTTTCTTTTCCTATTTATTTTGTATTATTTGACTATTGTAATGGCTGAATTTTATGTCCACTATTACCTTATTCAGTCAAACACTGATTTTTTTTTTTTTAGTGTTGCTGTAATGAAGTTCTGTCCAATGGAAATAAAATGGATCCTGATAGACAATTTTTAATACTCTGATATTTACACTAAAAATAATAAAAAGAAAGATGTGAAATTAATTTTAATAATATATTTTATGTAACTCAGTCAAGATATCTTTTCAAATCATTTAAACACTTTTCAATCACTTCAATCCACATAAAATCATTAATAAGATTTTCATAATTTTCATTCTAAGTCATTGAAATGTGGTGTCAATTTTACCCCTATGGCACATCTCTATTTGAACGCTGAAATGTAATTGCAAATGCACGGTTTGTATTTCTATTTCATAACATTTTCAGTTGAAATGTAGCTGAACAGAACCAAGCTTTTCTAAATACATGTAAAGATACTTGAATAACTGAACTGAATACAAAAAGTATTTTCCTTTAATACCCACATCCATATACGTAAAACTAGTTTATCTAATTTTATAAGAATTGACTTGACTTTGTAGAAGAGCACAGGAGCTTGAAAATATGACTGTACAAGCTAAATAAATTCATTAATTTTCATGTCAACTCGGTATTGCTATCATATTTAAAGAAGTATTGGCATATATTAAAAAAGTCTGAATCTATCATGACCAAAATTTCTTCATTTTGTAGATTTTGCACCATATGCACATGTGTGGTTAACACTGTAAATTGCAAATAAAATCATCAGTATGTTGATTCATATTAGAAAGTTATGATTCATTCTCATTTTGAAAAGTTTAAATACCAACATACATTCCATATCTGTCTATTTAGATAACAAATAAGCTTCTTTCTTTCCTTGAGCTTCAAATTGATCTTATTTATATGCAGTGTGATATTCTGTGAGAAAACATAAATCACACTGCCATTTTTTTGTCTTTGATTATTAAATTTTTGGCAGACATTCCTCTGTTTCAAGAAAATCTGCAATTGGAATTAACAGTACAATAAATCTTTAAAAAAAAAAAAAGAAATACTCTTCCCGGTTGAACCAGAGTAAATTGGCACAAACACAAGATAATTCAACTCATTGTCTTCTATTTCTTCTGCAAACTCCATAAAGAGTTAATGATTCATAGCATGTGTCATACAGACTGAACAGTTTTCACAACAGTATCCATGACAATTTTAGTAGCCTGCTTCAGAAACCAAGCAGGAGTATTTTCATTATGTATGAAACAGCGGAATAAATAAGAAAAACATGTAAGTCCCTTTTATTAACAGTCTAATAATTGTTTCTATTTTTTGACCTAATATGGCTGTAGCAACATTTGTCAAGATAAAACTAACCCTCTCATATCTAGCTCAAATTCTATTGAACAGAAGCGAAAGTGTAAAAGCTAATTTAATTCTTTAGACTGTAAAGTGACAACAATTCCTTCTGTGTTGGAAGTCCTTTGATGAAAAATTTCCTCATAAGGATGGTTCACAGTGTCTATTACATTACCTAGTTCATGGAAAGCTATAGAAAGTATCTACTTTTTCATTTTGAATCTTTTCACTTTTAGCTCTTTTTACAAAGGACTTGTATTCTATGCATAACAATTTGGTGGCAAAGATCAATCACTTATTTGTAAAGTTTCTCTTTAGTATTTCCTCATAATTTTCTAGCAAAATTTAAATAACTGAAATAATAACTTATTTTATTTTTCCTGTAAGAATATTAGACATTTTATGCCTCACTGGAAGGGGGATCTCAGCAGACATGGAATCTGCAGGCCTCTTAATCTTGGACTTCCCAGCTTTCAGAAATGTGAGAAATAAAGTTTGTTATTTAAGTCACCTGGTCTAAGGTATCCTGTCACAGTGGTCCAGACTTTGACAATTTCAATTTATTTCACTTCTAGGAACACCATAATCAACTAGCCAACATCATAGGTCTGCGTGAGTTAGACTGTTCCAATTGTTGCCTTGACTCTGTTGTCTGTTGTGGAAACCATACCCACCTTGCTCTTGGCAGTTGAGTATAGCCACTTGGCCCCTGCAACCCTGAGCTCAAATTACTCTCATTGTATTTAGATTTTCCAGTTCAGTGACTGTGGTTCCCACTATAAGGTCTAGCCTACAGAAAAGAACAATCACAGAGTTCTTCAAGGATGCTAGAGCTCCATTCACAAATTTATTTTTCACAGTAGTGGTTAAAAGGATGTCTTCTGGACCCTTTCAATATGGAAAACCCACTGTGACTTTCCAGCCTCCAAAGCACTCAAACCATTGTTTCTACATCTAACCAAGGCAGATCAAGTATTTCCAGTTACCACACTGTGGGCCACCTTTTGCTCCGTGTTTCAGTTAACCAACTAATCAAACTGTTAAAGCCTTTCCGAAGTCCCCAAGCTATGACAGTGAATCCAGCATTTCTGCTAACTGAGCCCATATCAACAAAATTGACCTAATCCAGCTTTATGTTCCTTCCATCATTAACCCATGCTCTTAAGAGCTATCTTCACACATATTCCCCTACATTTCTGTTTGGATAAATTAGAAAATTCAAGTAGTTCTTTTTGGAATGTAACAGGATTCCTCATGGATCACACTTTGTACCTCACCTTTAGGGACCTGCTGTGACTTGAACCCAGTTATAATTCTAGAAGCAAAGAACGGTGGTATGTGTGGGTCCTGAGGAGAATCAGCATTGTGTTCATGGCAACTGTCTTGGGGGAGGCCATTACAGTGTTCTCAGGCAACGAGAGTTAAACCGCTTAGATGGAGGTGGAGAGGATGGAAGCGGGGAAGCCACGGCCCCTGGGAATGAGGTGCTTGGGGTGGGAAGACCTCTTCCACCGGCAAAGCTGACTCATCAGACGTTGGCGGCTCAATATCTCCAGCCTCACCAGCATTTTCCCACGTGAACTTATTTCACTTACAAGATCCCATTCTTTCCCAATAGACGCCCTCACTTTAACAGTAGACGCCATGGGAGGATTAGAGTTTCAACTTGCATTGTAATTCAGCTAGCCACGGAATAAGATTCTGCATATGGTATTCAGCACTGTCAGCCCTGGGGCTACCGGAGATACAGGGCCCCCTTCAGGATACAGTGGAAAACTCTGAGGTTATTCATGTCATTCCTGAGCTGGGAATTTGAATCACTGAGCACATCCTTGTACCACCATGTCCAGAGAGATTAGGAGCAATGAGCCAATCTCATTATATTTGTTAGTTTTCAAAAAATGCATGAAAGACATATACACAGTCACCCAGCTCCATACTTCTCCGAATTGGTTGATGAGGAATATACAATTGTGATATTTTATTTATCTCTATTGCCAGATCACACCATGAACTATCACTGTTCTTGCCTCTGCTGGAAATAGAGTCATTATCACCTTTAATCAAATTAGAGATTCAATTCCAGAAACTCCAGAACCAATTCAGAGAGCTCATCATTATTCTGTTCCTCTACAAACCCTCTCAATACCAAAATCTCTGCTAGCCAGGGTATCTCTCTACCTATCTATTGAAGAAGGAATTGACTCATGTGATTATACAAGCTGCAAATTACAGAGATCTGCCACTTAAAGGACTGAGAACCAGAACAGCCTGCTTTTTCTTCCAGATTTTTTTCTCCCATCTGTTTTTGTTTCTGGAAAAATATTAATAGTCATATAAGTTCCCCCTGTGTGTAAGGTGTCTTTTTTTTCCCTCTGGATGCTTTTAAGTTCTGCCCATTTCTATCTATTTGATTATAATTAGATTTTTTAAAATGTAAAATACTTTGTGCCTAGTGATCTGTTGGTTGATGCCATTCATCCACTGGAAACCTCTCTGCCACCGTATTATCAAATATTTTATATACCCCATTTTCTTTCTCTATTCTCCTTGGAGTTTAATGATAAGTGTATTAAGTCACTTTGTATTCTCCAAAAGACTTCTGATGCTTTGTTCTTTTTAAAACCAATTTCCCTCCTTGTACTTCAATTTTATCATTTTCTATTGACCTGCATTTAGCCTTCTATTAAGCCCATTATTTTCACTATTGTATTATAATATTGAGCAATTTCTTTAGGATATTTGTCTTCATCTATATGTCTACTTGAATACACTCTCTTTAATCCACATTGCTGATGCAGTGCACTAGATTTCTTAACATTTCACCCTGGGTGTTTTTAAGTCTATGACTGATAACGCTGACATCTAGAATTGCTTTGTGTTTACTTCTACTGACTATTTCCTTTCTCAGAGGCTTCACAAGTTCTTGATTTTTCATGGGTTTTTATTTTGTGCCATGCATTTCTATAAAAGCACAATAGAGTCTGAATTGAGTTATATTTATCTCCAGAAATAGGTACACTCCTGTTCCTGTCACTGCCTCATTAGAGAGCCTGGAATCCCTGGAGAGTTTCTCTCACTTTTTCTTCCCTGTTTCTGATTTTATGGTACAACCCCCAGCACTCTGTAGAGGCTGGTGGGAAATAGCTTTAAAGTAGCACAGTTTTGTTCTGTGTCTGGGGATCCTCTGACCCTAATCTGTCATATCAGCTAACACATGAAAAATAAAAGCTTTTTTGAAAATTAGGCTGATTTTCCTTCTCCTGATTTATTGCAAATATCCTATCTTCTCTGTTTCAGTCACAGACGAGAACATCCAGGGATCCTTTCGTTCTTCACGCTCTGGAGTTCATTTAGTTCAACTTATATTTACTTATATCCTCTATGATGGGGAGAAAATAATAACAATTTGAGTATGTGGTTGATCTGGCTTGCTTTTGTTGTTAGGATAAGAGCAACATTCTTGCACAACTTTCTACTTTGAACCAGAAGCATACACATTTCCTATTTAATTTCGATTCTCATTTCCAAACTTGTATTTTGAAAAGTTCCATATTATTATGTTTAAAATATCCCTAATCATTTTCAGTCTTGTGTTGCTCATTCATTGTGCTATTCTGTTGATCCTAATATGTTGAAATCTTGAGAGTCGAAATTGTGGATTGTTCCTACAGAGATAATTTAGTTTGCTCTCCAAAAGGGGCTGGAGGGCACTATTTACCCCTTTTAATATTTTGGCTAAATTTCAGAATTTTATGTTCCTTCTCCTACCTTACAGTTGATACAAAGCTCAGTCTTTTAATTATTGGCTGGACACTGGTGTTTCTACCTAGGACAACCCAAGTTTTCTTTCTGTTTATGCCTCACATGTTCGTTCTGAAGTAGCCGTTTTCTCTTTATTATGCTTTTACTTTTTCGTCTCTTAGAAAAGTCCTCTAGCCACTTGAACATCCATATATGTAATTCGAATAAATTTTGTGACAATTTAGTCAGAAGCTTGTTATTTTATAGCACCTGTAATAAAATGTTTAGTCATTGCTGATTCATAGAATTTGTCACTGAGTTTCTTGACACACAGAATCACATTCAGAACACATTCAAAAAGTGCTAATTGAATTGAAGAGTTAACATACGCATTAAGTAGCATATGTGCCTAAGGGGAAAATATGAATGACTAGATCTATTATAATCACTTGCACAGAAATGTCATTAGATAAATTAGATTTCAATAAAACTTCATTTCTAGGTGTATTTTGATTCATGATATATAGCAGGGAAGCAAAAAGGAAATAATGAACAAGTCGTTTGAATAAATTGGATGGAACTTGGTAGAAAAAGCAGGATTAATAGTAAAGATTCCTGGACCAATGAATGCATTATCAAATCTGTGAGAAGGGCTTTGCTTTCCAAGATAGAGTAGTGATTTCAGGTCCTTAATAAATGTTAAATACTGAGGCCAAAATACCAAAAGAGAGGGGTGCAAGGAAGGTCAGGCCAGGAGGGTGTCACAGAAGACAAAGAAAAAGGCATTTACTTACAGCCACCGTGCTTGTAACTTTGAAACATCATGACACTTATTCGAGCTGTTCTTCCCTTTATAAGTTCAACTGTTCTTTTAAGTGAGTTCATTATCTTTAACAAACTATTTTGATATAATGATGCCATCTGCCCCATTTTAGCCTTCTCTCAAATCACAGCAAAGCAATCAGAGTTAATAGAACTTTAAATTATGAATGACCAAGTTCATCCACAATTTGGAAGAGTTATTCCATTCCATTTGGGATGGAAATGTAGATTGTTGATCAACAATGCCATTCTTAAACTGTTAAACTGGGCTGTTTAGTATCATTATTACATTCTATAGGGAAAATGATTTTAACATTTTGAACAAAAGTGTAGCTTCTTGCTTTATATCCATGAGTAAAACCTCAGAAATGGAAAGATTTGCATTATAAGCACAAGAAGAGCAAATACAACAATCCCCTTTGCAAAAAAGCTCTTTCTTTGGCTCTTAGGGAGAAACTGGCTTTATTTCTGGAGGCTTGAAAGCATTCTTAAAACAGTATTCATCCCCAGTCATACTAAACTTCCCTCCTTGCCCATTAGGACTTTCTCGGAGAATAATCTGAGATGAAAATATAGGGCACACCTTGTTTTCATTATCTTCTCTCCTATCTGTGCCTCACTTATGAAATGCTACGGAAGCCTTAACGTCTTCCCTCCTACCTATCAGGAACCTGCCACGGGGAACAGAACTTGAAAGACTGAGGAGGCAGCCCTTGTAGATGTGAATACACAACAAAAGGCTTGTCTCTTTCCAGAACGCAAAAAGAGCTGACCCATTTGGGGTTTTCAGCTCGAATATATTGGCTCCCAAACTAATAGTTCAATTCAGTAGATCAGTCTTAATGCAGATATGGTAAAGAGTTTGGTCCTTTATAATAGGTGATTAACTGCCACGGCCGTTTGGATCTCAGACAGCAATAAGTACTCAGTGACTGAGCTGGAAATGTCTCATCTAAAAGATAAATCAAGCCATTCATTAATTTATGCCCTTTAAACCCACAAATGTTTTGTAATTTCTAGATTTTAGGGAAGTTTTAAAAGTCTGGTCTAAAATGCCACAGGCGCATTAGCAGCAACATTTAAAGCCGTTAGAGCCTTCCAGCAGATTGTATTATTTATCATGTGCGGGCTCTAGAGGCTAAGAGCAGCTGAAAGGATGGCAGTGCCAACAGCTGAGAATGAAGATTCTCTAAATAAAGGGCCAGTTGCCGTTTAGCCTGATGTGCAAAGAACTGAAAATGTAGTGGGACTCCTGTGAAAACAGAAATGAGTCCTTCTATCCTTGTGTAACTGAAAGTAGAAATGTTTGTACATTATTTCATCAAAGGGTATAATTAAAAATAGATGCTTTCCTCTCCTCAGGAATAAAAAAAACTGATGAACAAATAAGGAACTGAAGAAATATGAAAGCACATTTTAGATTACAGAGCATTCTGCAAAATGTAGGTTTTTATTATCATTATTAATAACATCATATAAAATAAATGACATTCATATTTATTGAGTGCCAATGAATTCCATAAATTTTTAGCAAGTATCTAGACATTTATTTTCAAAGATGGAAAACTGTTTTTAGTTTCTGTAAACCCTTACTTCACTCTGAGGTAAGAAGCAGTATGTTGAGTATTATGGCACAAAGGTGCATGAAAGAAATAACGAAAATATGGTTCCCAGTTAGCACAATGCTGTTTGTCTAGACACACATGTAAAAGTTGGGAAATATGAGTTGTTGACCTGCACTGACACTTTTCCACCAATATGATTACATTTGGTGAACCAGAGGATTAAAATGAATTAAAACCATGAAAAGGTTTATTTTCCATCTCTCCTTTTCCATCTCTGGAGGATGGCCCTGACACACTTGTTCTCTGTGAATTTACATTTTCCAGTGTAACTTTAATAACAAATGTCTAGATTTGCGATTAGGGTATAGATAAGACCCACATGTTTGAATGCCCCACCTTTTCAGGTTAACAGAAAGTGTAATCTAGTTCCACTACCTTTGGGAATTCTTATGGTCTTGAAAGTGGGTGTGCAATTGGGTGTGTGCTGGTGGGTGGGTGTCTGGAGAGGAAAGGTGGGTATTCCAGCTGGGCAGGAAGACAGGGAAGGGGGTCAGGGTGGCTGGCAGGAGCAATCCTACTTATTCCAGAATATCTGTGAGAGCAGACCTCAGATGAATGCCACGTGAGCTTAGAACACGCCACAGCTGCTGTCTTCTGAGGGCGCCAGTGTGGCCGCTCTGCGAAGCGAGTCTGGAAGGACAACTTTCTTCCTGCTCCTCCCCAGGTTTCAGGGGATTCTTTAAGGGAGAACCAACACACCACCCAGTGTAGCATCAAGTCAAGGGACTTCCACGGCCACTAGGATCTGAGTTCTGTGTATGTTTACGGGCTTTGATTCCCACTGCAGCGCTGGAATGATGAAGAACTGGGGAATTTTCCAGCAAGATATTAGCACTTACGCTTCACTAACTTAACACAGGTTTCTGGGTTTGAGGATGCTTCTTTTTTTTTTTTTCAATCTTTTTTTTTAAATTTTAATTACTCTTGTCACTTTCTTGAAATATTTACTTATACATACTTGATATTCCATTCCTTACAGGGGATCACCAAAATGGGAGTAATATTATCTTTAAATAGAGGGAGTGATCAAAGGCAATAAAGACAAACTGCACTCTCTCAGAAGGATATGACTGCTCATGTGCCTGGGGCTAAATCCCACATTCCTGTGCTTTGTCTCCTACCTAGTTGCTCCGCAGACTCCTGCCTCAGCCATAAATTTTCTTCAAGGAGCAGAAATTAATACTTTGTTTGCTCAGTAATAAGAACTCCATGAGACATTGGCCGAGGCCACATTCAGATTCACTCACACAACCTCTACTAGGACATTTGATCAAATTTCACCCATCTTTGTAAATCCTGGATTACTGGTCTCTTTTTAGTTTTAAGTTTGGGGGGGTTGTTTGTTTTTTTCTTTTGTTTGTTTCTGGCTGTGTCCTGGGGTTTCCTGGAAGGATGCCTTCAGAGATGAAAATGCACAGTACATTTCAAAGTACAGACTGAATGTCCAGGGAAACCAGGTCTGCCCCAGAGACCTGGTTTCCCCCAAATTACAAAAGTTTGTCTGATTATATGAATGTAACAACACTCCAAGCAGAGGCAAGGAAGTAATTCTGGAAACTATTACTTAACTGTTCACCAAAAGCACAGGGTTTCCTAAAGGAACACAGTCTAAATTTCTCAGATTAAACCCAGTCAGCAGAAAGGCATAGGCTGGACCTCCAACCATTGGTCCCTGGTGGAACCGCCGTCACGTAACTGTGCTGTGGGGTGTGAGGAATAAGATAAGGAATATTGCCAATAGGATGGCTATTGTTGGGGATGTTGTTCATTGATTAAAGTTGGATATTCTTCCTGAGGACAACAGGGAAAAACTCTTCCTAGTCTTATTATGAGCCATAGTGTGACTCCTTAGATATAAACTGTTAATTTCTATCACATGAATTAGTAAGTAACATGAAAGACCATTTTGCTCTGTTTGTAGTAACTCCCACTAGGAGGCAAATTCACTGCTCACTCTCACAGGATATACTTGATATTTCATAACGGGAATTTGTGTACTGATTCTATTCCTGTATCCATTTGTTTTCACTTTGTGTCTTCATTCTTAATTTTTTAAAATGCTGTCTTATTTCTTGTAAGCCAGAGTAAAGACATTTTGAGAAAAAGGAAAGTTAGAAATAAATATATCCACTTACATTCCAAAATAAACAAGTAACAGTATAGCATGAAGAAAGCTATACAAAGTCCTAAGCAAGATCAAACAGGACAATGAACCACAGTGGACATGGTCAAATAGAGAGGAAATAAAATTTGTGCCTGGTCTAAAGATTTATTTATGTAGCACTTTATAAGCAATAATCTTTTGGCTTTAATAAAGAATATAATAGCAGTATAATCTAGATTGTAAAAGTAAGACATATGCACATTAAGAGCACACCACCCAATAAACGATTAAAACCATAAGGTTTTAACTAGGCTAATATAAGTTACTCTGGAAAGGTAAATTTATATCATAGACTTTTCAAAAGAAATGAACAGACAGTATCTGATTTCCTCTTTATTTGATAGTGGTTTGTCCAATTTATTGTTCATACACAATATACCAAGTATTTTGGAGGTCACCCTGGGGCAGTGATGAGCCAAATACACACGACCCTTGTCCTCACGGGGTTTGAAGCACAGAGAGACAGAGTGAGACAGAAAGATCAGATAATCACACAGATTCATCAGTGTGCCTTAACTCTGCAAGGGGTGGCTTCTAAGTGCTGGTTACTAAGTGTAAATTCTGGGGATGCAGTAATGAACAAGAGACACAATATCCTGTTCTCAAGGGGCTCACATTGTAATGGGACAGGTAGGAAATACACACATTTGATAGGGAATAAATAAGTACAGTAAAGAAACTGAATCAAGATTAGAGGAAAGAGAAGACAGGGGAGGACATTGTATCTTAGATAAGATCATGAAAGAGTATCTATTTCCTCTACTAGTTTAGAAATTTCTTGATCTTAGCCTATTTACTGACTTCCTTTAGCACACTGTGTCATGAATGAATGAATCCTACTGCTGAACTGAGGCAAGATGTGTGTGAGAAATGGATGGGAATTGCTATGATTTTCATTTAAATTTTTAGAAAGTATAATTTAAGTCATCTTCATAAAAATGGCATTTATAGATATGTAGGAAGAGATAATTATAAATATTTGAAGGATTTAAACCAAAATGCTGATAGAGATTATTCCTACAAAATTTTGAACCCAATATAGTTACAAACATGGAGTCTCGCACATAGAAGATACTGAACAAAATGTATTCAATAAACTAAGAACTAAGAATTGGCACTTTCATACTACTGCAATTTTTAAACTGTTTTAAATAGACCTCAGCTCTGGAGAATTGGATTATTCATAATCTTTGCCTTGACCACTCTCATCATTGATCTGAGAACAGCCCTCTTTTAGTCAGTTTTATAATTTGCCTAGTTATAGCTATAGTTAACAAAATCACATGTACAATTTCAAACTAACTTTTTGAGAAACACGTATTATTTCTAATAGCAGACATAATAATAGACTTCAATGCACCAACTGAATAAAGCTACCCAGCTTGGAAATGCCACAGCCTGGCCCATTTCTAACACCTGTGTTCCTTCTACTACATTACAATGCCTTTCATATTCCATTCCCAGGTTTTAGAGAGATGCTGGGAGGTGACTGATGTGTACGGAATATTGTGAACAATGCAATTGTAATCCACATTTAGATAGGTTGCCAGAAGAGATTATAAAACCAGAAAGTAAAAATGGTGACAGGCTGAAGAAAACAAAATAAAATACAGACATATAAGGGAGAAAGTGTATAGAGCTGGAAAGAGAGATTTGGAGAGAATGGGCAGATGGGAGATGTGGACGCTGGTGGGTGACTAGAGGATGGCAGTGAAGCTCTCTCAGAAACAGCACCTGAAAGCCTAGAGCAGACAGCCTCCCCCAGCCCAGGGGGCAGAGGTGGCCTCTGGGAGGTCAGGATTCAGCTAAAGTGAAGAGCTGCAAAGTACAGGAGAGCAAATGATGAGCACAGGCAAGACTGTCAACCGCAGAATTTCTTTAAGACTTGTGAGGCTGGCAAACATCTCAACTGTTCAGGAATTCCATGGTACTTCAAAAGAAAGTTAGCTTTAAGTGGATGCTACCAAGCTGAATCCTTTTCGTGCAAGATGAAATGAAGTCAATAAATTCAAGGAGATAGCTCTAAGGATAAAAAAACTTTGAAATAATCTTGGTACCCATAACATAGGTACCCAGCAGAAGAGCAAGTGAAATGGAACTGACCTGTTTCTTACCTGGAGAAAAATTACAGCTGGTTATGGACCTAAATGAAAGTAGGCATCAAATGAATCCAAAATATCCCTTTCTGGCTATCCATACTGATCTTTTGAATGAAAATATTTCCTGAATAGGAATGCTAATGTTGGAGTTCTATCTCTACTTCAACTTCAATGCTTTCCTAAGCTTTTTACGTGGTACAGAAACACTGTAGTTAGAGAATATGTTTTCTTTTTTCAAATCTTTATATCTATTTTATATATAATGCCTTCAGGAAGAGAAAAAAATGGGAAATTTTCATTCAGTGGACAATCTCTAGATGTCCATGGCCTAGACATGATTTCATTCATACATTAAACTATTCAAACTTTGGTCTTCTCAATTATAAAATGTAGACAATAAACTATATTGAATCCATAATGTTACTGTGGGTGATCACATAAAATAAGATGTATAAAATAATTAAAGAAATGTCTGATCCACAGAACTTAACCATGTACATTTTTAATGAAATTCATTTAATATTATGCCTTATAGCACAGACCCTGGAAACTGGTGGCCCAGGTTCAAATCCTTGCTGTGTCATTTACTGGCTGCATGGTACCTGGCATATTACTAAGCCTCTGTGACTCAATTCTCGCATCTATAAAGTGGAAATAAAATTAGAGCCTACTTTCTAAGACTGTTGAGACTATTAAATCTGTTATTATACATAGAGAACTTAAACCAGTATTTAGTACAAATTAAGTGCCCAATAAATGTCAACTCTTATTATTAGCAGTCTGAAAGTTAATGCTGATTGCAGACAGAAGCATTGATTTTTTCTTTTTTTTTTATTAACAGACTTTATTTTTTTAGAGAAGTTTCAGGTTCACAGCAGAACTGAGCAGAAAATACAGAGAGTTCACACATAGTCCTCCCCACTCACACATATATACTCTCCTGCCCTCAACATCCCCCATCAGTGTGGCGTAATTGGTACAACTGATGAACCAACATGGAACATTGTTATCAACCAGTGTCCATAGTTTACATTAGGGTTCACTCCTGATGTTGTACATTCTATGGGTTTTGACAAATACATAATGACATGTAGTCACCACTGTTGTATCATACAGAACAATTTCATTGCCCTAAAAACCTCTTGAGAAGCACTGATTCTTAATTTCTTGTTTGTTATAAAATGCCCTCTGCTAAGCTGACAAACTCTAGGAATCCTTTCCCAGGAAACAGGAAAATAATAGAAATTATATTTATAAGTAGATTCACACAAAAAATTTCATGTAATTTAAGCAGTCATGAGCCCTTTGGAACCCATCTGTGGCCTGCAGGTTGGGAAACCCAGCATAAGACTTGGCATAAACTATTCCATAAATGCAGGAATAAAAAGAGCAAGTATGTTTTACTTATACTATATATCATAGAATATGGAAATATTTTACTTGCTTTTTAAGACATATATTTGGGGTGCAAAAATAAATAAATATATGATCATATGGAAAGGTTTGCAATTGATATTACTTACAAAATATCTCTCAGAAGTTCTCAGTTGCTATGTTTGTTGAACTTAGTTTTGCTGAGGAAAAGAACAGAATGGCTCAGCATGACAAAAATAATACACAAACTCTATTCCTCAAAACATTCAGTACCTGCCAAAGAAAGCAACATGCATACTGGGAGTTTGCCAGCATTACATTGTTTATAATGGTGCACAATTCTCTATAAGGGTCCCCTAAAATTTAGTGAGGAGAATTTTAACATCAATATTACATTGAAGAACATTTTTTATATCCTTTCCAGAGAAATAAGGATTAAATTTATTTTCAATGTTATCATGTGAACAAGTAACAGTCATTTATTTCATTACTTAAAACCTCAATACATTATGATTTGGTTATAGTTCAAAATACACATTATAATTTGCACGTTAAATTGAACTCTGTTTTTGAAAACGGTGTGAATTCTGGAGAAGACAATGAAATTTCCAGTTAGTTTTTAATGCTGACACTTACTTACATAAGTTACACAGTAAATAGAAAACATAGTTCTCTTTTGACAAGTGAGAAACCAAAATATTTGCTCTATGAAAACCTTCCTAGCGAGTGAGAACAATCTCTGAAATCAAGGGGGATGCTGACTCTGGATCTGTTGAAGGTCACATCTTGACACATTCGGGCTTGAAATTAACTTGTAATTAAAACTAAATTGTGAGGGCAGTTGAAATGGTTCTAGACTCATGAAAAAGGGATGTTTGTTTTCCTGTGTTATCAATCTCTCATTTCTGGTTCCCTCATCCTCCATGTGGAAGCCCTTCTGTATCTGAGACATAATTCGATCCCCTGCTCCCAGCAGCACTGCTCCCAGTCCTGTGTTGGCCAGGAATCCCCACCTTCCCCCAGATTATTCTGTACTTGCCAAAATACTCAACTATCTTTGGTACTTAATCTAATTCTTATTAAATTACTAATAGGTGACAGCATTATTAATTACTACTCTCACAAACCTACTAAAAAGTAAATAATTTTGTGTATATATTGATGTATAGTTAAGATAGTACTAAATTACCTTGCAGAGTTATTTTTGTAAATTAGTTACTATACTTACAACACTTAGAACAAAGAAGAGATTCTCAGTAAGTATTAGCCATTATCATTATTGTATATAATGGATGCTATGGAAGAAAGTCATGGAGGCCATGGTTTAAAAGCTCCCTCTAATCAGGGTAGAACAAGTTATATTTCAAACTGATGATAGCCTCAATATCTCATCCATTGATCCTTATTATATTCATACGTACCACCTTGGATATATATGACCATAAGCAATGAAACATAATCAAGTGCTAATCATCTAATATGCCCTATGTTTAGAAAAGTAATGATAGAGAGAAAATTTTTGATTGAAAAATACTTGGCATTTTAACAGTCTGTGTTGTGTGAAAGTAAAATGAGCTGCTGATGATGCAGGAGGGCCCTATCTGTACAGATAGGCAAGCAGAAGTTAGATAATAGGTTGTAAATGACAGTAGACTACCTCTAAACTTTTCTCCTGCTGTATGTCTAACATGCACTTATATCTGAAACATACATCATCAATTGGATCAATAGATACTTATCGGGGGTCTCCTGCATGCCAGGCACCGGGCAGGACAATGGGGGTTGAAATGATGAGCCAAACTGGTTGGTTCCATGTCTCATATGGCACTAAGTTATAAAATCATAACTTAATTTGTTAAGTGTATACATTTATTAAATTATAATGGTGCAATGCACTAAACCAGGTTTAGAAGATGGCATTCCAGGAAGGCAGTCTACAAGCTGGATAGCATTAGCCTTTGAAAGACAAAATTGGAATTGGAGACAGTCTTGTTTCACAGGAAACTGTGCAAAGCCCTGGAGTAAAAAGAAACCAGGGTTTCCTAAGAATTGGTAGTGAGGTGGGGGGGTCTCTAGCAAAGGTAGAACTGAGAAGGTTGGGGAAAAAAGAGACTGAAAGAGGCAGGCACTGTGATCTGATCATAGAGAACTGTACAGCCATGTGATCAACTTCATGTGTCACAGAACTAAGCCATGGAAGACCATCACAAGAGAATAATGTAGTAAGATGTGCATTTTTGACATAGTCTTTATATAGGAAGGTCTCATGGATTTAAATGTTTTAATGTATAGAAAACATCTATGATTCCTATCAACCTGCAGTATGTCAAAGTGGAAACAGGATTAAGTAAAAGTTAGATCACGTATCAAAAGGATTCAAGCTTTTCTGATTGGAGAATGCACCTTAGTTTTAGAATAGGTCTCTTAGCTAATAAAATATTAAATTATTCTTATTAGGCCAACTTAGATGTACAGAAACCAAAAGAATTGTATCATAACTTGGAAGGCAACAAAACATTTGGAGGGGCTGAAAAGAGGGCCAAGTCAAAGAAAAAAGTATACATTGAAAATATAGTTCAAAAATTACAATGGTGGTGGGGATGCCTCATGTAAGTCTCTAATAAATTCTTCAGACACTTCAATAAAGAAAGACCACACCCTTTCTCCATAGCACCTCTCTGCTCCTTTCTCACACACACACACAAGCATATACATTCTGATAAATTTATCCCAAGAAACTAAAGTCAAAGCCTGTAAGAGTCATTATCTTAAGGTGACTTCTTGCATAATGACCATAAGGAAAACCCACAGGATAACAATAAAAGAGCTTTAGAACAAATGAGGTACGTTAGCTGAATTCTCAAAATTGTTGATAAAACATGACATTTTCAAGTTAGAAACGAATTGAAGATACAAACCATGTTCTAAGACATGAACTTGCCTTTGTCTCCTTTTTTTGAAGTTTAATATATTTGTTTCCAATTACATGTGGAAGAAAAATGTAACCAAGCTTCCAAAAATTGACTTTTGGCCTTTATCTATTTATTTTTGGTTTCTATACCCAAAATGCTCAATAAATTAGAAATAAAATAATCCAATTACCATTTCTTGGATTTTGCAATATTAAATTCCTTTTAATTCAAGATTTCAAAGGACATTTAAAACATTAATTAAGCTTCAAATCATTCAGTATCTCTACAACACACATTTCACAGACAGTTAAGCCGTATCACTGAGATGTTAAAAGAGATTTGGAAGGAGTCTGTAAATTGCAAAAGTAGAAAAAAATTCTAATTTGTGTATATACTAACTGCTCACACTCTGAAAAGTAGCCATACAAGCCAAAAACGATTTGCTTTTCTTCCATTTCTTTGTGGCATAACTTGAGGTATTATTTTATGCCTGGGAGAGAACTTGGGGAATAGGGTTAATATCACATCTACTGACCATAAACACAATAAAATAACTACTTTATAAATAAATATTAAAATCATTTCTACATATTGACTACTGAAGATATTACAGAAAAATCGCAGTATTTTATTTTACTTTGTTTTGGTTCTAATAGGAAGAGAATGATATTGGTTTCCCTTAGCATGTCCCAAATTGGTAAAATACAATACACAGTGTTTGGTTTGTTGAACATTTGCCAAAGATAATTGTAAGAGAGGAATTTCATAGAATTCCACACTTTGAAAAAGCATATGTCCTACACCTGTATCAGTTAAAAATGTTGTAGATCTCTTTTAAATCTGAAAATAGGGTATCATTGTAAACTGATTACAGTTGTTTAGAGACAATTTTAAATCTTCTAACAGAAAATAAGTAAATGAACTAATGGGCAAATCAGCAAAGGAAAATGCAAAAGGCCAATAAGCACATGAAAAAATGACAATTCAAAGTAAGACAGTAGTGAGATTCATTTGGCCTATTAAGTTAATGAAATAAATATCTATGTATCATTGTGTATATATAGAATATAACTTTTATCAAAAAATATACATCTTAACACTAATAATGTCCAGTGTTTTTGAATATCTGAGTATGTATGTGCGACAATTTATATATTCCTGGTGGGACTATAAATTGGTACAAAGACTTGAGAGCAATTTTGCAAGGTACTTCCAAAAAACATTAGAAATATGCCCAAGTTTTTACCCAGAATTTCTATGTCTTGAAGTGTATCCTAGTAAATAATATGGGTTTATGTAAAGAAAATTCTGAATGCTTATTACAGCTCTGCTTGTCATATTAAAAATAGAAACCTAATTAAATATCCAACAATAATTTATTTAGAAGTTATGAAGTTTCCACATATTTTCCTTTTACATAAACATTTTAAAGGACATTGTGGAAGTCTATTTAATGATATGGTAAAATGCTCACAATGTATATTTTTAAAAGCATATTACAAATAAGTATTTATTACATTCACGAAAAGAAAGAAAAATGTGTACTAGATATTAAGAGCAGCTAACCCCATGTGAGAATTTATCATACTTTTTGTATCTTTGGGGAGTTTGTTTTCTTAATTCTCTACAATGTTCTTATGTGACTTTTTAAAAGTTTTTAATAAGCCATATTTATTATTTTTCTTTAATATTATTTTTCAGAACTGAAGTACATTCTCAGGAAACCCTGAACTTTGTTCATTTTCACATTTTTTTCAACTTTATCTCTTGAAATTATTATATGTACTCATCTTTCTGTGTGTGTGTAGCTCTATGCAATTTTATCACATTGGATTTTGCATAATTACAACCACTAATAAGATACGTAACTGTACCACCACCACAATTCACGCTACTCTTTTACAACCACACAACCCCCCTGTCCCCATCACTTGGCAATTACTCATCAGTATCCATTTACACACTTACAGTATTTGACAAATACAGTATATATACCTTTGAGACTAACATTTTTCACTCAATTTCTTCGATGTTCATCCAAGTCGTTGCATGTTATCAACAGTTCATACTCTTGTATTGCTGAGTAGTGTTTGTGGATACACCACAGTTTGTTTCACCACTGAAGGACAGATGAGTAACTACCAGTTTAAGGCTATTACAAATAAAACTTCTCTGAACATGTGTTTAAGTTTCTGCATGATAGCAAGTTTTAATTTCTCTGGGATAAATGTCTCACAATTGCTAGATTTTATGCCAAACTATTAGCTCCAGTGCTTATATCGCTGAACATCCCTCCTCATTCCCCTGGCAAAGTATGACCATTAAAGTTTCTCCAACTCTGAAAAAAAGAACAAAGTTGGAGGACTTAAAAATATCTGATTTCAAAACTCGCTTTAAAAGTAAAGTGGTCAAGATATTATGGAATAGCATAAGGACAGGCATAAAGATAAATGGAAAAAAAATGATAGTTCAGAAATTAAACCTTACATTTTTGGTCATTTGGTTTTCAACAAAAATACCAAGGTATTTCATAGGTAAAGGATAGTCCTTTCGCTAAATAGTTCCAAGACAACCGAACAGCCAAATTAAAACAAGAATAAAAGGCTCATGCTCTTTATTCATACCACACACAAAATGTACCCAAAATAGATCATAAACATAAATGTAAGAACTAAAACTATAAAACTTCTGAACAACAACAACTAATAGGTGAAAGTCTTCATTACCCTGAGTTAGGCAAAGAATTCTCTTATAGAACTACTAAAGCATTAGTCATTTTAAAAATGGAAACTTGGACTTTACTAGAATTATAAACCTTTTATTTCAAACTACACCATTTAACCTAAAACTACAGTCCACAGGCTAGATGATCATGTTTGCAAATAATATATCAAAATATTTAAAGAATAAGACAAACAAGTCAAAAATGAAAATGGACAAAAGACATGAATAGGCATTTCACCAAAGAACACATATAAATAGCTGATAAGCATATGAAGAAAAGTGCTCTATATTATTTTTCAGTAGGGAAATACAAATTAAACCACAATGTGATAATAGAATGTTTGTAATCAAAAGACCATCCATACCAAGTACTGGCAAGAATGTGAAGAAATCAAGCCTTTATACATTGCAGGGAGGAAAATAAGATTGTTTAGTTACTTTGGAAAACATTTTGTCTGTTACTCAAAAAGTTAAACATAAAGCTACCATATGATCCAGCAATTCCACTCCTAGGATTCTATCCAAGAGAAGTGAAAACATCTGTCCACACAAGACTTGTATGTAAATATTCTCAGCAGCATCATTCATGATAGCCCAAATGTGGAAAAAATCCAAATGTCTATCAGCTGATGAATGCAAAAACCAACTGTTGTATGATATACAACAGGATACTCTTCAGCAATAAAAAGCATGAAACACTGAGTAATATATGCTAAATATGTATGAGCATCAAAAATATGCTAGATGCAAAATATTTTATATTGTATGATTCCAATTATATAAAACATGAGAAAAGGCAGATTGTTTATATTATACTATTTACAAAGACTGGAAAGCAGATCAGAACAGCCTGAGGCTAGGGGAGAATTAGGAGCTCATTACAAATGTGCTCAAGAGAATTTTTTTCAAAGTGATGGACATACTCAAAAGCTGGATTGTGGTGATGATGGTACAATTTTACTAAAATTATCAAATTGGACAGATACACTGGTTGAATCTTATGCTATGTAAACTATACCTCTTTAGAGATACCATTTTTTGTTTTTAAAAGTGTTTTGTGCTATTTCATGCCAGGAACTATCATCAGGAGGAAGAAAGCACTGGAATGGTCGAATATGAGGCTGGAGGGACAGGTCAGAGATAGATTTTTAATGCCGAGGTACTATCTTTTAAAAATTCTGAATGCTATAGGAGATACTTAAAAATTAAAGGGTAATAAATAGCATGATCAGGTTTGTGTTGTAGGAAGCTCTTTCAGTGATATGGAGAATGAACAAGGCTTGGCCTACGAAACGCAGTGAGGAAAGTGTAGTGACATCAAAGTTAGAAATGATGAGAATCTGACATAAGGGGGAAATGTGGGCACATTCACAAGAAAGCATAAGCAACAGGCCTGGGTGAGTAACTCAATACCAAAGAATGGAGACCAGCATCGAGGAACATTACCACTCGCTTAGGAAACTAAGTGGGTGGTCGTAATATTAGGTAACACTGGGTATAGAGGTATCACTTGGATACAGATATTTAAAGGAAAAGGAGCTACCTGAGCACCCTCTAAATGGAAAATTTTTCTAGGTAGTTATACAAGTGAGTCTGGTACACACCACATATTTGAAGACAAGAGATTAAGGTGTCATCAACTTATGCGTGGGAGCAGTTTCTCTAAGGAGATCCACGAAAATGAATAGAATAGGGACAGAAGGCCAAGGAAAGAGCCCTCAGCTACACAGAAGACCGAACAGAAATGGCTAGAAAGGAGGACAGCAGTGTCTGGAAATGATCCGCTTTGTGGGCTACAGGTTTTTAGTAATGTAATGGAGAAGGGACTTCTGGATTTGGGCAAGTAGTCATTTCTGAAGCAGTTTGCTTTGAAGGAATTTTTGAGATTTTCAAATGTCTTTATTGCTTACTTATCATCTTATTCATAAAATAAAATGAAATTTGAGGCCTGGAGATCTTAACAGGGACCCATAAGTCTAGTTTTGAAGCTACTTAGGTAAGATCTCTCTCTGCTTCATTTTTTTCTCTCAAAATCAAATGTGTTTCCTATTAAATAAAACATCATTTATTTTTACTTACCCAAGTTATACACTCGATGGGAAAAAAGAAAAACAATAAAAAGTTCAGATGAAACATAGGATATCTTGACACAACCCTATTCCCTCCCCTGGGATAAACACTACTGAAACACTATTAGGCAACTGGTATGTTTATAAGTATATATAGTATAAATACATAAATAACATGTGAGTTTTCTTCTGTAAAGATGATATCACAAATTAAGTATCACTCTACAACTGGCTTTTTTTTTTTTTTTTTGGCTGATGGGTAGTCATTAAAATTTTTCCAATGTCCATACAATGAGAACTTCCCTTTTTTTTTCACTGCTACGTATAATCACAGTATTGAAAAAAATAACTGTGAATTAACTTAAAAAATGTTGTATACCTCCCTCAACTCCATCCTAGCCTCCTATTTTGCAATTCTTGTTTCATTTGTTTTGAGAAGTAAAACCTATTTACTGCAGAGATCACTTGTGAATATCTTTGAGGTCCCATTCTCTTCCACAGAGGTACCCACTCTCCAAATTTGCTATTCAATTGTCAATGCAAGTTTTTGTTCTACTATTATATGTGTAAATATTTAAATAAATATACATCTATAAAATTATTCTTCCTGTTTACACACTTGATATGTCTCACACAGTTGGCTCATTCTGAAACAGTTTTTTGTTATTGTAAAGATTTTGCCTTTAGAATTTATTCATGTTGCTGCTGAAGCTCTTGTACCTGCATTTTAGCAAGAAAATTTCAAAGTACAGATACGGCATCCTTTATTTTTCATTGGTACATATTTATGTTGATTTCAGGATTCCATGACAACAAAAATGCTGTTATAAATCTTGTAATATTTTCTTTAAGAATGTCTATGATTTTTATATGGTAAAAAAGTGGAATTTCTGAGTCAAACACCGCATCGTTTGGCATTTGCTTTGTAACAAACCATAATAATTGGGTTGTTGGTTTTCTTAGTGTTGAGTGCATAAAGCCTGTGTCAGATATTTGCTTTGCAAACATTTTATCCCAGTTGGTGGCTTGTCTTTTCATTCTCTTACCACTGTCTTTTGAAGACACCAGTTTTTAATTTTAGTGATGTTCCACTTATTTTTCTTCTTCTTTCATGGATGATGTTTCTGATGTTATATATAAAAACTCATTACCAAATCTATGGTCACTGAGATTTTGTCCTACATAATCTAGAAGTTTGACTGTTTTGCACTTGACATTTAGGTCTATCAATGATTTTGAGTTAATTTTTTAAAAACTTGTCGTGTGTCTAGATTCACCTCCACACTTGTGGAGGTCCAATTGTTTCAACACCACCTGTTGGAAAGACTCATCATTTTCCCTGCCACCTTTGCTCCTTTGTCAGGAAGTATTTGACTATCTGTGTTGGTCTGTTTCTGGACTCTCTATGCTGTTCCATTTATTTGTCTGTTCTTTCACAAATACCACACTGTCTTGATAAATGTAGTTTTATAGTATGTCTTTCTGGAAAGTTTTTTTCCTTTTTTAGTTTTTTTTTGGGGGGGTAAGGATTAGGTTTATTTATTTATTTTTAGGGGAGGGACTGGGGACTGAACCCAGGACCTCCTGTTTGCTAAGCATGCACTCTACCACTTGAGCTATACCCTCCCACCCTTACAGTATGTCTTGAAATCAGGTAGTTATCAGTCTTCTTGTTTCCCTTAAACATTGTGTTAGCTATTGTGGGTCTTTTGCCTTTCCATGTGAACTTCAGAATTAGTGTTTCCATATCCCCTCAAATTTGGTTCAAACTGCACTGAATCTATAAATCAAGGTGGGAAGAACTGGCATCTTAACAACAGTGAATCTTCTGATTGTGAACATGGAATATTTCCCCAATTTATTTAGCTCTCCCCTCACCACAGCTGTGTAGTATTTCTCATATAGATCTTATACATATTTTGTTAGATTTATAGTTAAGTATTTCTTTTTTTCTCTTGGGTGCTAATGTAAATGATGTTGTGCTTTTAATTTACAGTCCTAATTGTTTATTGCTGGTACAGAGGAAAGCAATTGACTTTTTAAAATCACCCTGTATCCTGTAAATTTACTCTGATCACTTATTAGTTCCAGAAGACTTTTTGTTGTTCTAGATTCTTTGGGAAAATCATGTCACCTGCTAACAGTTTCTTTTTTTCCCTTTCCCATGGTATACCTTTATTTCCTATTTTAGTCTTATTATATTAACTAGGATTTCCAGTATGCTGTTGTTGAAAAGGAGTGGTGAGAGGGTACATTTTTTTCCTTGTTCCCAATCTAGGAAGAAAGCATTTCATTTCTCACCATTCAGTATTCTCTACAGGTTTTTCAAAGACAGTCTTAATCAAGTTGAGAAAGTTCCCATCTATTAGTTTGCAGGAAGTTTTAATATAAATAGGTATTAGATTTTGTCAAATGCTCTTTATGTGTCTATTGGTATCATTTGACTTCTTCGGCCTACTGATGAAAAGGATTACATCAACTGATTCTTTTGGGAGGGGAGGCAATTAGGTTTACATATTTATTTATTTTCTTTAGAGGAGGTACTGGGGATTGAAGTCAGGACTTTGTGCATGCTAAATATGCGCTCTATCAGTTGAGTTATACCCTCCCAACTACATCAATTAATTTTTGAATGTTGAACCAGACTGGGAATTTATATTCTACTGACGGTGATTATATAAATGCTTTTATACATTACTGGATTTGATTTTATAAATATTCTGTTGAGGATTTTCATCTTTTATGATGAATATTAGACTATAGTTTCCCTTCTTGTAATGTCTTTGTTCAGATTTTGTATTAGCATAACACTGGCCTCACAGAATGAATTAGAAAATATTCTCTCTGCTTTTATTTTCTGGAAGAGTTTATAGTGAATTGGTGTCATATATTCCTTAAATGGTTCATGAGTGAAACCATCTTGGCCTGGTGCTTTCTGCTTCAGAAGGTTATTAGTTATTGAATCACTATGCTGTATGTCTGAAACTAATACAAAATTGTAAATCAACTATACTTCAATTTTAAACGTTAAAAATTTTTCAATTAATTTCTGTAATAGATAATGACCTATTCAGACTGTTTTTTCATGTGTGAGATTGGGCAGATGTGTCTTTCAAGAAATTGGTCTATTTCATCTAAGTTATCAAATTCATGGTCAGAGATTTTATAATGTTATTTATTGTTATTTAATGTTTAAATAATCAGTAATGATGGGTTCTCATTTATTATTTTAGTAATTTATTCTCTTTTTTCCCTTAGTTGATTTTATTTTTAAAACAATCTCTTTACCATTGTGTATTTACTTCAGAGTTCTATATAGCTTTATCTGCAAATTTTCAATATAGAATATCAACTCTAAATACATTGGTATTTGCATGTAACATTAACTCTAAGGGATTTTCCTTCACTTTAATTTGTGAGGCAAAACATGTATGTACAATATATAAGTGTAAAGCAAAATTAATTATCAAAATGGGCAAGATATACAACACAACTTATAATTCATATAATTTATAGTCTGTGATTTATCTCATCAATAGTTGAAGGATTTGAGGGTTATTTCAAGTTTGGTCTATTGGGAATAATGCTATTCTAAACATCCTCATACATGCCTCTTGATGTACATGTAGACATTTTTCTGCCTTGTGTACACGTTTAGGATACTTCTTTTGATAATTTTTGTATATATTGTAATGTAGGAGTCAAATTTCTACTATTACTATATGGACATCCAATTAACCCAGTATCCACTGAAAATATTATTGTCCTATTTTCTGAAGTATCACCTTTGTCATAAATCAAATGCTTGTATATATTTGACTTGTGTTCTGGGCATTCTATTCCTTTTTGTTGTTGTTGTTCTCTTTGTCTATCATTACACCAATATCATATTTTCTTAATTACTGTATCTTTAAATACACAATTGTATTTGATAGTGTATATATTTCCATCTTGTTCTTTTTTAATAGTGTCTGGGATATTTTTGTTCCTCTAGATTTACATGTAAAATGTGGGATTTGCTTTTTAAATTCCACTAAAAAAAATCCTGTTATTATTTTTATTGAAATTACTTTGAATCTCTAAAGCAATATGGGCAAACTGACCTTATCACAGTACTGCATCTTACATGAATGTGGCTTATCCCTTCAGTTTATTTAAGTCATCTCTAACTTCCTCTAATTGTGTCTTATATGGCACAGACTTCTGGAACATTGTTTTTTTACATCTATTCCTTTTTTTTTTTAATGTTTTAAAGCTTTTTTAAATTGTATTTTTTTAAAAGAAATTGTAACTTTTTGCTGCTGATATTTAAAAATACAGCCAGTTTTGTCTGTTTCTTCCAAATGTTTAACTTACTGGTACTTTTTATATTTACTTCTGATTTTTCTTGCCTTCAAGTTCTGCAGTGACAGTCTTTTTTTTTTCTTCTTAAAAGTTTGCACAGAGGCTTATCAATTTTATTAGCCTTTTCAAGGCAAAGCTTCTACCTCAGTAATCCTCTATGTTGTGTATGTTCTCTATTTTATTAACTTTTACAGTTAAGTCTTCATGATTTCATTCACTTTTTTGAGTTCTATTTTTTGCCTTTTTAAATAACTTTTTGGGCTGGGTGTCTACATTATTAACTTTCAGGTCATTCTTTAAACACATACATGTGTATCATTTCTCCCAAGCAGAAAGTTAACTTTACTTCACAAGCTGTGATATGTCACAATTTAGTAATAATTCAGTCCAAAATACTCTAAAATTTACAATGTGATCTCTTATTGACCCATAAATTACTTAAAATTGTTTTCTAAGATTAAAACATACAGGCATTTTCTACTTATCTTCCAGGAATTTAGCCTCCAGCTTATTTTTGCACTGTAGTCGGAAAACATACTCATATGATTCCAACCTCTGAAACTTCTTCAGATTTACTTTATGCCCCAGCATATTGTTCATGTTTGGAAATGTTCTAGGTGCACTTGAAACTGTGAAAAGGAACTCAGTGGTTTAGGCACAGTGTTCTTTATCTGCCATAAAACTTAATTTAGGTAACTGTAATGTTCCTTGTGTTTAAAAATATTTTATAGAAAAAAAGCAAATTAAAGCAAACACTGTGACTCTCCAACTATATTTAACCTCTAGCTAGCCTCTGCCTAGAATGCCTTCTTCTACCCACATTTATTCACATTCTCCTAGTTTTTACAGACCTACCTCATACACCATCTTCTCTAGAAGGCTTTTTTGTTTGTTTCCCCAAAGGACTTTTTTCATTTTCTAAAATCTATAGTGTTTAATAGCTATCATTATCTAATATTGCAAACATCTCTGTATATTCTATCCACCTATCAGGTTATTGCTTTCTGGAAATCTGGAGTGAGTGGAGTTCATGTTTAAGTCCCAGAAATCTTTACCTTGAGTTTGCCTCAGAGAGCTTTCTATGGTTGAGGGAATGAATAAAATAACAAAGGCTCAAGATCTAAAATGAAGATCCGTGATACTACTTGTAAGTTTTAGCTTATTTTTATAGTCTATTCTTTTTCTTTTTACTTCTTTTCTTTTTTTATTGAAGCATAGTCAGTTCACAATGCTGTGTCAATTTCTGGTGTACAGCATAATGTTTTAGTCATACATACACATACATATATTTGTTTTCATATTCTTCTTCATCACAGGTTACTACAAGATATTGAATATAGTTCCCTGTGCTACGCAGCAGAAACTTATCATTTTTCTATTTTATATATAGTAGTTAGTACCTGTAAATCTCAAATTTCTGATTTGTCCCCTCCCACGCCCTTCCACCCCTGGTAATTGTAAGTTTGTTTTCTATGTTTGCAAGTCTGTTTCTGTTTTGTAAATAAGTTCCTTTGTCTTTTTTTTTTTTTTTTAGATTCCACATATAAATGATATCTTATGGTATTTTTCTTTCTCTTTCTGGCTTACTTCACTTAGAATGACAATAGGTGAAGGAAACACATAGACTGAAAGTGAGAGGATGGAAAAAGATATTCCATGCAAATAGAAATGACAAGAAGGCAGGAGTAGCAATACTCATATCAGACAAGACAGAATTTAAGACAAAGAAAAAGAAAGATAAAGAAAGGACACTATATAATGATCAAAGGAGCAATACAAGATGAGGATATTACACTCTTTAACACATATGTACCCAATACGGGTGCATCTATATATATAAAACAAATACTAACATACATAAAGGGAGAAATTGATGGGAATACAGTAATTGTGAGACTTTAACAACCCACTAGGATCACTGGACAGGTCTTCCAGACAGAAAATCATTAAGGCAACAGAGATACTAAATGACACTATAAGAACAGTTGGACTTGATTGATATTTTCAGGACATTACATCCCCCAGACAGAATATACATTCTTTTCAAGTGCTCATGGAACATTCTTTAGGATAGGCTAGTACTCAGGCACAGAAGAAGCCTCAACAAATTTAAGAGGATAGAAATTACTTCAAGCATCTTTCCTGACCACAATGGCATGAAAGTAGAAATGAACCACTAAAAAACAAATGAGAAAAAAATGACTGCATGGAGACTAAACAACATACTACCTCTTATCTTGAATAATTTTTTATCTTTATCATTTAGGAACTAGACTTACTCATTGAATTTCTCTCCTGCCTTAATAAAATCATGTGTGTATAACTCAAAACTTGAAGCTACAACCTTCTTTCAAAACCATTCTTTGTATAACAAAGAAGTGCCAGCAAAATGAACTGAAGAATACTGAAAAGGTCACACAGCTTTAGCATATAAACATCATGAAGGAAAGCTCTCAATACTCTAGTATTTTATTACTTAATTTAAAGATCTAGTGAAAAGTGAACAAATGAATGTATTACCATGACGAAGTTTGTGAATGCAATAGAGATCAGTGGAGCAGAGGAAGATCGCTTAATAATGGGAATTCACACCTGAGATTTTGATTTAAGAAATATTTTAGATGAAAAGTCTCACTATCTACAATTAGATAAAACCAATGCTTGAAAAATAGAACATATTAGTAAAAATGCTAACATTGAATCTGCCCTTTTCAAGTTTTTTGAATCACTGAGAAATACTAAATGAAAATTGTTCAGCATGTAAGTAAAGTGCACATTAACTCAATAATTCGTTTCATAATTAACTTACTGAAGTAGTTAGGAATAAAGTTCTTATTTCATTCCATTATTCTTTCACATCTCCTAGAATTTCAATAGGTACACTAAAATGTTGAATTCCACACAACTTTCTGGCTAGAAGTGTTATAAACTGTGTTTAGGATTCCAATTATGCATTGGAATTTTTACAGCACTGCACACTGCATATTCTGTCATTAACTCTGTGTGGTATAAAAGTACAGCCTAGGGTGCTTTTTTACTGTGAAATGTGTACAAGAGAAGACAAAGTTGTAGCCAACCCAGATTTAACCTTGCCTCACCAAAGCACAACTCCATTGGAGTTGAACAAAGGAAAACTTTAGTCAACGTTGAGATGTTAACATTTCAGTGTCCCAAGTCTGAGAATTTAAATGAGAAAACCTGCAGAATAAAGTTGATCAAACAAAAGATAACAATGAGAAATGAATAGCTTAAGAAAGATAGCAGTAGATGGGGACAGACTGTTACTCCAGGACACAATGAACCAAATGCATATAAATAGGTACTGCTTCTCCAAAAACCCAAATTAACAAGTGGAGAAGAGGAAAATGTCATATAAGTTAACCAACTGCATCAATTGTTGAAAAGAGTAAAAGTAAAGCTCAGTATATGCGTGTGTGTTGTGCAAATCAAAAATGACCTGTTTTCCTTAAAGTAAGTAATAACATTAGTTATTATGTGTACTGACCAGTGATGAGCAAATGTTTCACTCATTTACTCAACCAGAAAATGCTAAATTTTATTTAATACTTATTATGTATCTGATATTGCCCTTGTTTCTGTAACTGGATATTAAAAAATTTAAACTATAGGCTGCCTTTTAGTATTGTGAAAAACAGATATTTTAACAGAGAATTATAATACTATAATGTGGACACTTTAAATTCTTTTCTTAAAAAAATGGTTCTGGATCTACATGCTTATCTATGTGTAAATTATTTTTTGTTTCTTTAATTGCACAATGATGTCTTCTGGGTTATTAAGTACAGAATCTACAAGAAAGAATTACATAAAAATCATCATTATACTTTTTCAAAATATTTGCTTCCAATCTATGATTGACATTCTCCTATCACTATCTTTGTGAACAATATCACATGAGAAATTTATTTTTAACCAAGTGCTTCAAAAATATTTTCTCAATAATTATATTCACTTCATTGCTTTGTCTAAGGGAAAACTATGAGCTCAGTTAGAGACTTGACCATCAAAATTATCATCTCAGCTGGAGTTTTCTCCTTATCAGAGGTTTTTTTTCATATTAATGACTTTCACCTTTGCTTTAGGATATCTTCAAATTTGTTAAAATTTATCTCATTTTGTGAAACAAGATAGGCAACTATTTAGAAAATTAAAAAGTAACTGAAATGTGTGAAAGGGGTGGTGTGAGAGCCTGGAACCCAGTGATGCCCCTTCCCTCCCAGCTGACAAGGATCTGGAAACACTATAACGTATTTAGGTAAGTGAGTAATTGGGCAAGAGCTTTAAAAGGATAAGAGTAGAAATGGAAGATGTTCTCAGAATCACTGTTATGAATGCTAAGAAAATTACATAAAAGCAATAGTCTGCCTTTAGATAAAAGCTAAAAGATGATGTGATACTAATTAACGCACATGTGAGGACATTTCAAATTGAACAGTGCAGCAGAGATACCCTACAGTTTCAGGGCCATATCCAAAAATGAAAAAAAAAAAAGTGGCATATTTGGTGTTTTTCATAATTTATTTTAATAAATCAAGACTATGTTTATTTTATAAAAATGCATTCTATGATATTATAACATCATTACTAATAATAAAGTTTAAAAATTTTATTATTTCACCCCACACCAAATAAACATTCCATTTGTATTTGTGTTTTGGATTATTCCATTATGGAAACCTTATTTATTTAAGTTTGTGATAGTTTTTAGCTAATTAAAACAAGGCCGCTATAGTTGTCATCACTAGTCAACAGAGTGGCAATTGAATGCTTTAATGATGGTAAATGACTTCTGTCTTATATCTGAACTGAAGTTTGTGATAGTTAACAGCTAACTAAAACCATGCAGTTATAATTGTCATTACTAATCAACAAAGCAGAAACCAAATGCTTGAATGATGGTTAAGTGATTTCTGTCTTAGAACCTAGCCAAAAATCTGTTTGCTGCAAATTTGAATAAGATATGGTATTTATTATCCTTCCTCCCATAGTTGAATTTGTAGTATATAATGAGCAATGTGAGTAAAAAACTCCATCATTCAAAATTCATATAATCAGAAAACTCAAACTCTTTTAAAGATTGACAGGTACAATTGATTCAGGTGTAGATCCATAAGATAATGTTAAGGCCATATTATTGAGGATGATTTCTTAGAAAATTTGCACACTAATCTAAAGATAGACATATGCTGACTCACACCCAGAGTGATGACCAATGTTCACAGCAGTACACTTGCTCTCAAAGATCCTTCTGAATCATCACAGCAGTCTAGAATTATTTTAGGATGCTGCAGTGCAGAAGGATGAATATAAGTCTTCAGCTGATTGTTTGAGTTGAGACCACAACACTGGCTCTATATCCTGGAATAATTGTTCATCCTTCTAAATCTCAGTTTTACATTTATAAAACCAGAATAACAAATTAGAGACAATTAACATAAAATATTTGGCACAGAACACTCTATTATTAATAAATTTTACTTTTATATTTAATATTGTATTGTATACTAATTTTAATGGATAAACAAATTTCAGTTAAACATATTCAAAATATGCTAAAACATGTTCAAATATATTAAAAAACATATTATTTAATATAAGATAGCTAAAGGAACAGATAAACTATTTTCTTAAGTCATGAGCTTTGGAAATTTATTTCTTGCTCAGAAAAATTCAGAGTATTCGTGACCGGCAGGTGACTCTCTTCCTAGGAAATACCCATGGACTCAGCGTCCCTACATTTTATGGCTTTGCCATTCTCTAAGATTGCTGGAATTAAAAAAAGAGTGTGAAGGCCTGAAAGCAGACAACTTCATTTCACTTTCCATTGAGTAAAATATGGTTATATGACCCTACCTAACTGCAAGAAAATCTGAAAAAACTGGGAAAATTTACCTGGCCCAGGAAGAAGTAGAAAATGATTTAGCAAAAAGCTACCATATGCTACTAAATTACTGAATATCTAATAGGTACATTTTAGGCATTTGCTAACAATGAAGTTGTGAAGATCAGTGAAATTGTCCTATGCTAAAGTTGGTTGGAAAAGAATGGCATACAATGAGGCAGGTACCTACTGGTGTATAAATTTAGAAAGGACTCACTAAATCCAAGTAGAGATTTTTACACTATGAATGAAGCAATCATTATAACTGATTTTTAAAGCTTAAAAATGATTTACAAATAGCTAAATATAAAGAGAAGAAGAAGATATTTTGGGAATACATCAGGTTCAAAACCATTGGGTACTTTTGAGTACAACTTTTGGCATAAACTGATTTCCAAATTTGAAAGAAGTAAAGGACAAGGAATAGATCATGATGGCTCATTCTTGCTATGATAATGGGATTTTACTTTATACTATGAGTAATGCAGCTCAATGAATTTCAAGAAAAAAGGGACATGATCAAGAGTCTCAGAAACACATTTCAGCAGTCATCAGAGGAAATTTAGAGCAGTTGGACAAATTAAAAGTCACACAAGTGGTTGACTTGTCAGGGAATAGGGCCTAAATTATGTGACTGACAGTAGAAGTAAAATCAAAAGGAGGGTTCAAGATACAGTAAAGTGTTAAAATTAACAGTTTTAGTGTTAAAAGGGGGATTATTGAGGAAATTTCCCAGACAACTTTCAGTTGATCAAATTGATTAACTTATGAAAAAAGCACCTTCCTTAACTAGTGTGGACAAAGGAAAATTACTATTTATCTTTTCAAATAACTCATACTTTATGTTATTTACTCTTACTTTGATTCATTATGAAACTTATGTTGCTTTACAAGCTATTTGTTAAGTCTTAGACTTAGAGTTAACATGTTTCCCTGAAAATATAAAGGTAATTTTTAGTTCTATTTTTTATTCTTTGCTAGAAGTACATTTTTCAGATAAGTCAGATTTAATACTGAAATGACTGTCTCTTTTGTGGTATCAAAACATGAACATAAAATTTTCTTTAAAAATATTACTTTTATTGTAGGATTTTAAGCATCTAGTTTTTTTTATCACTACATAATTCCCTATTTTACTGAATTTGCTATATGGTAACAACATGAATAAATATATAGTTTGTTTTTAAGAGTTCAGTCTGGAATTGCATTTCCTTTTTTGAATTTTTTGTTGTTATGCTGATACTTTAAAATACTAGTTCACACTCTTCTTTTGTACCAAGAAATCAGAAGCCAAGGAACAAGCTTAAACAAGCTGAGGAATTGGTTTCAGATAAGACATTTTCTATAAACATCACATGTTTATATTTACCTAAACTACTAATGGTCTAATTTTATAACATGTGAGCAAAAACTTAATAAATAGACCTGAATGATAATATTTTAAAATCTAGAATATTGAGTCATACCCATCCACCACCACATCACCTCTGAATGAGGAGGAAACTGGATTTTCCCCAACAACAGCATGCCTCAGTCCTTGGGTGACCGCTGTAGGGTTTTTCAATTGATTCCTGGTTACATATGATTGAGAAATGCTAGCTACTATGATCGCTTCATATTAGCAATATAGCTCATTCTTCCAGAATCTCTAAGGAGTCACTTAGTTTTGTTTTACCATAAATTTCTAAACATAAATGACTATATACTTGGTTTAATGCAAAACACATAAAGAATACTCTGGGAAACACTGACATATCAAGCTACAAATGTTTAGTTTAATTTATACAAGGAACTTGTTCTGACTCTTCTTTTGTCCTCTCTAATTCTACTCTGACATTTCAATGTCTGAATTCACTACAACTCTATCTTTTTTTCTCACCTTTTCTATTCTCTTTCCAACACACATCTGATTTAATAGCTTACAGTTAGGGTTAAGTAGGAAACACTTTCCTGTGCATTAAGATTTCTATATTTATTTATTCATTTAGTCAGAAAAAGGGAAAAGAAGGACAGAAGGAGGAGGAAGACAAGGAGGAGAAGGAAGAGGAGAAAAGGAAAGGAAGAGAAGTGGAGAGAGTAGGAAAGAGGAAAAAGAGGAGGAGGAGGAGGAAGAAAAGGAAGAATTTGAAAGTATTCAAAGAAATAGGCACTATCAAAAGTGAAGAAAAGCAAATCCCTAATTTTGAGAATAATGTGATCACAAGGAGACATAAAAATACGTGCTAGCTATAATAGATATGAAGAGAGACATCAGGTTATGGTAAAGCCAGGGGGAGAACCTGAAAGACTGATGGTTTCTCATGTGATAAAAGAAAAATATTACAGAAGGATGTAAAATTATTGCAGATGCTATGTCAATAAACAAATGCTACAGGACTTAGCAGTTTGATTCTCAGAAGGTCACTAAATACTTTGGTAAGAACAGTTTCAGTAACAAAATACCCGCAATACAAATGCAGAAATATAATTATATAAAAAGAAGTATGTAACACGATAAAGTAGGACTTATCCAAGGAATACAAGGTTGGTTTAACAGCCAGAAGTCAGTAAATGTAATGCATAATAGCAGTAGATTAAAGGATAAAAAACCATAATCATGTCAATAGATAAAGAAAAGATGTTTTAGATAATTCAAGACTACTTTATGATTTAAAACAAAAAAAATATCAAAAAATAAGAATAAAAGAGAATCTCTTCAACCTTATAAAGGGCATCTATGAAAACTCACTTAGCTGTAAATGACTATATATTTAACCTTAAAGTAAGAGCAAGACAAGGATGTCTGCTACTGCTGGTTCTACACAACATTTTACTGGAGGTTCTAGTCAAAGCAGTTGGCAAGAAAATTAAAAGGCATCTAGATTGGAAATAAAGGGGTATAATTTTCTCTAATGGTAAATTACATGATCTTGCACATAGAAAATCCTAAGAAACGTGCACACACAAAGATTAGAATAAACAAGTTCAACAAGTTAGCAGGACACAAAGTCAATATGTCAGATCCTTGTATCTAGAATGTATAAAGGGCTTTCAAAGCTCAACAATTAAAAACAATCCAATTAGAAAATGGACAGAGACATGAAGAGAAAGTCCACTGAAGAATGTATGTAGATGGCAAAAAGGCACCTGAAAAGATATTTTATATTATTAGCCTTCAGAGGATACTATTCAGCCATAAAGAAGGAAATACTCCCCTTTGCTATAACATGGATGAACTTTGAGGGCATTATGCTAAGTTAAATAAGTCAGAGAAAGACAAATACTATATGTTGTCACATATGGAAAATCTAAAAAAAGAAACAAACTCATAGAACAAAAGATCCTATTTGTGGTTACCAAAGGCAGGGGATAGAGTGTGAGGGAATTGGATGAAGGTAGTCAAAAGGTAAAAACTTCTAATTATAAGATAAATAAATACTAGGGATACAATGTACAACATGATGACTATAGTTAACACTGTGCTCATTTTGTATTTGTATGTTGCCAAGAGACTAAATCCAAAATGTTCTTATCACATGATGAAAAATTATAACCAACATATATATAAGTAAATAAATGCACCTTCCTCTATAGAACATCTTTCTGCCCATCAACAGAGTCAAATACAACTTGCCTTCGTAGCAGTACAGATTAACGAAGAGCAAGGACCTGTAGTGAGCCAGACCTGGGTACCAGCCCTAGCTCCATCTCTGATTATTTGGATAAGATAATCACCCTGAGTTGCAAATTCTTCATCTATAATAATGAAGATAATGACTGCTTTTCATTCTTAGGGTTATTGAAAAGACTAAACTAAGGTAAATTATATAAATTGCTGAGAAAAATGTCTGACAAACAGCACTTATTGATCATAACTATTTTTTATCACAGATAAAGCTCTGGCAAATGCATACATTGAACCCTTGTAGACCCACATTTAGGTTTATGACAATAAAGCCGTATGTCATACTGGAGAGTACTGAAAATCTGGTTTCAGGTAAAAGGGCATACATCTAATTCACTCAAGAACATCGCTGCATTTTTTTAAATAAAAGGTGCAGAATGCACCCTTGCTTTTTGTTATCTGATGTCTAATAACTACTCTTTACAGACCTGACTCAAATCGTTTTTAGCAGGCAGATTAGATGACACACTCTTTGCCTAGTGTTTCAAAATGCCATGTACTCTTTACAACCTGTTATCTGATCAAAGCTACTATAGATGACTCCACTCCAGGTCTACGACTACTCTCATTAAAAAGGTACTTTCCACTATTTCTCACAGTGGAAAGCAGGATGACGGCAAAGACTAACAGCTTTCATATCATGGGCTTTTTGGTTTTGTTTTGGCAAATTTCTCTTCTTGCCTTCCAGATAGCCCAGTAACTGTTGGAACACATGCAGTTTTCACATGGTTTTTCCCCATCCAATGCTAAAAAAGCTTTTACATCTCTTTTACCAAACAGAAGCAGTCAGGATGCCTAACAAATATATCCATTCTGTATAGATCTCTTCACCACCTTGATATGTCAACAGAATTGGAGCAGATAAAGTGAACCACAAAAAGTTGTGAAATCTTTGCCTGATCCAGCTATACCCCAGATGTTCCCAGTGATCACCCCTAGGCTCAGTCCTCCTTAGCTGTGGAGTGTGTGATAGTCTGCAGACCTCCCTGCTATCAGGGACATCTGGTAATCTTCTAGTCCATAACTGCCTGGTAGAAGTTTCCGATAGATAATTTTAGGTAAACAAAGCCAAGGCATTATATTTTATTATCCAGTCTCAATATCAATCTTTCATATAATGCCATAGCCCCCACCTTTCAGACTGTATCAAGAGGGTTCCTAGATTTACTAATAGCCCCTGGCCTCAATACTCACCCACCCCTACCTGTCCACCAATAAGGAAAGAATTCGGAGCCCTCATTCTAACTCAGGTTTCTCTGCTTTATATTGTCAGAAATATTTTTAGATTTCAGATACATGTTTTAGGATAAGACTTGTATTTCTGCTTGGTTATTGTACACATTTATTTATATCACTGATACCAATTCCCCCAGAAAGCTTCATTCCTAGTTTCATAGTAAACGACATTCAATTCCTTTTAGTACTTAATTTTGTCAATATTAGATACAGAGTTTCTCTTTACATTACTCATTTTCTTTTTCTTATTGATATGCTGCAACTATTCGGAATGCTGTTCAATATCTGAAAAAAATAGTTCTTCTGTAAGAACTTACAACTCTGGAAGTTATTAATATTCAGAGACATGATGTTTCTTTCTTTTTGGTTTTTGGGATATTTTCAAGAGTGATAATTCTTCATAAGGGGACTATTATGCTTTTTCATATTGTGAAACTGCTAAGATTCTCAGCATCTTAAAAAGACACTGCAGTCTGGGAATAAATAGATTTTAAACAAAAGAATGTTTATTGCACTGTCATGTGACCACTGGATACTCATTAAGTATTAGTTCATGTTCAAAAAATTAAGTATGATGTAATTACTCACTGCATAAGAAACTGCAGAGAAGTTCGGCCATGCTTGAGACTAAAAGAGGAAATTTCAAAAATGAAGAATAAAGGCCTTCCTCATAATATTTAAACTGGTATCCTGTGATACCATAAAACACCATAGAGTGTAATTATGATTGTGGCACAATATCAAAATATTTTATATAGAAAGTGGATGACAAATAGAGGACTTGTTCCAAACTGGAAATTATTTATAATATTCTTATGACTCAATTTTATAATAATTATTTGGGGTAGGGGTAAGTTTACCAATAATTACTGATCTATATAGATTCTGCAAAATTATGTTCGCAAGTTTTTACTGTAGTTGAATCTTAGTTCCAGAGAGACAGTTGAAGTGACTTGTTTCTGTCATGATTTATCTCAGAGACTGATCATTGAAACTTACTAATCATTGGGACGACGGTCATGCCCTCATTTTTTCCAAGAAATATGGTAACTACCACAATATACACTAATTACATATAAAGTACAATTATATCTATCTATATACTATTGATACTTACATAACTATTAGTCTAATGTAATGTATCCCCATGGAGTACTAGGAATTTTTTGACATCTGTTATACCATTTGGTATTTACAAGGAAAGGAGTACCTGGAAATGACTCTAAGAATTAAGAGAGGCAGCCACAGCTCTCCAAACATTGCACATTTTTGTGATGAATGGATATTTTCTCCCTGTTGGTTATGAGGTTCTATATTTGCTACTTACATCACACTTGTTTGCTGTGTTGTATGAGCCGTCTATATCCTTCCTAATTTTAGTGGTGTGTGTTATAGTACTGTTGATGGTACTCTGGACACATCTTCTTGATCTACTATTGGTTTATGTTCACTTTTCAAGCCTTATTGTCCAGATAGCCTCCCAGGTTTCTCTACTGCTTGCAACTGAGATGCTTTCTCCTGATTTCCAATATGAACCTGTCTGTTTCAGCCTTTGGAATATTGTAGACAGGAGAGTTGGATTAAAATGAATTAAAATATGTATTTGATTATCTGCTTCTACTGCTAACTGCAATGAAAATCCCATTATCATTAATGGATGGACATCTGGTTGGCCCACAATAGTTATGTATTAACAAATTAAATTGTTCCCTATGATAACCATGATTACAGAGCTGATTGTAAACAAGTTTGGGAGATCCTTGCTCTTCCAATCACATGATGGGCAAAAGTAATTCAAGAAATGCAGCACAGGGGAACTTTTTCTAAGGGCAGTAGATAATTTAAAGGAAAAGAATGATACAGTCAAATCCTTAAAATTGTTTTTATTTCATTTCTTGAAACAAGGGACACTACATTCCTTTAAAAAAAATCTGTAATTTTCAGCAACATCAGTGATAAGGCAGCTAATAATTAACACAAAAGTTTATTTTATAGGTTGCCAAACTGCAGTGACAATTTAATTCATTGACTCTCCAGGTCCCTTATGTGAAAGTCAGCAGGTGGATTGTATGAGTAAAGGCTCTGCAGAGTGAAACACAGGTATATGGGGAATTTCAAAACTCACAGTTCCCTTCAAAACTCAGCCCCCCCGAGCTTCCCCTGCCAACTGAAGTGGCCTCTTCTTCATCTATTTGCTGTTTCTTTTTTCCTTCTCTTTAATGCTTCACAGCACACTCAAGTGAAGTACTTACCTTTTAAGATAAAGCCAATTCTTTCATACTCAACTGCCCAATAACAGAATCATAATAAATGAATATTCTACCTTGTGCCACAGATAAATTATAAAGTAAAGCCTGGGAAGAGAGGCTTAAATTTTTTTTTTAAAAAACACAACTTTGAAAATCATATCAACATAACAAGCATAAACCCGTGGGATTTATGTGGCTGTGGATTTGAGAGTGATTTTTTTAAAAACAAAAACCTAATATAAGGTAAGGCTGAATATGTCAATCGTCAACATATCAATGTTCATTCACATATTCTGGATATAATGTGCTACCTCAAGCAGCTAAGGTCAGTTTTAATCACATAGTTATTTAAAAAAAAAAAAGCTATAATGGCTGGTGGGTTTTCTTTTTGAAACTAAGATGTCAAAATTTTCATACAAATGCTTTAAATATTTCAAGAGATGGAAATTCAGGCATGTCTCTGACTACAAACCACAAGACAGCTGAGATTATCTGTCCTTCAACAAGTCTTTGAAACACAGAGGGGAGAGGCACATTAGTATTTCTGGAAAGTTCCTCTGAGGCCGTTCACTTTAGGGCAAGTCATGCTGTGGTCAGGAGACACTGCAAGTGAAGTCAGGGTGGGCGTATAATAGGTGGACCTAAACAAAAAATGCTCCTTAAGTTACAGAAATAAGAGCAAGGCCGGCTTGGCTGACACAACAGGGTACAGGGACAAGCACATTACACAGTGTGATATGAGTCTTGAGAAATAACCTCTTTACTGAGCATTATTTGTTCAAGGGACACCCAAGACTAACTATGTATGTATCTCATTGATGTTTTGTATTCCAATTCCCAGACCTGAGTCAATTCTATAGTGATTATATATACATACACATGTATATAATTCTATAGCCCCCTTGAACAAAGCAGAAGTTTGATATACTTAAGGAAAAACACATAGCATCCATATTCTGTGTATTTTTATCCTAGTCTTTACCAAAGATATTTGCAGCCATCTTTTAAGGTACTTACAGATTAGACTATCAGATGCTTGCCAAAGTAAATATTATGACCTGGGCACCTACATTCCCTATTAGTCACTGGTGTATAATAGAATTTAAGTAGATCGGGTGATCAACAGAAACTTGACATGAACCTACCTCACCATGCCTGTAGTGGAACATCCAAAATATCAACCATTTATTGATATTTGCAGCATATACTAAAATAGCAATCATTAGCAGCTGAGAACATCATCACATTGGATTCTAATACTTGGAATAGTGGTGTACTATGGTAGGAAAGGCCATGTAGAAATCTTTGGCTCTCCTCTTCCCTAACCTTTCCCTAGTACATCAAATGCTAACCCATAACTAGGAGAGAATTTAAGAAATTAATGCCATGACCAAAGACTTGAAATATACATGGAAAATTGCTGTAATGTTATCTACCATTTCCCATTCTACTCACCATCTTATTGGAGACTGAAAACATATCGTATGTAGCTATTGATCTGGGGAATGTTTTTCACCTATTCCAACAGAAAACACCAGAGGCTGTTTCATTTAATTGAGCAGAAGATGTGAAAAGATATTTACCATCTTGCTTCTAGGCTATGTCAGTTCTCTATCTTTGTGCCATACTGTAGACTAAGGGGCCCTGACTGTCTTACTATCCAGGGAACATTTTGCTAGTCTTCTAGATTGATGACCCTGTGCTAAGAAGCCTGAATGCTAAATACTCTAGATGTCTTGATCAGACATATGTCTACTGAAGATGGGGAGACATAGCTTTCAAAACCAATAAGGCATTTGGGTAACAAAAGACATAATGAGAAGAATATATTATAGGTCATAGAACAAAATAAGAATTCATGAGTCCAAACAGATATAAGTGGTGGAGAAGGGAAACCTCTTTCTTACCACAGATTCCAAAGTGATGCAAAAAGGGAAATGATGGAATTAGAATACCACAATTTGGCATCCATCTTATTATTTCAGGGAAGAATAACCATAAACTAAAATTAGCAGGCAAAAATGTGATGAGAAGCAAAATGTTTATAAAATATCTCCATCAGACACTTAAGGATTACCATAGGAAATACAGTAGAGAAACCTGGCCAACAACATTACAATCTAGTGATCAAAATATGATCACAATTAATGGGAAAAGTTGACATCAGGTGCCTCCTATAATGATTTCTACTAAAATGCACACCTAGATTCTAATCATGATAAAAATTGGGCAAACACAGATTAAGGAATAGTTTAGAAAATGAATAGCCAGAACTCTTCAAAAATGTTAGTATCATAGAAAACAAAGAATTTAAAGAACTAAGTTCATCATGTAACCCTGGATTGGATCCCGGAAAAGAATTTTTTATGTGTGTGAAAATAAACAATTAATGAGACAATAGGAAAAATTCGCATAAATTCTGAAGTTTCAATAATAATCATTAGCATTAATTCCCCAATTTTGATAATCTTACTTTGATTATGTAAGTAAATATCCTTATTTTTAGGCAATATACTCTGAAGTATTTAGGGGTAAATTTACTTCTAATTTACTGTTTTTACTGCTATATATAAGTAAACATAAATTTATGTCAAATTTGTATATCTGCAAATTTACTTCAAACTTTTGAAAGAAAAATCTATAGACAATATGTACTCCTATGGTTTCAGTATGTGTGTGTGTGTGTTTAAATATGTTTAGAGAGAGAAACAAAGAAAGGAAGGGAAGAATAAAATTTGTATGTAAAATATATTAACGTTTAGGGAATTTGTGTAAAAGTTTAAGAGAATTTATTGTACTATAGTGGGCAACTTTATAATTCTAAAATAATCTCATAATAAAAAGTAATTAAACAAAAAACAAAAAACAACCAGGTGGACTGCAATCTCATGAAACATTAAGAATTCCAATGCTTCATTCTAAAGAGTTCACTCTTAAAAGACAATTTACTGAACATTATCACTAACAAAGAAGCATGTTTGTTTCTGATTGCTTGAAATTAAGGATACCAACTGATACAGCAATCTAGAGAAAACAACTAAAGACCAGATGCGACTAGAAAAAGAAGCAACGAAGAAAACCAGTCAGCAAAACAGTGGTCTCCTGCACATGCCTTTAGAGAACGTCTACAAATACCACCGGCTGTATACCAGTATAATCTCAAATTATTACCCTTCATGGAACTCTGAAATCTCTTATTCATTTGGATTTATTATACAACTAATATATGCCAATCACTGTATTAAGTCTTAACATACCCATGAACAAAGAAGAATACTTCTTGCTATAAATACATAGTCTCATGGGGAACACTAACAATAAATAAATAATTATAGAAATGATTATTTAATATTGCTGTGATGAATACTATGAAGTAGATGAAAAGACACAGGATAGTGAGAGGTTTTAGTAGAGGATTCTGTTATCTCAGGAGATAGAAGATTTTAGTGAGAAAGTGACTTCAATTTGAGACTTGATAAATAAAGCTAGTCTTTTTGCAGACTCTATTCTGATGCATTATTCTATTTGATTACCCTTTCACCAACACCACATTCACTTGATTACTAGAGCTTTAAAATAAGTCTTGAAATCAAGTAATATAAATCCCTCAACTTTTGTTCTTTTAGAATGCCTTAGTGATTTCCAGATTTTGCATTTCTGCATAAATTTTAGAATCAGATTTTCAATTCTTACCACAACATCTTTGAAACAGACTAGCAGACATAGTAAACAATTTTGTGGTTACTGGGGGAAAGGGGGTGGGAAGGGATAAATTTGGGAGTTTGAGATTTGCAAAGGTTAACCACTATATATAAAAATAGATAAAAAAACAAATTTCTTCTGTATAGCACAGAAAACTATATTTAATATCTTGTAATAACCTTTAATGAAAAAGAATATGAAAATGAATATATGTATTATATATATATGCAGGACTGTGACATTAGCTGTACATCAGAAGTTGACACATTGTAACTGACTATACTTCAATTAAAAAAAATCTTTAGAATTTGGTTTGGGATTGCATTTGGATCACTTTGCAGAGTGGAAATTCAACAAATATTGAGCTTTCAAAAAAGAAAGATGGTATATCTAGCAATCTGTTTGTGTATTCTTTAATTTCTCTCAGCAATATTTTGTTTTCATTGTAAAGCTAGTATATATTTTGTTAAATCTATCCCCCACAGATCATATTGTGAGACTACTATTGATGACTGTTTATTAATTTTCATTTTCCAATGATCAGTTATTATTATTTAAAAACACAATTAATTAGACTTCCACTTCTGCTTAAGATGTAGAAAATTTCAGAAACGTATCAGTTCCACCATAATGATGAAATCAAGTCCTGGAGTGTACAAAATCGTAATTTTTTTAGGTTATCAAAGAATTGACATTGCAAAGTACCTGGCAAACTGAAATCCAAAGGGTTCAAATTCTCTCCAAAGAGAGACAGGAAGATAAATTATTTCACTTACTGCAAAACAGTAGGTAAACTAGGTCATCACCACAAAAGTAGATAAGAAGAAAACAGCTGAAATTAAAATGAATTCTTCAAGGCCAAATGGGCTACTATGCCAATTTAGAATCCCAGGGATCCCAGATACAATGAGAGTTTGCACCATTTATCAAATCTCACATTTCTGGGCATAAATACTATTTACTTTAGTCTCTGGTGTTTTGTGAAAAATTTCTGACTTTCAACAAAAATTACAAAGTGCAGAAACAATCAGGTAAACATCATACATTACCAAAAGATAAACAAGTCATCAGAAAAAATTCAGATGTGGCAGAGATACTGGAATTATCAGATGAGGACTTTAAAATGATCAGATAGGGATGTTGTATGGTTATAATATTAAATATAGGTAACATGATGAACAGATGGACAATTTCAACAGAGAAATGAACTATAAAAAGAGCCTAAAAGAAATAATAGGAAATAAAATAAGATAAGTCTTTTAAAAGACATCAGAACAAACTCAGCCGGGGAAAGGATCAGATAAACAGAAGGCACTCCAATAGAAATTCACCAAATAATATTGGAAAGAGTGAAAAAACTGAGTAAATATCTGACATCTATGGGACAATATGAAACAATATGCCTGCAAGCTGAATTTCTGATGAAGAGGAAAAAGAATGGATAAGAAGTATGCTTAAATTGGTAATGGCGATAATTTTTCTTAAAAATGACTGACCAACACAAATCCACATATCCTAGAAGTTCACAGAGAATCCCACACAAAACAAATAAAAAGAAAAACCCCAAGCAGAATAAAACAAAGTAAAACAAAACATAGGTACATGTTAGTCAATGTGCTAAAAATCAAAAATTAAACAAGAATCCTGGAGGCAACTAGTGAAACAAGAAACATAACATACAGGTAAATACTAATAATAAGTACATCTTACTTTCTTTGAAAAAGAATGGGAGTCAGAGTCAACTGAATGGCATATTTTGAAGTGTTGAAAGACAAGGTACACTTGGTCAAAGCATCCTTTAAAAATAAATTTGAGGTCTTTTCTGTCTTCTGTTTAGGATGTTAGAAAGCTGGAAAGAGCATTACTCCCACATATCTAACAGCAACAACACAGAAACTTAATGCATTATCTGCAAAGTCACAGCTTTTCTTGAGCCCATCAGAGTTGTGGTTGCAGTATAGCCAACTACCCCAAAATCTAAGGGAGACAAGTACAGCCAAGGAGAGGCGAGACCTATGTGGTTGTGTCTCTGGGGCAGATGACAGATTGCATACAAACTTCTAAGAATTCAAGTAAATGTTTACTAAATTGCTAAAGGCTGAGTGTGAGCTAATAAGGAAAGAGAACCCCTAGGACCCACAGACACAAGGGATATTCTCAGTCATTTGCAGAATCTTCTTCACAGACCTCACCCAACACTCAAAAGGAAGATCAGAGCCAGGATGAGAGATCCGAGAAAGCCCCCCTCGTGGGGAAGGATTCTGGGCCAGGAACAGCAACTACAGCTGGAAAGACACAACACCTCACCTGAATCTGTCTCTCCATCTCTCCAGAAAATAAAAGGCTTAAGGTCCTTGGGGGAATATATAAAGTAAAATGAAATAAAATAAAATTATCTCTATTTCCCCAGAGGTACAAATGAAGACCCATAAAAACTGAGAACAACCAGTATGTCCCTCAACTGGGTAATGGATAAACTGCAGTACAGGCGTATAATGGCATATTCCTCTGCATTAAAGAGGAACCAAGAATTGATATGGTAACAATGTGAATAAATCTGAAGTGCATTATGCTAAGTGACACAAGCCAGACTTAAAAAGCCACATACTGCATGATTCGATGTATTTGACATTCTTAAAAAGGCAAAGCAATAGAACAGAAAAAGTGGTTACTAGAGACTGTGGGGGGGCAGGACAGGTGACCACAATTGGGCACATTGTAATTTTGCAGGGTGATGAAATGGTTCTGTATCTTGAATGTGGTGGTGGTGGTTATAGAACTGTAAGCATTTGTCAAAAATACAGAACTACGTAATGAATAGGGTGAATTTTGTTTATACAAATTATGCTATAGTGTAAGAGCAGAAAAAAGAAAGTATTAAATGGTAAAGGTAAAATGAATACTTTTTAGATAGGAGAAAAGTAAAATAATTTATCTTGTCAATCTGCACTAAAAGAAATGATAAAACAAATTCTGTAGGTTAAAGGGATATATAACCTTTTATTTGTCTATTTTGTTTTGTTTTTTTGTGTGTATTGATGAGGAATCCTTTAACTTGGCTAAATTCACTTAACTAATTCTAGCAATTTTATTTTTGTAGAATGCTGAAAATTTCTTATATGAACAAGCCCATCAAAAGTAAATATGAACAGAGCCTTTTAATTTTCTTAGGGATATTAAATTAACACCTAGAATGAGTGCTAGCATCCACTAGGCTTTAAAAATCATTTTGAGAATTAAGAGAAATAAAAATTATTATTCTGAAGTGAACAGCGTCACACTTCTTAAGTTGTAGTACCATTTTGTAAATCAAATTAGCATTATCTAAGTGAAGTAAGCCAAAAATAGAAAGAAAAATACCATATGATGTCACCTATATGTGTAATCTAAAAAAGAAGACAAATGAACTTATTTACAAAAGAGAAACAGAATCACAGACATAGAAAACAAACTTATGGTTACCAGAGGGAGAAATGGGGTGGGAAGGGATAAACTGGAAGTTCGAGATTTGCAAATACTAATACATATAAAATAATAACAGCGTTCTCCTGTACAGCCAAGGGAACTATATTCAATACCTTGTAAGAATTTATGGTGAAAAAGAATATGAAAACGAATATATGTATATTCATGTATGACTGAAGCACTGTGCTGTACACCAGAAACTGACACAACATTGTAAACTGACTATACTTCAATTTAAAAAAATACAGCTGCATTTAACTGAGCTCTGTTGCTGTGAATACAGCTCACATACAGTTGTGGATGAACAATTTATACATTTTAAGTATTCACTAAGTATTATCTTATATACACATATACACTAAACTTAAAAAATTTTTCAAATTTAAAAAGATGATCCCCAGATATACTTCACTTTTGGTGATCTTTTGGAAGAGGTCATCTAAAGAGAAGAACGTATGGTTCTGACTCATGAATCATGTGATGAACCCAGCCTAGACTCTGTTGGACACCCAGTCTCCTCTACTCCTCTTCAGACATCAGATAGGTCTTGGATACTTGTTAGGAAAGTACTAAACATACTGACAGACACACTAACTGAACAAAGAAATGATGTCACTGATTAGGCCTAGTGACTTTTTCATTTTGCTTTCTGTCTTTTAACCAAAGCCATGGTACTCCCCATTCAGTTAATATTTGTATATATTAGGAATTCTAAGGATCAACCTCAGCCCTTTTCCAAATCCCTGTCTCTCACATAAATTCTATGGTTGTAACTTACACTTTAAAATAATATGTTGTGTAATTAAGGACAAATTCACAATTTTCATTCTCAACAGCTTGATTCCAAAGCTAGTTACCCACTTTCAATGGGTAACCTCAGCTTTTTACCTCTTGTTGCTCACAGGATAAAAATGTTAGATTCAGTTTATAATGGGATAGAATTATCTGAAAGGAAAAATGGTGATGTTAAAAGCGGGTCTGGGATGGGAAACTTGGGGGCCTCCCACCAACACACACAGAGTTCTCTCACCAAGGCCACCAAGAATCCCAAGCATGGTCCCAGGCAACTTCTTCATCCTGCCCTCACTCTGCTCATGTTCTGGCTTTCACGACTGAGCACAGATAAAGACCCCACATGACACAAGTTACCTGGAACATGAAACTTTATAAATGAAATCTCCACTCTAATATCAGTAATTCATTAATAAACAGGAGAAAAATGTAAGGGGGAGGGAGGGAGAGATGACAAAGTAGAATTAATTCTCTGGAGTCATTAGGATGAATCAATGGTAGTGTAGCTCCAATAACAGCCCCCTAGAACCCTCGGGTCCTAAATGTTCTTCCTGCCCCCATGCCTTCAGAGAAACACTCTTGAGAAGAAATCTAAGCTCTGTTGCTGTTAATCTTGCTAAAAATTTTCCGATACAATTTTCATCTGGTTGACAATGTCTGAATAGTTTCAATGTCTCCTTAGTGTCTTACTATTAATGTTCCCAGAAAACATGCAAAGATCTCATAGGATAAGTTTTCATGGTTTTTTTTTTAAGAATAAGTTTGTTTTCAGTATTTCATAATCCACATACAAATTTAGGCTTAATTTTCCATAAAGTTGTTCATTATACTGGGGCATCTGTTGTCAGGTAAGAAATAGTCCATCTTGAGGAAATGTTCTAACTGATTAGGGCCCCTTATTATCTTTCTACTAAAGCATTATAATTAAAATAATAAAAAACAAAGCTAGCTTTTATGCAACTATTGCATCTCTCCTCAGAGGGCACTTAAAGTAACAGGCTGAGCTGCTTCCTCAGCCCTCTTCTCACACACTGGACCGGTCCGGAAACTCCAAGGTTCCCAGGGAACACAGTAACTTCCTAAGGAGTCAAATGTGTTGTTACATTAGCAGTCCTATCCAACTTTCCATCTTTCTCTTCACCCTCAAATATAAGACCTGAGAATTGGATCTGGACAATTGTCCACTCCACATCTCCTCTGTCCACCATCTTTGCTCTAGAGCAGGGTGGCAAGTTCTGCGGTCTATAGGCCAAATCCAGCCATCACCTTGTTTCACCGAAAAAAAAAAAATCTGAACATGATCTCTCCCGTTCACATATGTACTGTCTGTGGCTGCTTTCTCAATAAAAGGAGAGAGTTGAATGGTTGTGACAGTGATCACGTGGTCTGCAAACCTGAAATACTTACTATCTGGCCCTTTAAAGTAAAGGTCTATGATCCCTGGCCTAGAGGCTTTCTGAAGAATTTTACATCTTTTTCCTCATCATATTGATTTCCAGACAACATGGTACTTCTCACTGCCCAGGCTGACAAAGCTTTCTCTGCTCACAGATCTCTCCAGAGATCCAGCCAACTTGTGTTTTTTGACCTCTGGAATCTAACCAGTTGCCATGAGCAGGAACTACTCACATTCTAATATGTCAGTCTTATTAAAGGAATCTCAAATAATAACATCAATCAGTCTACTATGTATCCTCAAATCCTTTAGATCTCTGGTTTTCTCGTATTTCATATCGCTTAGAAATACCAAGATATCATGTCCTCGTTCAGATTTCTCTGACATACTTTAAACATTATGCTTCTCAAAACAGGTTTATTGAGATAAAATTCACAGGCCAAAAAAATTTACTCATGTAAAGCTAACAATTCAATGATGTTTAGCACATTCCCAGATCTGTACATCATTGCAATCTAATTTTACAACATTCTCACCATCCCCGAAAAGAAACGCTACACCCATTAGCAGTTGCTCCCAAACACCTCACACCACCTTAAGCCCTAGGCAAACACCAATCTACTCTCTGTCTCTAATGATGGCCTATTCTGGAGCTTTCATATTATGGTAATCACACAATTGAGGTCTTTCATTACTACATTTGTTCACTTAACGTAATATTTTCGTCATTCATCCATGTTGTTGAATGCACTGTACTTCTTTCCTTTTTATGGATGGCTGAGAAAATGTTTCACTGTAGGGATTTCTACATTTTTAAATCCATCCTTCAGTTAGTGGGCATTTGGGTTGTTTCTCCTTATAAATAATGACGCAATGAACATCCATGTACAAACTTTGATGTGCACATAAATTTTCAGTTTTTGTGTGACTATACCCAGAAGGAGAATTGCTAGGTCATCCAGTAATATTATAATTAACATTTGGAGGAACAGCCAAACTGGTTTCCAAGGCCACTACACCGTTTTACATTCCCATTAGCAACGCAGGAAGATTCCAGGTTCTCCACATCCTCGCCAACACTCACTGTCTTTCCCACTTCAGCCTTTTACTGATGTAAAGCGGCACTCCGTTGTGCTTTGGATTTTTATTTCTAATGATTAATGGTGCTGAGTATGTTCATTCTGTGCTTACTGAGCATTTGTATTTCTTCTCTAGAGAAGTATCTATTGAGGTCATTTGCCTATTTTTAGTTGGGTTACCTTATTATGGGGTTATAAGGGTTCTTTTCTTATGATATAAATCCATCACCAGATATATGATTTACAAATATTTTCTTTCATTTCGTTAATTGTCTTTCCACTTTCTTGATGGTATCGTCCTCTGAGGGTACGAAGCTTTAAATTTTTTTAAATTTTTTTTGAGTTATAGTCATTTTACAATGTTGTGTCAATTTCCAGTGCAGAGCACAATATTTCAGTTAGACATGAACATATATATATTCATTGTCATATTTTTTTGCTGTGAGCTACCACAAGATCTTGTATATATTTCCCTGTGCTATACAGTATAGTCTTGTTTATCTGTTCTACATACGCCTGTCAGTATGTACAAATTTCAAACTCCCAGTCTGTGCCTTCCCACCCCCTCTCCCTTGGCAACCACAAGTTTGTATTCTATGTCTATGAGTCTGTTTCTGTTTTCTATTTATGTTCTTTTTTTTTTAGATTCCACATATGAGCATTCTCATGTGGTATTTTTCTTTCCCTTCCTGGCTTATGACATTCTCCAGGAACATCCATGTTGCTGAAAATGGTGTTATGTTGTCATTTTTATGGCTGAATAGTATTATATTGTATAAATATACCACTTCTTCTTTATCCAGTCGTCTGTTGATGGACATTTAGGCTGTTTCCATGCCTTGGCTATTGTAAATAGTGCTGCTATGAACATTGGGGTGCAGGTATCTTTTTGAAGTAGAGTTCCGTCTGGATATATGCCCAGGATCAGGATTCCTGGGTCATATGGTAAGTCTATTCTTAGGGTTTTGAGGAATCTCCATACTGTTTTCCATAGTGGCTGCACCAAACTGCATTCCCACCGGCAGTGTAGGAGGGTTCCCTCTTCTCCACAGCCTCTCCAGCATTTGTCATTTGTAGATTTTTGAAAGATGGCCATTCTGACTGGTGTGAGGTGATACCTCATTGTAGTTTTGATTTTCATTTCTCTGATAATTAGTGATACTGAACATTTTTTCATGTGCCTATTGATCATTTGTATGTCTTCCTTGGAGAATTGCTTGTTTAGGTCTTCTGCCCATTTTTGGATTGGGTTGTTTGTTTTTTTCCTTATTAAGTTGTATGAGCTGCTTATGTATTTTGGAGATCAAGCTTTTGTCAATTTCATCTTTTGCAAAACTTTTCTCCCATTCTGTAGGTTGTCTTTTTGTTTTACTTATGGTTTCTTTTGCTGTGTAAAAGCTTGTAAGTTTCATTAGGTCCCATCTGTTTATTCTTGCTTTTATTTCTATTCCTTGGTAGACTGCACTAGGAGAACATTTTTGAGATGTATGTGAGATAATGTTTAGACTATATTTTCTTCTAGGAGGCTTATTATATCTTGTCTTATGTTTAAATCTTTAAATTTTGATAATGTCAATTTATCTATTTTTCTTTGGTTGCTCGTGCTTTCGATATCATGTCTAAGTAATCACTGCTTCACCCAAGGTGGTGAAGATTCACTTCTATATTCTCTTTTAAAAGTTTAATATTTTTTATTGAAGTATAGTCCATTTACAATGCTATGTTAATTTCTGGTGTACAGCATAGTGATTCAGTTACACATCTACATACTCTTTTTAGATTATTACAAGGTATCCAATATATCCCTGTGGTGAATTTAACATTTTCAACCCATATTTAGGTATTTGATCTATTTTGAGGTAACTTTTGTGTACAGTGTGAGTTAAAGTTCCAACTTGATTCTTTTATATATGGATATCTATTTGTGCCAGCACCAATTGTGGAAAAGACTACTCCTTCTCAATCAAATTATCTTGGTAGTCTTTTTCATAATACATTGACTTGAAATGTAAAGGTTATTTCTGGACACTAAATTCTACTTCATTTGTCCATAGAATGTCTGGGGTATAAATTCTCCAATTTTGTTCTTTTTCAAGATGGTTTGGCTATTCCACATTCTGTGTATTTCCATATGAACTTTTGAATCAGCTTGTCAATTTCTGCAAAAGAACCAGCTTGGATTTGATAGCTGAACATTCCTTTATATGTTCTCTATGAAACTTGAGATAACCTGCTGACATCATAAATATCATAGACTGGATAACTGATGGGGATTAGCTCCAGTAAGTAGAAAATATTGTTTGGGGAAAGAAATTTGGGAAGGGAAACACAGAAGCTTCTGAGCACTAGAGAGAGATTACTGCCACCCAAACTTCCAGGGAATATAACTCTGGCATCACTCCATTATTCTAGGAAAATCTCATTTCAACCTAATCAATTTCTCATGAGGAGTTCCTCTATTCTCTCCCCAGCATCTCACATCATTAATCCACTGCATTGCAGTACAACCAATGTCATCGGATACCAAGTGTAGTGACACTTATTACTCAAAACACATCGTTAACACAACGTATTCAATGCTGACAACCAACTTAACAGGCAAATAATATTTGTTGTATTGTACAGATGAAGACTTAAAGGGTGAGTGGATAACTGCTTTGTATGTTTAGGTAGAAAATGCTAGAGATGGGATTTGGACTAAATCCATGTCATGTTTAAACTTTTATTAATCAGTATTTAAAATTCCTTCCCATAAAGTATCCAATTAATAAATGTCCTTGGAATCAGTTAATTATTGAAAACCATATCAAACTTCAGCAGGGCCAACCATTTTTACCACCTTCCTAAGCACTTTGAGTGAGCATGAAACAGACTGTAAATCCTCGACTTTCATGTAGAGACTCAAAGAAGCCCACCTACCACTTTAGAGAAGGCTACCTCCCATTTCACAAGAGCACCTGGCAGGCTTTGCTACAGTGAAATTACAGGATGTCTCAGTTGTGCTTCAAAATAATCTACAGAGAGTGAAATGAAGAAAGGATGTAGATAAAAAAAAAAGTATGTTGAAAATTGTGGAGGACAGTGATTGATATACCAGGTCCATCATCCTATTCTACCTGCTTTTGAAAACCACGACCATGTCCACAATAAAAGTTTGTTTTTTTAAGGAGCAGTTTTGTAAGTTTTTATCCCAACTGTATTTGGTTCATAATGTCTCTTTAACAGAATCAGTACCCCTCAGGAAAAAATAAGATAAAACAGGATAAAATAATACATGAAGCAAGGTAAATACCTAAATAAACAATAACTACATAAAGCAACAAAATTATTTCTTTGAGAACATTTTAAAATTGATGGTCCTAGCATTCCGGTCATGTGAAAGGCTCCAGTTTTCTCCGTTCTCCCTGTGTCTAGGTCACGGCTGCCCCTGGGCTACCTGACCAGTACAAAACTGCCTCAGTCATGCCTGAGATTTGGATTTATTTGCCTCTGCTGTTCTCCCAAGATACTCAACAACCTCTGACTGATATAATTACTTTATTGGTCAGACAGAACTTGTGTGGCTCAAGCTTCAATTTTTTTCCTGACACTTGCTTCACCCATGCTCTGACAAACTCCTTTACTTCCTCTTAACTACAAAATTGGCCTTAGAGTATTTCTTGTAGACTTTCAACTGCAGGGAACATATTGGATCCAGAACCCCAAGTCCTATGCTCTGAAATCTATTATCTTTTTTTTTGAAGCATAGTCAGTTTACAATGTTGTGTCAATTTCTTGTGTACAGCGTAATAGTTCAGTCATAAATATACATACATATATTCATTGTCATATTCTTTTTCAGTATAGGTTACTACAAGATATTGAATAGAGTTCCCTGTGCTATACAGTATAAACATGTTGTTTATCTATTTTATATACAGTAGTTAGTATCTGCAAATCTCTAACTCCCAATGTATATGGTATTTAATGTTTATCTCTTCCCTTCCCCCAGACGTCTGCCAGAGAAACTGGAAGAGTGAGGGGTTGGACGTCTATTCTCAGGATGCTTTTAGAGCCCCCTTTTAGCTGTTGCCCTTTCTTTGACTAAATATTGACTATAGCTCAATGATCTCTGTGTTACAAATGTGGATTAGGTACTGGTGGGCTCCTTGAAGGACTTCATCAGAGACACCCCCCACTCCTACCTGTGGTGGGAAGGGAGAGCTAGTTCTAGTTTAATTTATTTCCACTCTTTGTACAGCTTGACTCTCTGTTAGCAGAACCATTCACACAGAAAGCAACCTTCTTGAGTGGGGTCCCTACAGGGCAGCTCAAGCCCACCTCCTTCCAAGTGTCTGAGAGACCCGCAAAACCCCACACATCCCTGCTACACCATGAGGGTGGGAGGCTGACTGCTACCTGGCTTCTCTCTTTCCTCCCCCAGCCCTTTCTCCACACTGTCCTCCTTTTCCAATTACCTTACTGATCTACTCAAAAAGGCACCAATATCGTATCAGCAAATCATTTCATAAGAACACTTCCAAAAGGGAAATGAAATCCCAGAATCTTCTTCTCTCCCAGGCATCCCTCGTCTCACAAATTATTCTCTTTGAACCACATTCACTCAGATTGTGGCTTAGGGACACGCACCTCTTACTCGGCAGGAAATGGCTGCATAAGCTGTGTCATTCTCTTCTAGGCTTTTGCATAGGACTTCAGAGTTCTTTGAAATATCTACCCTTCCTGTAGTGGCGTTACATAAATGGAACAGAGGAAAGGGGTGGACAGCTTGAGTAGTAGAACTCACTGAACCATTGCTGACTAAGTCTTAGGAAGATGTTGGACCCCAATTATTCTGTACTTCCTTTAGGATATAAGGAGGTTGAAAGGTTTGAAATGTTTTTGTCATCAGTTTAAGGTTCCCCGAATCAATTCCAGGTCATAGGGAAGTTTCATGGAATATCCTGTGATAATAATTTTCTCTCCAATAAAACCCAGATTCAACCCTTTCAGATACTGCACTTCCTTGTGATGCTGTGGACACTTAGCCTTGTTATCTCTGGCTTTTAATTCACCTAGGTGCAGTTCACTGGAGTTGTCTTTAATCATGTGTTTTCTGGACCTGCCACCTGTCTAGTTGAACCTAGTAAGTGGATGGAGAAAACTTAGATATTTACCTGCATGAACATACTCCTCTAATAGTTTTTTTAATGAGATTTGAGTGATTATTAGTTCATCATCTTCTAACCATCTTGTTTGCCTTGTATTTCATCAAAGTTTGACAGCAGAAAAGTCACCAAATTCAGACATCTGTGCCTTTTGAAACTCTTAAGATATCTTAAAACATCAGTTCCAGTAGCTTAACTAGTGGTTTTGTATTCTGAGTTATTCTGGGTACCCCAAGTACTGCTTTGGGACTATTTTCTTGGTGGAGAAGATATCTTCCAAGTTGCATGATTCTAGTATTAAAGAATGCTTCCCTCTCCTTTTCCTAAGCACCGTGTCTCAATCATCAACATTTTCTGAAATATTTCTGTGTCTGCTGTGTCTGGGGTGTTTGCTTCAAGGGCCCAACGTACACACAACAGATGAAGCAAAAGGCCTTGCTATGCCTCACTGTTTATCAAGACCCACTACACAGGGCTCCAGGGATTCCTGATTCCCTTTATATTCCATGTGGCCTCAAATATATCCTCCATATTGCTGGTCTTTCTCAAATGAGTCATTATTTTGCCTTTGTATGATTATTCAGAAATAGTAGAATCCAAGAACCTACAAATTTACTTTTACTCTTCCAAACCTGGATTCCTAACCTGTATATAAAATATTACAGGACAGCTGGAAGTCTTAAAGAGGAAATGGAGAGACAGACTTTCCAGTACAGTTAAAGAGCACAATTCTTGCCACTCATTGGTCATTCCATTTTTGTCATCATTCCCATTTCAAGATATTTTCTTCCCATTGAACTCACAAGCACCCCATATAAGCCCAACTTAGATATTAAGCCTCATAGAGAGTAATTTTCACAAGTAGAAAACTCTAAATAAAAGAGGAAGACATTTCATAGCTGCAGATTCAATAGTGATACTCGTGGTTTTATGAACATTTGAAAATAGAAATGTTAGTTCCTTAGTCCAAAATTCTATCTCAGTAAAAACCTTAGGATAATTTTCAGTTACCAGATTTAGTCCCTGACTAATAATTTTCTTTCTTTCTAATGCAATCTTGACAGGTGGCATTTGGACTCTCATTCATGGTTGATGCATGAAAATATTCACACCACAGGTTTATTCTTTTTACTGATTCTCTGACATGTCCTGCAAGACCATACTGGTGGCCCCACCTATTTGCCCCTGTGACACAGCTCATTCTAGATCAGCCTTTTTCCTTTCTGGCACATTCCATGTAAAGGACCCCACCTATTTGCCCCTATGACACAGCTCATTCAGAATCAGACTTTTTCCTTTCTGGCACATTCCACGTAAAGGACCAGAAGTTGACTTTAATGCTGTAGTATTCCTTAGTCACCAATATGTCTATTTCTCTCCACAGGCATTCTGGAGACTTCATTAATTTCTCCTTCATGTACCACCTGCCATTACTTAATTTTCACCATTAAAAGAATACAAGCTGGGGATGAATGAAAAACATAAACTTATTTTTTAAAACACACAGAAAAAAGATTAATCAGAGAAAAAGAAAGTAGGAGAGGGAGAAAGAGAAAGAGCTAAGAGAAAGATAAAGGACATGTAGAGACATTCAGTTACAACAATGAAAAAAACTGCAGAGCTGGAGCAGTAAATAACCAGTCTGATCTAGGAAGAGACCCACTCTCCCTTTTGATGCTCCAGAGACAGTGGTACCGGGACATCCATCATGGTGCATTCGGCCCAGGAGCCTCATGTTGGTGACAGTACACCTGCAACTTAACTTAAGTTTCATCCCTCTCTCTTTCTCTCAATAGCCACGTTTCTGTGCACGCTGGGAGCGAAGGGGAAGATTACCAGCTCAATATTCCCAGAATAAACTACAATCCACTTACTATGAGAAAGTACTGCCCTTTCACATGGACTTGAAGTATAATGACCGGTTTCTACTTGCCTAATTGGCTCAATGTCAACACAGTATTTATTGTATTTTTTTCTAGCACATCATTTTAGGAATCATGTGTACTAAATATGGCACAGCGCAATTTTCTTCGTATTTCACTTCTGACAGGAGAACTTAATTTTCAATGGAAAGGATCTTATTCTCGGAAAGAGTTTATGAGTTTCATATTTCACTCACTCATGAGGAACTCCTCTGCATCTCCCCAGGATCTCTGCTCTCTTTATGGAGTAGAATAAAAAATGACTACAGCTACATCTGCTGAGCCCATGCTGAGTCACAGGTACTCTAAGCAGTTTATAAGCATCATCTCATTCAACCTGCAAAGTAACCTTATGAAGGAGATAGGTCATTCCATTTCAGACATTGTGAAAACAAAGCCCTGAGGTTAAAAAAAAAAAGTTACAAAGCTATAACTTTTCAGAGTTTCCTATGTTTTTTCTTAATTCTCCATTTTTTTTAAATTCATAAACTTACTCCTAAAAGCCATTTCCCTAAATTTGTCTTTCCTTTCTTTAGAAGATGTCAAAAATTTCACCTAACCTTACACATATTCCCCAAATATCTGGTCTAACTCATATTAGGCTACTTTTGTTCTTCTGTGAGCTAAGAAATTCTAAAGTGTAGTAAAGTGCTTATGCACATTTATCATGTCCAGATCTTGAGGATTTCAGTTGAAATCTTGTTCCCTAAATGGATGTCCCCATCTTCAAAACTCAAAATCACTAATGGCCACAAAACACAGCACCAAGTATTGGTACAGACAACAGACAGGGTCATCTATTTCCATCATTGTGGAAATAAGAGCAGATCAGAGCACAGAGGAGACCTCCCTTCCAGTACAGGGTCACCTCTGGTCGCCCAACCCACAGAGGGACTGGAATCTGTTTCCCAGTCCCTTTCTTTCTGTTCTCTCCCCACATCAAATCCTGAAATTCCTGATTAATCCCAATAATAACTCTACCAGACACACTTTGATCATAATTATACAGTCACTCGGAGTTATCATGCAACTACCATAAACTGAACAAGGATAGTTATCTCAAATATGGAAAAATGTAAGAGCAAGAGCGAAAAACATAAAGAATACACAAATGATTAATACTGAGAACAGTTCTTGTTCTAAACAGAAAAAGAAAAACAGCAGAACCGTGATCTAATTTCTGAACTACATTCTTCCCTGTTCCTTCCAGGAAGAAACATGTCAGGGTGTAAAACAGCTCAGTTGCATCAGAGACAAGCACCTTCTGTTTACCATTCAGAAAATATATTCCTGTGGACACCTCCTACCCACCCCCTATAAGGCTTCTACGCATCTCAGATCTTTCTGCAACATCTTGCCATTTCTTAGTAGGTATGTTTTCTCTTAGAGGAGGCCTATTATGAAAATCCATTACTATAAGTCTGTTAATATTTTATAACACAATGGAAAAGTTTGTGCTCATCATTCAAAATAATATGACACTATAGAGTGGGATGGAGAAAATAGTCACACATCAACTCTCCTTTCTGTGTTCCCCTTTCTCTGGCTTGTATTATAAGTAAAAGTTGTCTGCCAGGGCCAAGACATACAGCTCTAGTAGGAGGCTAAACTGCATTCCTCCGTCGTTTTAACAAATGAGTCTGCGTATCTGTATGATGAGGTGTAGATGGGTTTCCCAGTTTCCATACTTAACAAGTATTTGTCTTCTTTCCACGATGTCCCTCAAATGTACAGAGTTCAAAATTGTTATTAATATTTGCTTATAAAGACTGAAGTTTGAAAGCTCAGAAATGTATTGTTCTCTCCAGTAAAACTTAAACATCTTTTTTGCTCTGGAATAAGGCTTATTAATAAAATACATCTTAATGCTCAAATATCCTATTCACAACGCAGAACTTAAGATGAGAAGAGGGGTCCAATACTCATATGTAGAAAACAATAGAACAAAACATCTACAGAGGACAGTGGAGAGGTTATCTGTACATCAGAGAAAAATTCTTGCACACAGGTCTCTAGAGAACACTCCCCGCTGAGGCTGAAAAGCAGTTACTAAGCTTCCTTCCCACACTCCTAACCCATGGAGCTTTCTTTCAGAATAATTCCTGGTGACTCTTAGACAATGGAAAATCTAAGTGGGAAGCCAGGATATTCAAACACACTATTTTCAAAATCAACATAATTAGAAAACAATGGAGAGATTAACAGAGAGAAGTAAACTAGTTAGTGCTGCTGTTCTCAGGAGCTGTTGCCACCATAGCCTCTTCCCAGGATCTCTTGCTTTGAAGAATAGACTCCACTGATTATTGCTACTGGAATATAACCCATTAATAGTTCATAAGGATTTTGTATCATTTTGAAAAGCCACTTCCTCTTTTCTGGAATTTCATGCCAGGTTACCATATCTAATATTTCTGGGCCTCGTGGAGAACAGAGTCACTGCCGCTGACTAAAATCCATGAAGAAGGCAGGTCTCTGCACGTCATGATGCTAAAGCACATTCAGGTTGATGGGAGGGTTTAGGACTCCTAGCTGCCTTACCCACGAGGCTTCTCCAGAGAGAAAATATATGTGGCTATGTGTGCTATGTTGGGGAAGCAGGGCAGGGCGGTGGGGGTAGGGATAGTGGAGGGAGAAAGAGGGGGATAAAGGGAGAGGGAGGGAGGGAGATTATGTTGGTTGAGTGTCAACTCAAGCCCTCTCTGCTCAGCCTATGCACACTTAAATAAGTATAGTGTCATCTTCTTCAGCTATTTGCTAGCATCACCACATCTTGCTCTTTATTTTCTAGCTTCATTGGATGGAAACATATCATCGATTTTGAAAGCTGTCTTCTTTTCCAATATACAGATTTTAAGCCATGCATTTCTCTTGCTTAGCAGTATCCCACAAATGTCATGTTTTTAAAACTCATCATTAATTTGAAATACATTCTAAACCTCCTTGTCACTTCATTGACATAGTGGTTATTTCGGATATGTTGTCTCCTTTCCAAACATTTGGGGATTTTTCAGAATACCTGACTGTTACTAATTTTTAAATTCATTTCGTTGTGGTCAGAAAGCATACTCCGTGATTTCAGTCCTTTGCCATTTTATGGCTCAGTATAGTGTCTATCTTAATATTCCATTTGCATTTGAAAAGAATATGATTCTAACTTTGTTGGGTTTAGAGCCCCACAATGTCTAACAGATCATGTTGGTTGACAGTGTTACTCAAACCTTTCATGCTCTTACTACTATTTTTGCTATTCTTTCAATTACTGGGTAGGAATGTTAAAATCTCCAAATATAATTGTAGTTATATCTGTTCCTTCTTTTATACTTGCATGATATTCCTCATTTTTACTTAATATTTCCCTGTAACTTTTTAACATAGTTAAAATGTTTGTTTTAAAGGCCCTTGTATGTTGGATCCAATAATTGATTATACCTGGGGAGCCTTCTAATAACTGGATTTTCTGTTGATCTGGGGGGTCATACTTTTCTGTTTATCTACACTGTTTAGATTAGTGTAGATATTATTGTAAAATTCTAGAGATAGAAGTATAACATTTTGTTATGCCATTTATTACAAGACAACCCATGTCCCACTGAGGTTCTTCCTTCCATCAAGTTGAGTGACATTTGGACCAGTTTTAAATTAGGCTGAATTCACCTGTGATTAGCTCAAGCCAAAATCTCCCGTGACTGTGCTTTTTGTTGATCTTGTCATTATTTGAACTTGGAGGGGATGGGGCTGACAATTTGTATAATTTGAGATCATGCTTAGATTTAACTCAGGCACAGCCCTGTAATCTAAGTACCATGAGAAATCTCAAGAACACATTATTTCTTTCCATTCTCCAGTCTCTTCACTGCTGCTCCCTGTACAAAAGTCAGAAGTGAAGGTGCCCTGAGAATTATTAAGCCCAGTGAGTTACTTTTACATTTGGTGATCTTCAGAATTTCAACATTATGCATCTAAGTCACAAGTCATTCAATACTCAGCTTATACTGTCTTGTCCCTCTCAGTTCTGTCCTTCTGTGGCAAGCCCATGTCTCCCTCTGCTCATTTCTAGAAACTGCACTGCAACTCTGCTGCCCTATGAAGGGTTCTGCTTTTCTCCAGAATTCAGTTCATCAAGGCTTCCTTGGCATCACTGTTCTTCATTAGCCCTATAGAAAAATCATCATTTTTTTTCCAGTTATTTTTCTTGCTTTTACCAAGGGAATGTGAATACTGTGAATTTTTTAACACACTAAACTAAAACAGAAGTTCTCTGTCCACATCCTTTCAAAATTTATTTTAAGCATTTCTCACTGTTTCATAGTCATTCCATCAATTTTAGCTTCCTCATTGATTTTAGCATCAGAGCTTTCTGATGCTCAAAAATACCTGCCATGGAACGAATATAGAATTATAATAAACAGATTTGATGACAATGTTTCAAGCTCTACAAAAAACTTCACATTTTTATCATCATTAATGTAAAACATTATTTGATATATTCTAATCGGTCTTGAGCATATCTCCAATTCCCTGGGTTTCCTTGAATTAATAAGGTCCTCAACCTCTATTCATATGAACTTAGAAATTCTAGAATTTATTAGACACTCTTAATTAAATCTTGATAGATTTCTTTTTTTGGATTTTCTTTCTGGATTGCAGTTATTCAGAGAATAGCCTCTCTTCTATTGTTCAAGTATTCCATACACAGGACAAAGGTATTAGTCTGAATAAGGCTATCTGATGGTAAAAAAATTTCCTGGTATGAGAGTATTTGTGCAGTAAGGGTATTCATGGAGTCCCCTGTCCACTGAAGACAGCAATCCAGTCCCTAAGGTCATGGTTGACCTTTCTAAATCTTTCACAGACGCCATCTTGCTGCCCTCACCCTTACTCCATGAATATTGTCTCTGGTCAATTCTTACTGGTGGCATCCATGCTCAGGCTCAGCTTACATATGCTAACGGTGGGATGAGCATGTGTCTGATATGCATGGCTGAATGGAAAACGCAAACAATGAGAAGAATGAGGTAGAAAAGTCACAGAGAGATAGACAGCCTCAAGTTAAATCTTAATAACGGTCATGTTAAGAGCCTTTCACCACTAAATAACCACTAAATGCCACAGGAACTCGGTGGGTATTTACACACCACAGGCTTTTTCTCCTGATTTGCATTTTTCCTGCTCTGAACATTTCATTTAATAACCTAAGACCATTCCTTGGGTTTTTTATTAGAAGAGTCTTTTTTTTTAAATAATTTCAACTGGGATGTTGACTATCTCCAAATTTAAAGAGTGCCTTTAACTCACTCCCCATGCCCCTTGTCCCAGTCCTGTGGCCTGGCATGCATCTCATCATGTTTAGCACCTGTTGGCAGAGACATCTCTACTCACAATATGCACTTCTCCAAGATATCAATAGTCCTTCTTATAACTAGATTGCTAAGTACAAACTCGTCACGGTGAGTTTGGAGATTTCCTGATCATCAGTGTTCCTCCAGAGACCTGTTGAAGAGGAACTATTGTTCACTTATTACTAAGCACTCAGACAGATTGGGGATGACACCTGTGAGCTCCCTAGCTGCCTCGAACTCCCTGCATTCCTATTTCAGAAGTGAGCCTTCTTGGACAATCCCACATGTTACACCAAACACATGGGCAGCAAAATAAAGAGAAAAAGAACCAGTGGTCATGAGCAGAAAGAGAAGAAAAAACAGGGGCAGTGGGAAGTACCTAGAGACATGTCAGGACTAGGGGTAGTGGATTTCTAAGAGCGTCTCTATCCATATTCATGTATTCAAAGATGGACAGTCTGAAAACATGACTATCCGTTCTTGGCTACATTCTCTCACACCAACTGAGATATTCCACGGAGTAGCTCTAGATAATTAGATTTAAAAAACACTCCAAACACACCAACAGCAACTTCCAGAGAATAAGCACACAAGAAATAGTTTAATAGAAATAAACAGAGGTAGAATGAGACTGGAGAATAATTTCATAGCCTTAGAGTCAACAGTGTTATTTTTGACATTTTAAAAATTTTGCCACAGTAATTTCTGTTACCCCAAATCTTTTACTCTTATGAGATACATTAAGAATATTCACAATAGTGAGGTTTGTGACCTTGACCTGTGACGTCCCTATTTGCAGTCACCCTAGATGACACATGCCTTGTAACAGACTTCCAGTGTTGAAGAGCAGATTTTATTACTATTGACCTCTGCCTTGTTCTTTGTTGTTTTCATCTAAGTTGTTTAAAAAATGTGCAGCAAATGTGGCCCCTAGCAATACATAATCTTTTCTTTCAATACTGTGGCCAGTGGGCCTCCATAATTGAGGACTGGATGGCTAACCACATTCAAACCAAGCTGTGATGGGTAAGCTCTCCTCTAGTATGGCCCTAAAGGGAATTAAGTAGAGCTATGTTAGAAATCTGAATGCCAATTAAAGGCATTTTTCCCAGTTAATTTCCTCAGAGACACCCCATGGCAAGATTGCAGGACTCTGACTTCATGGGGTTTGCCTTTTTCTTTTGTTTTTAGGTGTGGGAATCAGCCTAATCTCTAATACCTTGAATTCCATCCATAAGTTATCCTTTTTTTTCAAATATTTATCCTTGACTCAATTAATATTCCAAAAATTCACCTATCTGTAGAATCGGCCACCAAATCAGTAGTAATGAAAAAATAAAGAGGGAGACAGAGAGTGAGAGCTAGAGACAGACAGGCAGACAGCCACAGAGAATGCACAGCCCAGAGCAGGAATAGCCACCTGGCACAAGAGAAACACGCTTTTTGCTGATTCAGAGTCTTGCTGTGGTGACCAGCTAACACGTGATTCCATGCATGAATGATCCTTCCTCGCCCTTCCCTGCGGTGACTTTCAAGAGAAAGGTTTCAGTTCGTGCTATCCAATGTGACCACACAGCTTATCCAGCCAAGATTTCCCTTTACTGCATAGACTTCCAAAACACCCACTTTTTCTTCTCCATGTTGATTTAACTTCTACATGACATATTCACATAATCCTTTGTATTGAATATGTGTTCTTTTCACCTTGCATGGTTTAATAGTTCACATTCAACTTGAAGATTTAGGCTTAACACTCACTGGACTCAACAGTCTTTGGAGATATTTTTGAGCCCCAACTATGGCTACTCCAAGAGTAGTCCTCTGGTCTCCCCCTAACATCCCTACTCTCTTAGTGGTGACAGAAAATACTGCTACATATTCTGAGCTCACTTTGTGCCAGAAACCTTTCTCAGCTGATATACAATGTGTCCCCTAAGCCCCTCAACATGATATGTGAGAGCTATGATTCACTCCTTTTTATTGATGTTGAAACTGAGATGCAGGAGTTAACTGCTCCGAGATTTTTGAAGATGAACTAAGTGTAAGAGTCATGATTTGAAGCCAGCTTTGTCAGACTTCAAAACTGAGGATCTTAAGCATGACACACTCCTGATAGGCCCAGAGCAGGTTGCCAATTAATGTCTGTTGGTTGAATGAATGGCTCCACCAATCAATCAAACAATGAGTCTCCCAGAAAGAGTGACCTGAGCATCCTCTCCAGTCACATCAATGGCTCCACAACAAAGTAGTTTCTCTTTACCAGCTTGGCCATGTAAAAATTTCACAGCAGGAAGCTGTATGCAAATAGCTTTTCCCCCCTAGAAAGCAGGTTGCACAAATTACTCCAAATGGGCCATCACACACTGGTAAATACTTCCAATTTTGAAAAGCTCTTACTTCATTACTAATGGCCTGTCCTCATCACCTGGTATGTCCTGCAACTGCTCCCCTTGTCAATCAGTCCTGGAATACTTGCCACAGAGCTGGCTCTTTTGCTGAAGCAGCCTGGTTATCAATAAGCTTGTTAATATACATTCTGGGCTGTCAATCACAGATGTTTCAACTGGAGACTGGGTGTTTTCTTCATACTATACCAAGCAGTGCATGATAAATGCATAAGTTTGTATATATTTTCATTTCAAGTGTCAATTCAAGCCAGGTGACCTAATGGCTAATACAAAAACTTCAATGATTCTCACCAAAGCTCTCCCTCACATTATCATCAATATGTCTCTTCATTTTGGAGTTTGCCTTTTCTGTTATGCAGGTTCATATGTGCTAGATTGTTAGTTACTCCCTGCTCAGCCTAAGCAGTTCAAATTTCTCTGGATAATCTAGGATTCTCAGTGGCATCTCCTGGTTACCAAGCTCAGCCACGTTCCCTGGCTATCCTGAATAAAAAGTCCACAACTCTCCCTGTATCCTTCCCATGTCTCTAACCTAGTCATTGTGCCTACTACTCTCCAGTGGCTCTCCAGAAGCCTTTCGGTGCTTTCTCCTCACCACAATGTAATTTTTCATTTATTCTACAAATGTTAAGTATTTACTTTGTGCCAAGTATTCTTTTTTTTTATTAAGTTATGGTCAATTTATAATGTGTCAATTTTTGGTGTACAGCACAATTCTTCAGTCATACATGAATATACATATATTCATTTTCATATTCTTTTTCACCATGAGCTACTTCAAGATATTAAATATATTTCCATGTGCTATACAGTATAAACTTGTTTATCTGTTTTATATATACCAGTCATTATCTGCAAATCTCAAACTCCCAGTTTATCTTTAGTTGTGGAGAAGGCAGCCTTGAACAAAAGAGAAGCATATCACCATCCTCATAGGGTCTGATGTTTCAAAGAGTAAGAGGAGACTTGGGATAATAAGATAATAAAGTAAAATATCCATCCTAGTAGACGGTGATAAGTGATAGGGAAAAATAAAACAGACAAGGGGGACAGGAATTCATGGGTGCAGGAATACATCGTAATTTTAAATAGTGTGTCTGGGGAAGACCTTATTATTAAAAAGCAAACATTTTAAGAAATTACTGATGGAGAAATGAGAGTGAGTCATGAGGGTACCTATGGAAAAGCAGATTCCAGGCAGAGAGGATGAGATTCTTTTGCCTCAGACCTTTAACTCGATACCTATGCTTTTTATAAGTTTAAGTAAATTTGTTTTTGAAGTACACGATGGAATATGTTAAATTTTTATAACATATAATGAGAGATAACTATTACTGGAATAACAATAACTTTACTTATCTGAGGATTTTATCTATTCCACTTTGAAAAATACGGTATAACAAAATGTATTCTACTCACATTTAAACAATGACTTTCACATTCTACACTGTTGACATTTGCAGGGCTTGTGGGGTGGAAGTGGGGCCCGTACACTAGTAAGAGGCTTAGCAGCATCCCTGACCTCCCCTCCTAGATGCCAGTAGCGTTCATGTCCACATTTATGACACGAAAAATATCTCCAGACACTGACAAACGTTCCCAGGGGAGCGAGGACTGCCCTCCCCATCAGGAATAACTGGGTTAAATGAGCAAGAATCAGTAGCCCTACCACTGCTGTTGTTCAGAATTCAGTGTATTCCAATAGGATACAAGCTTCACCCTTAGAGGGGAAAAAACATGTATAAACAGGCACAGTCAGTAAGCTGCATGGTTTAGAGTGGCTTGAAAAGTCATCAAAGGAGGCTTCCCCCAAATCATTGCTTACACATTATCCCCTCATCACTAAGAGGATTCTACCCCCCAGGCAGTGCAACAGTGTAAGCTCTGAGATAAGTGAGGTGGGGTGGGGGTGGCGCCTTTATGGTTAAAGGTACAAAAAGGGCTGGTGTGAATGCAAGCAAGTTCTAAGGGAGTTTTGTTAAAAAACAGTGTAATGAAAGTGGAGAATTTGGAAAGGGATTCCCTCAGAACTGTCCATGTGGCAGATCCCACATTTATCTTCTGATCTATTTTCCTATAGCTTTGTTTTCCTCGACAGGTGCTTCTTCAGTCATTTCAAAACTCTTCTTCCTACCAGTGTCGTCCAGGCAAGCTAACCCTTGACTCAAACCAGACCGTGAGAGCTTTTTATGGATTGGATCCATTACCTCCCACAGAGTTCTTACAAAGGTTCCTGGGACTCATTGTCTTCGATGGCATGCCAGCCTCAGAAAGCACTTGAAGTAGGATTTCTCAAAAGTATTCCTTCCAAGCTTTGGAGTTCTTTTAAAACTATTGTCTCTGCTGCCTGTATCAAACATTTCTCAAATCTCTGATTTTTCTCAAATTCATAAAGACTCACAGCTTTGTTTTCCTTCCATCAGATCTTAGAATTCAACTTTAGGCATCTATTTCAATTCAGTATCCTCAGTTCCCTGGAGCTTCACATAAAAGATAGGCATCAGCTCCCCCACAAAAAGGGCACCCAGCATACAGCAGAAAAGACCCATCTACCCCATGGGTAGAACATACTGGTGCTGGAGGATAGGTTGCGTGAGGCACCAAAGCCCAGGCACCAGAGGAGCTGTGTCCACAGCCACACTCCACACCCTAATTTCCAGTCCCACGGGATTTTGCTTCCTCACCAATAGGATCTAACCCAACTGTGACCAACCTTGGGAATTTCCTACTTCATTTGTATTCAACAGAGAAAAATGTTACACATATTAAGACAAGAAAATCAGAAATAGGGCATAGAGGGGACAGGGTGAGAGAGGGAGGGAAGAGAGAAAAAGTGAACACCCTCAACCTCAGAGGAAGAGCGGTCAAGCACGTGAGCCAAAGGCCTCCATTTACAGTTCCATGTATTCTAGTCAGTATTTCCACATGTCACCCCACTGGGCGCTGTCTAAGCTGTAACTTGTTTCGGGAATTCCTGTCTCTGCTTCAAACCAACAGAAGCATCTATGAAAGAAGGGCTGAAGTCAGTTTCTTCACAGCCCATCCCCCTTGGCCAAGTCCCCCATAGATCTCTCTGCTTCCTGCCTGAAAAGGTCCCACTGCAGCACCTTCCTCTCTCACTGGCTCCTTCTCCCACTAGTTTTCTTCTAACATTTTTCATTATCTATATCTAAATGCCAAGTCTCCACAATCTTCAAATTACTCAATTCACAGACTTTAGAGATATGGAAAAGTCCATTTTATCTTTCCAGTGACCGTGTTTGTGACATTTGTATGGGAACATGCCTCATCCTTATGGGCCTCAGCCAGGACTCATATTCTGAGCCGGGTGTCACTTCCCATCTCACTCTCTGCTTCCTTTCATCCCAGATTGGAGGACTGTAGCCCTATGTATTAGAGTCTGCTCTGGGAAATGGAACGGTTTTCTGTCTCTGGTACTGACTCGGAACTCCTACCCTAGATCATGCTCATTTTGATGATATGCTTTCTGCCTGTCTCCGGAAAACCCAGTACCCTGTCAAAACTGCTGACCGAACAGACCATCCCTTTAACTACATCCTCTTATTTAGCTCCACCCGCAGACACTAGAATGCAGATTTTTACATGCATCATCACTCAACATATTATTCTCTTAATTACTTCTTGGATCATCCCTTAAGCTACAGGACTTACCAGTTTCTCTCTCTATAGGCATGCACACTGCCTTGATAGTCGTGGCATTATTCAATCTTCAAAGCCTAAAAAGTTGGCCTAAACGGCTAAAACTCTGCCTCACCTTCATTTACACTCACTGGGCTTGTTCTGTGACTTGCAAATTACCTGTCATGAGTCTGTCTCCATCCCATACACATCGCTCTTCATTTCTTTCCCTAAAGAACAAATTCTAAACATTCTGTGAGGAACCACGGTAGATTCAAAAATGTTTTCAACTCAGAAAATGGGCCTTTCTTACACTCAAAATCTGTCCTCTGCTCTTCGGTGAGGTCTTCGGGAACACCAAGTATGTGATGCCTGGGACACGGACATCAAGGATAAACATCTTCCACCATCAGCAGATGGAGGTGCTTTGCAGTGTCCTGATTATCTGTGTACAAAACTGGCTCCTAACCCTCACCATACAGGCATGGGAATTCAAATAAGCAGCCTCTTTTTGTGGCACTTGTGTATGTTACCCAGGTGCTGTCTATGGATTTCTAGGTTTTCAGAATCTATTCACATTTCCCTACTTCTGAGGTCAAAGATGGTTGGTATTTGTAAACAATGGGTCTCTTCACCTTCACTGCCTTTCCTGCTAAATATATCCTTCCCACAGCAGTAGAAGTGAACTAAATAATGGATGGGGCCATATGACTGAGTGTAAAAGACTGGTTTGGGGAAACAAATCTAGGAAGGAAGAGAAGGAAGCTCTAGAAAACCTGTCAGTCTGTTGTGAACCAGAGCCATGGAAAAACAGCACTCACTCTGGCCTCTCTTCAGATGTCTCCTCCCTGCTTGCTTTATGTCCTGGCCACACACAACGCCACTACTGATGGCTACTTTTACACTTGCAGCCAATAGTTAATTTCATCAAACACATTTACAGTGGCATTTACAAAACAAGTAAAGCAAAATACAGAGCTTGCAAAATTAAAAGAACAGAGATTTTAGAGCCTAGACAGAGAATGGTTGTTCCTGACATTGGAGAACCTCCCGTAATGCCCTAGACAGCAACCGTGGACCACATTACGGACCCCCAAGGACAGCTTTCCATTGACCCCTGAAAGGCAATGTCATTTATGAAAGTGCTTTTCTTCCGGCTCTCTCTGATACTGACATGGATTGGGGGGCAAGGGATGGACAGGAAACTAACCTCTGTCACTTTCTCCCTCCTTCTGGGAAACTTCAGACTTCCACTACTGCTTCTATACAAGCCCTGAGTATGCTCAGCATCCTTCCAGCATCCTGTTATACCTTCACTTTGCAAGCCTCTTTCAAGAATCCCACAGAGGGAAGATTCTGAATATTTCATAGCATAGGGGAGAATTTAGGCTGAACTCTACTCAGACATATCCATTACTTAAGGGTAATCTGGTATGTGCCCAAACCATAATCACTGGTGGAGAGCTTCTGTATGTTTTCCTTGTGTCCCTTAGTGAACAATAAATATTCAGAATTGGTTATGTGTCCTAAGCAAGTGGCCTGTATTCATATGGCCCCTTGTTCACCAGATTATGCCAATATAAATGGAGAAGCTCCATTTTTTTTACATATCTCTCTGGGAAAATCTTAGGCTGTAAGAGATGACCAGTTATATAAGTTATTGAACAATTGTAAAGTAGAATAACATGGGGTCATTTCTGGAATTTTATTTTTCCTATGTTTTTATTTTTATGAAGATACAATTGAGATAACATTGTCTAAGTTTAAGGTGTACAATGTGTTGATTTAACACATTTATGTATTACAAGATGATACTAATATAGAATCAGCTAACACCTCCATCATATATAATTATCATTTCCTTTTTGTGGTGGCAACATTTAATCTAATCTAATCTAATCTAATCTAGATATTAAATGTTGCCACCACAAAAAAAGAAATAATAATTACATGATGTGATGGAGGTGTTAGCTGACACTACAGTAGTATCATCCTGTAATAAATATTAATTCAAATGTTAAATCAACACATTGTACACCTTAAACTTAGACAATGTTACGTCAATTGTACCTTCATAAAAACATAAGAAAAATAAAATTTAAAAATGACTCCATGTTTCCATGTCTTGGCTATTGTAAATAGTGCTGCTATGAACACAGGTGTCATCCTGAAGTAGGGTTCCTTCTGGATAGATACCCAGGAGTGGGATTCCTGGGTCATATGGTAAGTCTATTCCTAGTCTTTTGAGGAATCTCCATACTGTTTTCCACAGTGGCTGCACCAATCTGCATTCCCACCAGCAGTGTAGGAGTGTTCCCTTTTCTCCACAGCCTCTCCAGCATTTGTCACTTGTGGATTTTTGAATGATGGCCATTCTGACTGGTGTGCGATGATACCTCATTGTAGTTTTGATTTGCATTTCTCTGATGATTAGTGATACTGAGCATTTTATGTCCATAAACAGATTACTGGATAAAGAAGATGTGGTATATTTATACAATTGAATACTACTCAGCCATAAAAACTGACAACATAACGCCATTTGCAGCCACATGGATGCTCCTGGAGAATGTCATTCTAAGTGAAGTAAGCCAGAAAGAGAAAGAAAAATACCATATGAGATCACTCACATGTGGAATCTAAAAAAAAAAAAGTATAAATACAGAACAGAAATAGACTCATAGATATAGAATACAAACTTGTGGCTGCCAAGGGGGCAGAGGGTGGGAAGGGATAGATGGGATTTCAAACTTGTAGAATAGATAAGAAAGATTATACTGTATAGCAAAGGGAAATATACACAAGATCTTATGGTAGCTCACAGAGGAAAAAATGTGACAATGAATATATATATGTTCATGTGTAACTAAAAAACTGTGGTCTACACTGGAATTTGACACAAGATTTTAAAATGATTGTGAATCAATAACAAATGTTAAAAAAAAAATGACTCCATGTTACTCTATTTTACAATAGAAAACCCTAAAGTCTCCACACAAAAACTACTAGACCTGATACAAGAATTCAGCAAGGTAGCAGGATACAAGATTAACACAAAGAAATCAATTGAATTTTTTATACTAACAATGAAATATAACAAAAGGAAAATAAAGAAACAATCCCATTTAAAATTGCATCCAACTGATGAAAATATTTAGGAATAAATCTGATGAAGGAAGTGAAAGAATTATATGCAGAGAACTACAAAACATTGACTAAGGAAATTAAAGATGACATAAATAAATGGGAAGATACCCCATGTTCTTGGATTGCAAGAAATAATATTGTTATAATGGCCATACTACCCAAAGCAATGTACAAATTTTATACAAACACTATCAAATTACCCAGGACATTTTTCACAGAACTAGAAAAAATAATCCTAAAATTTATATGGAATCAAAAAAGAACCAGAATTGCCAAAGCAATACTGAAGAAAAAGAATTAAGCTGGAAGAATAACCCTCCCAGAATTCAGACAATACTACAGAGCTACTGTAATCAAAACTGCATGATACTGGTACAAAAACAGACATATGATCAATGGAACATAAGAGAGAGCACAAATAAATCCACAAACTTTTGGTCAATTAATCTTTGACAAAGGAGACGAGTACATACAATGGAGCAAAGACAGTCTCTTCAGCAAATGGTGTTGGGATAACTGGACAGCTGCATGTAAATCACTGAAGTTAGAATACTCCCTCACCCCATACACAAAAATAAACTCAAAATGCCTCAGAGACTTAAGCATAGGACAAGACACTATAAACCTCTTAGAAGAAAATATAGGCAAAACATTATCCAACATAAATCTCAGCAATGTTCTCCTAGGGCAGTCTACCCAGACAATAGAAATAAAAGCAAAAATAAACAAATGGGGCCTAACTAAACTTGTAAGCTTTTGCACAGCAAAGGAAACCATAAGCAAAAAGACAACTTATGGAATGGGAGAAAATATTTGCAAAAGATGAGACTGAAAAGGGCTTAATTTCCAGAATATATAAACAGCTCATACAACTTAATAATAAAAAAAAACAAACAACCCAATTCAAAAATGGGCAGAAGTCCTAAACAAGCAATTCTCCAATGAAGACATACTAATAGCCAATAGGCATGTGAAAAAATGCTCAATATCGCTAATAATCAGAGAAATGCAAATCAAAACTACAATGAAGTATCACCTCTCACCAGTCTGAATGGCCATCACTCAAAAATTCACAAACAATAAATGCTGGAGAAAGTGTGGAGAAAAGGGAAACCTCCTACACTGTTGGTGGGAATATAATTTGGTGCAGCCATTATGGAAAACAGAATGGATATTCCTCAAAAGACTAAAAATAGACTTGTCATATGATCCAGCAATCCCACTCTTGGGCATATATCCAAAGGGAAACTTAATTCAAAAAGATACATGCACCCCAATGTTCATAGTGGCCCTATTTACAATAGCCAAGACATGGAAGCAACCTAAATGTCCATTGACAGATGACTGGATAAAGAAGCTGTGGTGTATTTATACAATGGAATACTACTCAGCCATAAAAAAGAATAGAATAATGCCATTTGCAGCAATGCAGTTGGATACGGAGATTGTCATTCTAAAGTAAGTAAGCCAAAAAGAGAAAGAAAAATACTGTATCATATCACTTATATGTGGCATCTAACAAAGAGACAAATGAACATTATTGAAACAGAAAAAACAGTCATAGACATAGAAAACAAACTTTTGATTACCAGGGGGAAAGGGAGTGGGAAGGGATAAATTGGGACTTTGAGATTTGCAGGTACTAATATATATAAAATAGATAAACAACAAGTTCATACTGTATGGCACAGGGAACTGTATTCAATATCTTGTAGTAACTTACAGTGAAAAAGAATATGGAAATGAATTTATGTATGTTCATGTATGGCTGAAGCATTATGCTGTACACCAGAAACTGACACAACATTGCAAACTGACTATACTTCAATTAAAAAAAAATACATATTTTAAAAATCTAGTCTATTAGCAACTTCAAAGTATGTAATACCATATCATTGGTTGTAATCACAATGCCATGTATTAGATCTCCAGAACTTATTCATCTTCTAGTTTGTATCCTTTAACCAACATCTCTCTTATTGTCCCACCATCCAGCCCCTTCATAATCACCATCCTACTCTCTATTTCTACAACTTTGGCTTTCTCAGATTCCACATATAATTGATACCATACAATGTTAGTCTTCCTCTATCTGACTCACCTTGTTTAGCATAATGCCCTCAAGATCCATCCATGTTTTCCCAAATGGCAGTATTTCCTTCTTTCTCAATATAGAATAATATTCCATTCTATATATCACATCTTAACCAATTCAACTGTTGAGAGTTTGTCATATCTTAACTACTGTGAATAATGCTGCAATGAACATAAAAGGGCAGGTATCTTTTTGAGATCCTCTTTTCATGTCCTTTGGATGTGTCCCCAGAAGTAGGATTGATAGATTATATGGTAGTTCTATTTTTAAATTTTTTGAGGAACCTCCATCTGTTTTCCACAGTGGCTGTACCAGTTTATATTTCCACCAGCAGTGCACAAATGTTCCCTGTTCTCCACATCCTAACCAACATTGGTCTTCTCTCTTGTCTTATTTATCAGAGTCATTCTAACAGGTGTGAGGTGATACTGTGATTTTGATTTGCAATTTCTTGATGATTAGTGATGCTGAGCATCCTTCTTATTTAACTATTAGCCATTTGTATGTCTTCTTTGGAAAAATGTCTGTTCAGTTCCTCTGTCCATTTTTAAACAGATTGATTAAAAATCAATAGATTGCCTTTTCAGTTTAATTGTTGTTTTTTCCTCTGTGTAAGCTTTTTAGTTTGATTTAGTCCCAATGGTTCATATTTGCTTTTGATGCATGTGCTTTTGGTGTCATATCCAAAAATATTGTTGCTAAGACTAATGTCAAAGGTGTTTTTCTACATTTTTTTTTCTGGGAGTCTTATGGGTTCAGTTCCAATGTTTAAATTAAGTTTTAATCCACTTTGAGCTAATTTTAATGAGTACTGTATGATAGGAATCTAATTTCATTTTTCTGCGTGTGGTCATTTAGTTATCCCATAATTTCTTAAAGAGACCATCCTTTCCCCACTGAATATTCTTGCTTCCCTTGTTAAATATTAGTTGACCATATATACAAGAGTTTATCTGGGCTCTCTATTTGGTTCCATTGTTCTGTGTATCTATGCTTATAACTCATTTTCTTTAAAAAAAAAGACTACATAATATCTATATGTACAATTATATCAAGTATTTTATCAAGTCAAAAAGCAAGGTGCAGGAAATGTCTGTTTAAATGTGTGTGTGTCTGTCTGCATGTTTGTATGTGTGTATATACACTTAAAGAGAAAACAGATTACAGATTAAAAGAGGATGAGCTGGGAAAGTTAGTAGACACAAGAATATAAAGACCCTTGTATGCTCCCATAAGGAGATTGTACTTGATTCTACAGGTATACTATAGGGGACCAGAACTGAACAGCAGTGGGAAGAAAACAATTTCATTGCTGTCTTCTCAGCATTCAATTATTTTTCAATGCATGTACACTTGTGCAAACAATAAAGAAATTAAGTTCAAAAGTACTATATGACAATTGGGTTTACATTCTGGTTTCTACAAGTACTGATTTTTACAAACTCATCTGTAGTAACAGCTTTTAGAATTAACAGCCATCTATTATATATGTAAGTAATTAAACTGAGAATAGTACCTTTAATTTGGGCATAATATGCCCATTGTTTATTGATCTGGGTCATATGTACAAAATAATGTCTTTATAATTGACTACAAGAAAAAAATGTATATATTAACATATCCTTTAATTCTTATCTTCTGTATTATGTTTATTTTTAGAGTCAGGAATGGTTTCAAAGCCATCCAGACAACTACCTTAATTTTAGGTTTTTCATCTTACTTTAAAGTCAGGCATAGATGAAACATTCTTATTATCCTTTTAACCACACATAGATAATGGTCACTTCTGAATGCCTACCCAAACTCTTACTATAATTTAAGGTTTTTCCTATCCTGTCTCCTCAAGAAGGAATAAAAACTAATCATCACCTTTAGAAATAGCTGCAGAGGGTTAACACCATTCTCATCTCTAAACTGATCCATACAAACTCATTTTCTCTTTCCTCATAATAATCTAGCTATTAGCCCTTTAAGTACTTTGGCCATGCTTTCTGATGTATTCAAATCTTTCATAAAAATCAATTATCAAAATTGCAAAGCTAGGTTGATCATTGCACTCATATAAGACTCAAATCCAATTCTGTTGATGAAACAAATGTCAAGATGATTTTAAATTATTTCATGTTGGAGCCATATTATATAATCCCAACTCTGTGATGGGATCAATCAATATTTCTTTATCCAATCAACATGTACTCAAAGTCTACTGTGTGCCAAACAACATAAATGTAAAGTTCTATTAAAGAGTTTAAGAGACACTGATGTAAAGGGTTATACGCAGCATGAGAAGCACTTCCGTACAGGAGTACACATGAGGCCATAAGCAGTAAAAGGACAAAACATCTCATTTTCTTATCAGGTGGAGAGAGAGAGGTGGAAGAGGGTCCCAGAGGAAACACAATTTTGGTTTGATAATTTGAAAGACAAAGAAAATGTCAGCTAGGTGATAAGAAAGAAAGGCATTCAAAAGTAAGGGCTTGTCAAATTTTAAAAGACAAATTTAAGTAGCCACAAATAAAGGCAGTATGTATGGGGCTAGATCAATGCTGGAACATTATGGCTGGAAAGGAAGCAAGAGACTAGACTGCAATGAATTGCTGAATGAAATCAGCAGGCATAGAGCTATGACGTCCAATAGATTTAAAAATTATGTGCACAGCAGACTCAACAGGATTAGATAATTGTTTTTGACTGAGGTGGAAAAAATACACATAAACACAGAGAAAAGTAAATAATTGGTGTGGTTTTTAAACTACTTTATTAAGGTGTGATTGACATACAGAAAGCAGTACATATTTAATGTACACAACTTGGTGAGTTTGGAGCTAAATATGAACCTGTGAAACCAACACCACAGTCTATGTCATAAACATATCGACCATCTCTGTTCATAACAGCACTATTTATGTAGCCAGGACATGGAAACAACCCAAATGTCCATCAACAGATGACGGGATAAAGAAGATGTGGTACATATATACAATGGAACACTACTCAGCCATAAAAAAGAATAAAATAATGTCATTTGCAGCAATATGTATGGACCTGAACATTCTTATTCTAAATGAAGTGGGCTGGAAAGAGAAAGAAAAATGCCATATGATATCATTTATATGAGGAATCTAAAAAACAATAACTTAAATACACAAATGAACTAATTAATATTTTAATTTCTTGAATATATGTAAGCACATTTGACTGTCTTTATGGATTGGATTACCACATTCTGTTGATTCTTATTTTGTAGTTGGCTTTATTCCTTTGATAACCATGTAAGTTTAAAAAGCTAAAGATCTAATCTGTTCTTAGAAACAAAATTAGTACATATAAGTAATGTAAAATAAGTGTAGTATACTGTATATATGTATTTACATGCAATATAATGTGTATGTGCAGTCAAAGTATTAAAAAAAAAAAAAAGGAAAGAAAAATCCCTTCCCCTCAACCCATTCATGATAGAGGATATTTTGCTGGAGGGCTAGAATGTTCTTTTGTGGGTGGAAAGTTTGAGGGTTACTCCTACTTTTCTTTATCTTGAATCCAAGCATGCCAATAGCTATTATCACATAACTTGTAATAACCAGGGGACCATATATAAAAAGGAAGAATGTTTGGGGGAAGGCATAAAGACTTTGGACAAATTTGATTCTGGAATCCAGCATTTAATGTTAGGACTCTTCTTATAGGAAAAAAAAAATATTTGTGGTCTGTGGACCCAACCTCATATCATGTACCCAAGTGATCAAATAAACTTTGGAAAGAAAAAAAAAATTATACAACATAAGACTACCATCTTAGCAAAATTTTAATTGTACAATACAGTATTGTTAACTCTAGGCACTATGCCATACAGTAGACCTCTAGCATTTATTCTTCTGATATAACTGAAACTTTACACATTTTGACTAATACTTTCCCATATCCTCCTCCCCAATTCTTGAAAACCACAAATCTACTTTGTTTCCATGAGTTTGACTGTTTTAGATTCCTCATGTAAGTGACACCATTGGTGCAACTGCTGTGGCAATATCCAAGGCATGGATAAAGAAAATGTGGTATATACATAAAATGGAATACTGTTCAGCCATAAAAAGAGGGAAATCTTGTAATCTGTACCTGGATGGAGCTGGATAACATTATGCTAAGTGAAATAAGCCAGACACTGAAGGGTTAAGTTTCTACAGTTTTAAAACTGGTAATATCAGAGCTGAAATCTGAATGTCTATCTAATTAAGAGTATGCTTTATGGCTTATAACATGCTGCCACTGATCCTAACTGCATATGGATCCTCCCCACTTTATTATAACCTTACTTTAAGATTTCTATTTCCTTAAGACCATTTTAAACTCACCTTGTCTTTGTTGTACCATTTCCAGTTATTTCTGTTACCTACAGAATAAAGTGCACCACAGAATGAATTCATAGCCTGCTATCCGTGACTCTCCATAATCTATCCAAAAAGTCATACTACTAATATTTTACTTCATTGTTGATATAATCAAATTTGTCTTTGTAGCTAACCTGCTCCAAAAGTTCCTTCCCATCTCCATGCCCTTTTATTAATGCTGTCCTTTCTACTCTGAATGTCCTGACTTTTATCAATGCCTATTAGAAATCCTTCTCAGTTACCAAGGACTTCAATTCTAAAGCACACATTTTTAATAAATCTTTCTGATTAAATTTATTTAAGGTGACTTATTCCATGCCTTTGTGTGTGTGTACATACGCATTATATATTCATGAAAATACACTGTGTTTTTAAATGAATAAACTATATTTTTAATTACATCAAATTATTTTCTAATGTCCAGGACTTTCTAAATTCCATTGCTTTTTATTTATGTTTTTTCAATTTTAGGAAACTATACTACAATAAGCCCATCTTTTTTTTTTTTTTTACATTGGTAATAGAACAGAAAATTTGTTCTGAAAGAACACATTCCCTAAACAACCAGCTATTAGAAAGTGATTCAGAAATGACAGAGTAATGACTATTTTTGCATTTTTGGAAGATTCAAACAGAACTGTTTCTTAATGCTCCAAAAATGGATAATGGTAAATTTAAAAACTATGTATTTGCAGATATGTATTAGAAATTGACCACTAACACATTAGTAGATAAATTGAAAATATCGTTAAAAATGCAGCCTTTTTGTTAATCATTTGACAACTACTAGTTGCTAAGGTTTATACCATCCATATGGAAAACTGTAATTTAATATGAATGATGAATTACTGAGGAAGTTCCTTATATTCATTGATAAAGAGTAGCTTTCCATATGTGAGAATTTAACCATAGTAGATATAATTGGATGCTTATCCTCCAGGGTTTATGAAATCTTCTGTGCTGTCTAAATCCTAAAATTTTCTGTATCTCTCCAATGTGACTTGGATAAATACTGATTTGCCTAAGCATGTGTTTCAGTTCCTTTCCCAGTGACTGAATCACAGAAAACCACGGGACCTTCCAGAAGGCTTCCAAGATAGGTTCCTTCATGCTATAAACACACTAAAAAACTGCTTTTCCATTCTTGTCTCTGCACTTTGGTGTAGAAGGATATGATATTTAAGGTGCCATTTCATGATGAGGAATATTCTCATGCAATAAACCAAGTATAGCTGAGGAAATACACTGATGACAGCAGAGGAAAATATGGAGGGACAATTCTGCAACTTGATGACTTGTTCCAGCACTTAATTGCCTAATTTTTGATCCATCGATCTTTGAGACTTTTCATTTAAGTCATTTCCATTTGGGCTTTCTGTGTCTTATAGCAAAAGTTTCCCTCTTGACAACAGAATCTGCTTTTAACATGTGTGCAGTGCAGGACATTTGATCCTACACACTTCTGCTTCCTCCAAATGAAAAAGAAAAACAAAAGACAGGGAGAAAGATGGGGAGAGGAGAGAGAGTGAAATAACAGAGTGGGGAGTTCTGCCTGTTATTTCCCAGTTATGGCCTGGAATGAGTCTGAAATGAGAGATATGAATCCATTTTTCTTTCCAGTAGTTCTCAGTGTTTTTGTGTCAGTTTTCCTGTTGGCAGCCAGCTCCTCTGAATGTGATTTTAAAGTCTGGGGCTTATTTTTTCTTACTGCAGGGCCCTTAAGTATAAGTCAACCACTTCATTTGGTGTTTCTGAAATAAAACAGTTTTCTCCAACACTGGAGATAAACTTGGTTTCCCTGGACTTACTGAAATACACACTCTCCCCTTCCACCTAGGGAAGTGCTCTGACTGGTCTGAGTCTGATACAACTGTGTGTTGGCTTATCTACAAAGCTTCCCACTGTGTTCAGAGGATTGCTGACGGCAGAGAGTCATCGTCGTTACAAAATTCTTCCATACAAATATATGACCAGCACTGTGCTAACTGCTTTACTTAGATCATCCCATTTAAGTTTCACAGCCATCCTAGGGGGTGTAGTTAGTAACCCAGCCTTATAAATGGACTGACCAGCTAAACTGAAGAGTCTGAATTTCCGAGAGACTAGCCAATGTGTTGAGGTTTGCATAGTTACTAAGTAGTTAGCTATAAGCAAGGATACAACTTACATTTCTCAATAGTTAGGGATAAAAGTTGAAGTAAGAAAGCCAACCATTGACTGGCTTTCAGATAGGATTGTTTTCTGCAGTTAAACTTTGCTTTCATTCAGCTGATTTTATGTCATCCTAAAACCAGAGAGGCAAAAGGAGAAACATACTCTGATGTTGGGCTATTGTTATCATGGCCTTAAACCTAATATTTCACTGGCTGTTAGACAATAATATGCTTAACCTGTCATTATTATAAATATCAAATTATTAAGGCAAAAATGTAGATATGCAAAAATAGGCACTGGAAAGACAAATAGCAAATTTTGTGTGCCTGTGTAGGTATATATGTCCACTTATATATGTGCTGACTGTATTAATATTTACAATATTTTTAGATGATTACTACAGATCCCCAATATTTTCCACTACAAGACAAAATTTTACATGAAAAAGGACATTTTGCTTCCCTAGGCTGTACCTACAAAAAACCAACATATTGGCTGCTTTTGCCAGATATATTTTTGGTTATCTCAAATGGCACAATCAATCAAATTGACTATACAATGATCCATCCAGAACAGCCATTAAGAAACAACCTTGAGGTGAAATGCTTTGACCTTTATGAAACTTTAAAGATTGGCTTCCCTAAGGATCAATTTCTGACCCTACATTTTACCTTTGAAAGTTGACCCCCCGAGGTGCTCTATCAACGTAAAATTTCATTGAGGAATTTCAGTGGAAAATCACCTCACTCCAAACATCCTCGAAAACTATGAGAATTAATTCCACTATAATTCCATTTACAAAAAAAAAAAAATTGGGTAAAAGATATGCATTTAGAGTTTTTAAAACAAAGTACAACATGGCAGCTCTCCCTTAGCTAATATCATTCATAAGCATAACTCTTATTTCAGGCAAAAACAAACTGCATTAGACTTGAAGAATAACATTAGAACACAAACAAATGCTTAATACCCATGCACAATTGGAGCAAACTGGTTACTCAGTTTTCTTTGGAAACTGTAATAAACACATGATGTTGCTATATAAAAGAGATCATTCTCCATGGCCCTGTAAGAATATCACCAGAGGACTGAGGTTGCAAAGAGCAGACATTTATTCTGAATAGGCCCAAGAGAAATCAGTTGTAAAGGACTCTGTTAGATTACAGAATTCAGAGAAAATCTACAAAATCAACCTGTGTCAGGATCCAAAAAGTGCTAGTCTCCATCAGTCTGCTGCCCAGGAGCAATCTCAAGGTGCTGCCCCTGCCAACACCATGCCCATCACTGGTCATATCTGGAACCAGTGTAGATACTATGTACTCTCAGTACTTTTAAAGGCACATGTAGACTCTCCACTCAGCTACAACCATAGACAAAATCACAATCTGAGTCTGAACTTTGTTTCACCCCCTCCAGAAGTAAAATACAGGACATATGAATCCCATTCACCATGTCTGGATCATGTACCAGGTGCTAGATCAAAGAGGGAGAGGAAAGGGAATATATAAGACATAAACTTGGATACTACGGTGGAAGGGGCTACTAAGATTACTTGGGTTCATTAAAGCCAAAACTGAGGTAAAGATATACCCCATATGGTTATTTACAAACTAAGTTAAAGTAAATGGAATGGTACAAGTCAACAACAGACATTTTTCACAAGGGCCCAGAGTAAAGATTCCGTTTGAGCTGGGAGATGGATAAAAAGATATATTAGATGGTATTAGGTATTAACTTTGAAGAAGTTTAATTCAAACATTAAATAAAAAATAAAACCAGTCAAATATTTTCAGGAAATAGAGAACACTCTTCAATCTGTTCTGCGAGGCAAGTATAAGCCTCTCACCAAAACATTATGAATGTACTAAAAGCAAAAATTAGAGGCTAATATTCCTTGAGAGTATAATCACAAAAATATCATTAATAAAATATTAATAAATTTAACCTAACAATATAAAATTATGCTACATCATGACCAGTTGGATCTCCTCTCCAGAATACGAGGTTAGTTTAGCATTTGAAAAGCAGGCAAAGGAATTCATGGCATTAACCGAGTAAAGGGATAAAAACCATATGCTCACCTCAACAGATACATAAAAAGCATTTGACAAATTCAATGCGCATTGATGGTTTTAAAGAAAATATTCTCAGAAAACTAAGATATAAGAGAATCTCCCCAGTCTGGTAAATATCAGTAACAAAACAGCAACAAGTAGTATATACTTACTGGTGAAACACTGAACACTTTCCCAAAGATCAAAATCAAGCCAAGGATATCAGTTACTTACCCCTATTTAACACTGGACTACAAGATAATTAACTGAAAGGCATAGAGATTAAAAGGAAAAGTCAAACTATGCCTATGTGCAAATGACGTTGTGTAAAAGAAAAGGATATTCAAACTACAAAACATATGCTAGAAATAATTAGGTCAATATGCAAAAACTCAATTGTTTTTCTATATATTAGATGAGACAAGTAGAAATGAAATAGAGCAATATCACTTACAAAATTATCAAATGACATCAAATATCTAAGAATAAATCTAACAAAAATTATTGCAAAATACCAAAATACAAACCTTGATATGAGACCTTAAAGAAGACTTAAGAAAAAGATAAGACATGTTAATGTGTTGGAAGACTAATATTAAGATATCCATTCTCCCCAGATTGACCTATACTAGATTCAATGTAGTTTTGCTCAAAATCACAGAATATAGTATGGAAATCAACACGCTGATTTTGTATTAAAGGCATACAAAAATTAAAGTTGCCTAAGTCGTCTTGATAAACAGGAGCAATGTTAGAGAACTTGAACTGCCTGATTTTGAGACATACTGTAAATCTACAGTCATCAAGACAGTGCCATATGGGTCTAAAAACTGAATAATTCAACAGATGAGTGGTCACATATAGATTCACACGTACATGTGTAATTTTCAACTAAGGTGGCAAGTTAATTCAGTGGGTAAAGAATTTTCGTATTACAAAATATTGAAATTTAAATGAGAAGGAAAAAGAACCTCAACCAGTCACTCCATATAAACGTTAAGGGCACATCACAGACCTAAACATTAAATCTTGAACCATAACATTCCTGGAAGATGACATAGGGCAATGAATTTACAATACTGAAGTCAAATCATCCTCAGAGAGTTAAGAATTTATGAGCATCATTAGAGAATTGAAAGATATGTACATGTGGGATATACAGAAAATGAATAATATTTACCTATTATGTCAACAAATATTGTTAAGAATCTAGTTATGTGCTAAGTGTCTAGAATGGAGCACTGAAGAATGCAGACGAGATCACTGCTCTCACTGCACTGGAAGAAAGGAAGAAAGAAGGGAGGGAGGAGGAATAGAATAAGAAAGAAATTGGCAAGTATTACAGATAAAGAGACATCAGTTATAAGTGTTTAATTTCTTAAAACTCTCCCTGGAAATAGTACAGGAGCTGGAATGAAAAAATAAAAGTAGATAATGGTAGGAGAGTGACATCACTCAAATGGCAGTGTACAACACCCTGTCTGTCCTCCCAAGAGAGCAACAATTAGGCAGCTATCCACAAACAAAAATAGCTCTGGGAGAGCTCTGGAATACTTGAGAAATTTCGGCAACACAGTGGAACTAAAAAACCTGAGAATAACTGCATAAAACGCAAGACAGCTTCATTGTGCCTGCTTCGCTCCATCCCCCAAGCTGGCACTGCTGTGCGGAGGGAACGCCCCAGCGAGGAAGAGCGCCCCTCACTAGGAAAGGAAGAGCGAGGTGAGCAACCAGCCTCCTCCGCCTTCTGGGGCATCGTAAGAAAGTCCTGCTTCAGTTTCACTTCACCCGGAGAGGCAAAGCTGAGGGGGCTAGAAAAAAGGAAGAGAAGCAGGGGCTACCCATGGTGGCCCCATGGCAGGAGCAGCTACAGTTCACAGTGACCTGTTCTGCAGACAAACACAGCAGCTTTCACCACCGAATAAACCAAAGGCCAGCACAGTGTCTCTGGATCCTGCACATTTTACCAGCTTTCGCCCCGCAGATATTTGTGTTCACTGCCAGCGTGCCTGCGGTGTGCTCCAGCCCTTGCTGCCTGCCCTGCCCCTGCCACTACGTGTGTGTAAGTCTGTAACCAGCCCCTGCTACTACACAGGGACCTGCAGCTGGCTTCCGCAGCAGGGCACGTGCACGGCGGTGGCTCCGGCCACCACCGTTCTGTGCCCTGGTCCCTAGCCACTGGACCTGGAAGTGCCATGGGGAAACCAACAGCCCTTGCAGTCAGTATGGTTGCCCAGACGCTCTCCAAGACCCACACAGTTGTCAGTGCCATGGAGCCCAGTGACCTGAGCCAGAAGACGTAATGCTTCCCTGGACCCGATGTCACCACAGGCCTATACACTTGTACCCTACATGACTAGACAGGATGATGAAACATTAGGTCAATATTCCTTATGAATTGAGATGTAAAAATTCTCAAGGAAATATTAGCAAATCAAATTCAACAGCATATTAAAAGAATCATAATCATGGCCAAACTGGATTTATTCCTAGGAGGTAAGACTGGTTTAACATATGTAAATCAATAAATGAGATATGCCACATTAACATAATGAAAAATGAACTCACATGATAAACTCAAAACCAGAAAAAGCTTATGACAAAATTCAACACCTTTTCATGATGAAAATTCTCAAAAAATTAGGTATAAAAGGAATGAACATCAACATAATAGCAGCTGTGTATGAAAAGTGCATAGATAGGAAGGAAGAAAGGAAAGAAGGGAGGAAGCAGGCAGGGAGGGAGGGAAGGAAGAAAAAAGAAAAGCCATCCCCAATGGAAGGAAGAAGTAAAATCGCCATTTTTCAGACTATATGATCTTAATACGTAATAACTCTTAAGAGACTGCACCACAATTAATGTTAGAATTAATCAACAAGTTTAGTAAAGTTGCTGGATACAAAGTCAACATTCATATTAGTTGTGTTTCTGTATATTAGCAATGAAATATCTGGAAAAAATTTGAAACAATCTCATTCACAATGGCAGTGAAAAGAATTAAATTCTTAGGAATAAATCTAACCAAGGAGATGAAAGATCTGTATGCTGAAAAGTACAAGACTCTGATAAAAAAAAAATTGAAGAGGCCACAAACAAATTGAAAGTTTTCCATGTTCATGTGTCAGAGGCATTAATATTGTTAAAATGTCTGTACTAATCAAAGTGATCTATAAATTCAATACAATTCCTATGAAAATTCCAGTTACAGAAAAAGAAAAAAAACAATCCTAATATTGGCATTGGAATGCAAAGACAATGAACAATCAAAGTCATCCTGAGAGAAAACAACAAGGCTGGAGGTATCATTTGAAATTAAACTACAAAGTTATAGTAATCAAAACAGGATGGCTAGCACAGGGAAATAGATACAAGATCTTGCCATAGCTCACAGAGAGAAGGTGACAGTGAATATATGTATGTTTATATATAACTGAATAATTGTGCGCTACACTGGAATTTGACACAACATTGTAAAATGACTATAACTCAATAAAAAATAGGATGGCACTGGCATAAAAAGAGGCACAGGCACACAGAAGATAATAAAAATAAACTGGCATATGTGTTCAACTAATATTTGAACAGGGAGGCAAAATACTCAATGAAGAAAGGACAGTCTCTTCGGTAAATGGTGCTCAGAAAACTGAATGGCTACATGCAGAAAAATGAAATTAGACCCCTATCACACAACACACAAAAATTAACTCAATGTGGATTAAAGACTTAAACACTGTAACTAAAACCATAAAACTCCCAGAAGAAAACAGGACAACACTACCTGACACTGATCTTGGCAACAATTTTTCTGGATATGACACCAAAAGTACAGGCAACAAAAGCAAAAATCAACCAGTGGACCTACGTCAAACTAAAAGTCTTTTACTCCACAAAGGAAACAAACAACAAAGTGAAAAGCCAACCTCCAAGATGGGAGAAAATATCTGCAAAACATATCTAATAGAGGACTAATATTCAAAATATTTTTTAATTCAAACAACTCAATAATAAAAAATCCAATTAAAGAATTGGCAGAGGAACTGAATAGATATCTTTCCAAGAAAGACATATAAATGGCCAACAGCATATGAAAAAGTATTCAAAAAAAAAAAAAAAGAAAAAGTATTCAACCTCATTAATCATAAAAAAAAAAAAAAGCACAATGAGATATCACCTATTAGACTAGCAAAGATCAAAAAGAGACAAGTGTTAGTAAGGACATGGAGAAAAAGGAATCCCTGGGCATTGTTGGTGGGAATGTAAGTCGGTACAGCAACTTTGGAAAACAGTATGGAAATTCCTTAATAATTAAAACAGAACTACCATACGATGCAGCAAGCCCACTTCTTTGTATACAAAGGAAATGAAAATGGGATATTGAAAAGGTATCTGCAATCCCATGTTCACTGCAACATTATGCACAATAGCCAGGATATGGAATCAAACTATGTGATTATCAATGGGTATATGGACAAAGATGTGGTGTGTGTGTGTGTGTATTCCACATAATGGAATATTATTAATCTGTAAACAAGGAGGAAATTCTGCTATTATTTTTAAAAATTTATAGTGTTAATGAGTTGAAACACCAAAAATTTTATTTCCTACATGTTAGCATATTTTGACACGATGATGTAGTACATTTGAATGACTACAGAATTTGGAATTCAACTCCTAGTTCCCTGACTAATTATACATTGTTGAGTAGCTCACTTAATCTCCCCAAATCTGTTTATAAGAAAGGATATAAAAAACATATTTCTTATTGCAAAGGATTATTTTGGAGATTAAGATAATGAACCAAAAAAATCGTATTATCTGCAATACAATTCAATAGAATTAACGGGCATGGAGGAGATATTTGGAAGCCCTGTGACAGGTATCAGATTCCACGGCATAAATGTGTTCCTCATCGCTTTGGTGTCTTTTACCTGAGCTTTCACAGCATTTGAAAAACTTCAGGAACATCAAGAGCTCTGTGTGCACTTTGGTACAAGCTATACTTTACAAAGGACACAATTTATGGGCTAATCTAAAAAAAAAAAAAAGGCAAGAGAAGACCGAACTATGAAAGGCCAAGATTATCCTAGCTTTGCTGTTCACACTCGTTCATACATTTTACCCATAGTTAGTCAATGTCCATTTTATGTCAGTCACTAATCTAGCTGCTCCTGTTTAAGAATTGAATTGTTAAAGGAAAGAATAAAATCAGTTTTCAGAGAAGAAAAAAAGATACATGTAGATACATAACACACATTAACACGTATATGTACAACGTGTATATAAAATAGGTGTATATAATGTGTGTATATAAACATGTGTATATTCATATTTCTGAAAGTTTAGGAAATTCTGAGTTTTATAAAGAAAACATGGTAGAAAAGAGGATAGGGAATGATATGTGTTGAGGAGAAATCTGGCTCTTTTCAACAAGGGGGCCAGGAAAACAGTCTTTGTGGAAGCAAGACTTACGCTCACACGTAAGCGAGGCGAGAACCCTTGGGACAAACAGGTAGAAGAGCTTTCCAGTCGGAGGACCGGGAGAGTGAGGGAACTGTCCCTGGGATACAGTGGAACCCTTTGAGGAATGGTCAGAAAAGAGACTTAAAAAAGTCCAACAGGCAAGAAGGGTCCAGACTGTGAAGGCTTCACCTATGCCTGGAAGCTAACAGAAGATTTTAAGAAGTTTCATTGTTCAAAGACAGCTCTGCAAGATTTATGGAGAAACCAATTCCTATGAAATGTTTCAAGCTAACACCACACAAGCCTTGAAAGAGAAAGTTGGCTGTGGCATTGAGGCATCAAATGGAGTGGCAGAGGGAGAGATGAGGAGTGTTCACAGTCAGGATTCATTCTGAGTGTAGATACTACAAGCTTGGATGTGGGTGGTGAAAGAGAGAGATTAAGGGCAGCTTCCAGATTGTTGTATTTTAATTTTTTTTGAGCTGTCTTATAGATTTTGCACATTTTAAAAATTCCTTTTTTGTCTTTTTTTTGGGGGGAGGAGGAGGTAATTAGGCTTATTGATTTCTGATGGCAGTGCTGGGGATTAAGCCCAGGACTTTGTGCATGCTGAGCAGGGTTCTGCCACTGAACTCCACACTCCCCCTTTCAGTAGGTTGTATTTTAATGAGATAGGCAAAAGAGAGACAATGGAGTTAGAACCATCGTGTAACCCAAGAGTCAGAGGGTATGTGTCATCTACCCTGTTTGTATTTTATCCTAAATTTTTTAGCTTATCCCAAAGCTTTCTTTTGGTTCTCACAGTGTATTTTATATTAATTTAATAAACAAAATGCTTAAAGCATTTTAAGTTGGCCTTTGAGCATTTCACTTCTATGACCTCTGGGAGAGCTTGCCTAGTGGTGTCCTTGGAACCTACCATTGCCTCCAGGTAATTTCCCATATGATAGAGGAACAGAGAAATGAGCCAAGAGCTAGAGGGACTTGGGGATTTTAAAGAGGACGTTTGAGAGGAGAATATAGAAATATTTACTATTGGCAATGACTCATTAATAGGTGAAATTATGGTACAAGTTAGAGAGGAACTTATGTTCACATCAGAACCTTACAGAGATAATTATAGCAGCTTTATTCATAATAGCCCCAAACTAGAACCAACCTAAATGTCTATTAAAGAGTGAATAGTTAAACTATGTTATATATATATATATATACCTTAGAATATTTATCAACCAAAAAAGGGAACAGGTTATTGATACATCCAACAACTTGTATCAAAAGAAATATGCTTAATGAGAAAAAGTCAATTCCAGAAGGTAACTTATTGTATGATTCCACTGATACAACATTCTGGAAATGACAAACTGGTAACAGGGAGGACAGATTAGTGGTTTTCAGGGGTTAAGGAAGAAGGAAAAGAGGCAGCTGTTTCCATAAAAGGGTAGCATGAGGGATGATGGAACCATTCTGTGCCTTCACTGTGGTTGTCTCCACATGCATCTACACATGTCATGTGAGTGCACAGAACTACATATACGTGACCCTTGAACAATGTGGGTTTAAACAGCGCAAGTCCGTTCATTCTTGAATTTTTTGTAATAGTAAGCACTACAGTACCATACCATCTGAGGTTGGTTGAAACTGTGAATGAGGAACTAAGGATTCTGAGGGCCAACTATAAGTTATACTTTGATTTTTGATGAAGCAGAGGGTTGCTTCCTCTAACCCCTATGCTGTTCAATGGTCAACTATACACATATACACACAATGAGTTCATGAAAGAATTTATAAAATCTGAATAAGATCAGTGATTGTAACAATCTCAATTTCTTGGTTGCAACATTATAATACAGTTTTACAAGGTATTGCCATTAAAGTGAATGAAGGATATACAGGATCTTTCTGCATTATCCCTTACAACCTCTTGTGAATGTACATTTATCTTAAAATTTTATTTTTTAAATATTTCATTTTTAAGTTTATGTTTAAAGTCTTATAATTTAAATATAAATTTGTAATTATACATAAATCAAGAGCAAATGGAACAGGTAAGTATAGTCCAATGTCTATTTGAAAATATTTAATCAGTAAATGAAAACTTTCCCTCAAAGAAAGCTCAAAACTTGGATGACTTCAGAGAATTTTCCCAGCCACTTACGAAGGAAGAACAACAATCTGTAATCTTCTCCTCCAGAGAAAAAAAAGGAAACCTCTTATCACACATATGCTGAAGTACCTACGGTGAAGTATACTGATGATTGCAACTTAACTCAAAATGCCTCATATAAAAGACAAACAGAAAGATTAACGCAGAGACCAGATAGATATGGTAAAGAAAAGATAGTAAAAGACTAACTGAAAAAACTAGATTATGTGTACACATTATTTCACTGTACAGTCCTTTCAAACTCTCTCTGTGCTTGAATATTTTCTTTAAAAAATGTTGATAAATGGAAAGGAAAAAAAATCAGAGGCCATGAATAGAGACACCATCTAGTCAGAATTTTGCCACAAAGGGGTCTTGAGCAGGCAAGGGAGGGTAGTTTCAGAAACTGGCTTTAGATGACAATATAGATAGTTTATATACGATGCTAGGTGTGAAAACAGGGCATCAAAAAGTAGTCAATACAATTCAGAACATTAGGAAACAATGAAAAGTTATAATTATCTGATTATTTTTAAAGTTTTTTTTTTTTTTTTTTGCAAGGGAGGTAATTAGGTTTATTTGTTAATTTGCTTGTTTAATGGAGGTACTGGGGATTGAACCCAGGACCTCGTGCATGCTAAGCACACACTCTACCCCTGAGCCATACCCTCCCTCCAATTATCTTATTAAATGCAGAAAAATCATTTGATAAATGTGAACAATCCTTCATTGTTAAAACACTTAGCAAAGTAGGAATAAGGGAACTACATCAACTACCTCAATTCTAACAAATAGATTTACAGAACATTGACTGCTAACAACTTACTTAATGATGAAATATTGAATATTCTTCCCTGAGGTTGGGAGTAAGATAAAGATGATCCAGTATCATTTTTTTTCTATTGATCATTGGACCGGAAGACTTAGCTAGTACATTAGGGTATATATATACTTTTTTCTTTAACAATGATTCAGGCACTTCTTATTCAATAAAAAAAAATACTTCTGTTTAGCTTACAATAAATGTTATTATACACAAATATATTAATTTAAGCTGTGTACTTTACAAAACTAAATAAAAATATACTTAATATATTATATATTAATTATGTTATTATTAATTAATATTACTTGCATATTATTGATTATATATGATAATTTACATTAAGCCAGTGTAAAAGTATAAAAATGCAAATTATTTTTTCAATCTTTATCCACATTTACAATATGGTGAAAATCTGATGATCCTTTACTAGATACTCAGATCTGGATATATATCATTAAATTTGTAAGCAATTGAAATCACAGACAAGCCAGCACCAAGTAAATGCTATAAATAGCTAACAATTTTCCTCATCATTAGAAAGCTGACAGACATCCCCTGAATTCTTCTCTTTCCTGGCAAACCAAAAGTTAAAAGCAAATCAGAGAAGTCAGCTTGACTTCCATGAAGCCTCACAGATTAAGATCAAGTCAGCTCAGACTCCAGTCCTTATTCAGGATGATAATATCTAACCTTCCCATAAATACAAACTGTGGAAATTTGACATATTGCAACTATAAAAGAGTCTCCTGGAACCCGGCCAAGTATGCTACAGCCTGGAAGTGATGCTCATTATAAATGTCTGGACAATTTAAAGGACTCATTGTCAGTAGGAGATCCTAGCCGCTGCTGATTAGTGGTTCAGATCTCCGGCACTGCAAGTGAACATCATATAAGGACGTGCTAGAGACCAACAGAAAAGCTTTATGGAATTACTGACATTTAGGGCTCAAAAGGATCCTAGAAGTCAGTACATTTTTCTTTTTATTGAACAGATGAAGTCCAAGATGGGGCACATTTCTTGCAGAGTCAGAAATAAAGGGATAACTGAGGCAAAATCAGGTTTTCTCAAGCCCAGTTCAAATTTCTGCCCTCAAAAGCACAGTACCAACAACTATCTTGCAGAAATCCATGCAGAGGTGTCTATCAATATATCAGAAAGTATTCTGGCACGTGCAAGTGGTAGTTACTGTGTCTTCATTCATGAGTTTTCTGTTTCATAAAATATTGAAGAGGGACCAGGTGCTGCATTCAGATAAAGATTTGAGCAACGTACTGTGGCAGAATCACATCATTACAGACCATCCAGTCTGGAAGGGTAAAGAGGAAAACTCGTGCTGTCTTGAATGAGTAACTGACTGATGACACAGGACCACACAGAATGGCAACTGTCACCAGAATGCAGCAAAGAACAGTGTTTGGCCTCCAATGGAAACATATGGGGCATAGTCACATCATAGCTGCCACTTCAGCTTGAAGGAAATTAGAACTCATTCAATGAATGATTGATAAATTGGCTGAAATTTATTTTTGGAATGTCCAGAATCTAAAAAGCCTCATATTAAACCATTGCAGACAATGTATTTTTTTCTCTCCCCACCTCTTTTATTATGTTTATAGACTGAAGTGAGCAGGGACATGTTAAGACTTTCACGGGCCCAATGTACTTCTGCCTTCATAGGACCTTTTCTCCATAAAAATATTAAAATTACATTTGTCAAGTGCATTGGTATAAAATACACTTTCATTACATACTAAAACATTTTATTTCACCTAAAATTTTTTCCTAATGAAATTTTTAAAAATTAGAACATTTTAGTGAGCCCCTAAAATGATTTTGAATGTGAGGCACTGCGTCTACTGTGTTTAACAGGTAACTTGGCCCTTAGATATCAGACACCTTTCCTCAGAAGTTACAGAAATCCCTTGCATTTCACAAGTCACCAAAGTCAGAAATGCCAGCACTTGCTTAAATGTCTTCAATTTGTCATCAGTAGGAACAGGTGACTCATTTTAAAGGCCATTTTTCATCCCAAAGTGGATTCTTAATCACTTTACTATATTCAGAGCTTAGAAATGACTGAAGAAAACAGAGGGGTTAGGTCTGTAGTTAGATGTCCTTCCACAGAAAGTCACACTCACGTTCATTAGCTCTTGGCATAATGGTTTCCCTCTTTTTCTCAGTAAAGTCCCACCTTATTTTGAGCATGAGAAAACAGTTGAAACCACCAAAGTTAGATTTAAGCAGTAACAAAATCCACAGTCCTCTGAAATAAACATGCTAATATATGTTTTAAACATTATCTTGCCTCTAATGGTGACATTTTATTTTATTCCATGGTACTCATGGAGGCAGGAAAGAAAAATACTCTTCACGTGAGGGTTTGGAAAGAGAGTTAAACTGGTTTTGTGTCCCTAGAGCATCCATTAGCCACGTACTTTGAGCAATTCTTTGGTCATGTCAAGATTAACTGCTATAGAAATTAGATCTTAGTAGACTAAAGGAGAAACATGGAAGATACAGAAGAGTGATGTGATGTCCTTGTTGTCTGTAATTGTTGGTGCTTGATATTAATAACTGAGGCTCACATTTGACTGTCCTTTATGATTGGATTATTGCATTCTGTTGATTCTTATTTTGTAGTTGGCTTTATTCCTTTGATAACTATGTAAGTTTAAAAAAACTAAAGGTCTAATCTGTTCTTAGAAACAATAATCAGTACATATATGTAAACTTTTTAAAAGTACAGTATACTGTATATATGGATTTACATGCAATATAATGTGTATGTGCAATCGAACTGTAATAATTCTACCTAATAAAACTGAAAAAGGAAAAAATATAAAGACAGGAAACATTAAAAATAATAACTGAGGGTCTTATTGTGTTCATTTATGTGAATTTTTCAGTTTCATTTATCTCTGAAAATAATAAATATCAAAAATCACTCCTTGAATATGTTCAGATACTAACAGGTATGCATATGAAGTATAGAAAAATTTGCCTAAGTTGTTTTTCTTCTGTCATTAGATTTCCCTGTGTCTGAGGATGGTCACACAACTAAAATATAATATGGCAGTAACTGTTTGCTTTCATTTTTCTATTATTATTTTCTAGATTACAATATTTTTATAGTCCTTGATAGCATTTTCAGTTGTACAGGGTGACATGATGTTGCATAAAATAATCTCTGGAGGTGTTCTGGCTTTTACTCTTATGATAGTGGCTTCAAATTTCCCCAGTGGTGGGTCTCATAAAAAATTTAACTGGAATCAGGTGCAGTAATAAGTTGAACTTCTGGCTTAATGACACACAGTGATTCAATACAGAATCAAATCATACTCAATTCATTAAACCAGAGAATGCTTTTTCATCTCTCAAGTCCATAATATAAATCCAGAGGGCAGACACTCTAAACTCAGCTGTTTCTTTGACCTTATCGTGTTTGTCTGTTTTAAGACTCAGTCTGATTGGTTTATATGTGATAATGTCCCATTTTGGCAATAGACTAATGGAAAACAGGTCAGCAAGTGAAGAATAAAATTCAAGTAGGGAATTTTGGAATAAAGTAAGTAAAAATTCCATCTCTCTCTGATGAAACACCATTTAACACAATTCAAAAACTTCTAATTTGCTTTGTTTTCCCATCCCTTGGGTGTAATGTTTCCAATATCATTACAATATAGCTCTTATTAGGAAGACAGGCTTTGCTTCCCATTACTTCATCCATGACAAATATTTTTGTATACAATTTTGAAATTCCAATTCTGTGAAAAGTACAATTCCATGCCATGCTTGCAACATGAGGTAGCTTTTCACCATCATCACCATGTATCATGCAAGCAGAGTAATTGAATAGCTTTGGCCTTTAAGTTACAGTGTGTGTGTATAAAATGTATGCTATTAGGAGGAAAAGAGAAATGATAATTATTTAAAATAAAAGATGACAGAAAAATATTAGTCCTGCCACCATGTCAGGTTAAATTTGTATGTCCGATCTT